>NW_004444159.1:393263-395637 GCF_000243295.1 Trichechus manatus latirostris
GAAGTGTTCCTAACACAGAAAAAGAACATGCCTGCTCCATTCTTCACAGCGGTCACTGCAATCACTTCTTTCCTAGCCCCCTTCAGTCTCATTTATGGAGTAGTTTTTCTAAATTACAACTCTGTTTATGCCACTTGCTTCCCATTATTTTCAGGATCTCTCTCAGACAGCGTGTGTTGTTGTTAGTTACCATCAAGTCGATTCTGACTCATGGCGACCCTATGAATTACAGACTAGAACTGCCCCATAGGGTCTTCTTGGCTGTAATCTTAACAGAAGCAGATTGCCAGGACTTTTTCTCATGGTACCTCTGGGTGGGTTCGAACTACCAACCTTTAGGTTAACAGTCCAGCACGAACCACTTGCTCCGCGCAGGAACCTTTAGACAGCACATGGACACTGTGGACTTGTCCCAGCCTTTCTCTCCTATCTCCTGACAGCACTCCCCACCCCCAACCTAACCAAGGCCTCTGTCATATTAACACAAATTACTTAAAGTTCTTTAATAACTCCAGTCCCTTCCACAGCTCATAAAAACATCTATCCCATAAGATTTGATAAAGATGAAATATAATACTTGTAAAGCACTCAGAACAGCGCCAGGTATATAATAAAGATAAGTAAGTTCTAATTTTGTATTATTTTATAATTGTTTCTTTACTTGTATATCTTTTTCCCTAGGATATTATTCTTCTCTATACTGTACCTGACACGAATTGGCTCTCAGAAACATTTCTCAATTGAAAGATAAAATCTGAATATGAACCAACAAGATATGGTTAAGGAGTAGCTTATCCATTTATGACTTATTTATTGTTCATTTAAAAGAACAGTAGCCAATAGGCAATAATGTTTAAAATAATATGTAAAAATACTTATGATTTAAGGCAAAATGAATGACAATAAAAGTTTATACATACAATACTAGTTCAATATTTTATTAATTCTCATAGTGAGAAGGAACTAAACTCAAATTCTCATAGTGGCTTTTAGAGTTTCCAATAAATCTCTGCTTTTATTTGTTTTACCAAGTTGAGTATGAATTAATTTTTCTTCTTTTTTCCAATACTTCTGTAATGTGCTTGTTACTTTTATGATTAAAAAATAAATTGAAAAGTAATAATTTATAAAATAATTTCAAAAATCATCAAAAACAACATGTTGCAATTGTTAACATTTCAAACTCAACATTTGAAATCTCTTCATTTGGCGGTCAGGACACTACAGTGGCCTACTTGTTTTATCTTCTACCTCTCTGGCCACTCCTTCTCAGCTAGCTTACACTGGTTCCATGACAAACTGGTTGGTCTTAGGTCATGGAAATATTAAAGCATGAGCTTCTGCATCTTTGATTTACCAACTTAAAACATGATTGTGTAGAATGATTTTCTATTGCTACAGTATGGTAACATTTAAATATAACTGAAACTCATATGAGCTATGTTTGCTCAGAGATGTTGCTGAGCTATAGAGACCATGCCATTGGAAGGGTTGGATGTAACCCAGATTGTTTTATTTAGCACAGAAGAAGCTTTCTCGTTTCTTTTAACTTGGAAGAAATATTGACCAACCAAGTCCTGAGCACCATGATCACAATTCCAGAGTTGAAAAAACATCAAGAAGACTATTTTTTCAGTCATTTCTAAGAATATATCTTAGAACTCTGAGGTCAGCATATTAGTCAGCTAAACTAGATCTTCTGAAGTATTTCTAAGCATTATGTATTCCATAGTCTATTTAAATGGCAAAGAAAGCTTAAAAACCAAAAAAAAGAAAATGAAGGAAAAGACATGTAGAAATTTTGATCTATAAGTCTGAATACACAAACACACACGTGTGTATGTATATATTCCCATATTCACATACACACATAGTATTCCTAAGCTGTTCATTCATTCATTTATTGAGCACCTATATGCATACCACCCTCTATTATAGATAATTAGGGTATATCAGTGAATAAAACAAAGATACCTATTCTCGTGGAGCTTACATTATAGCAAGGGGAAATAGGTGGTAAACAACAGACATAATAAAGAAATCACTTAGCATATTAAATGATATTAACTACTATAAGAAAAGGAAAAGCAGAACAAGAAAGGAAAATCAGAAATAATTGGTATAAGTAAGGGAGAGCATTTTCAACAGGGTGGAGAGGGTAGTGACGGATATAATAGTTAAGTAGTTAAAAATTTGGAACACTTTGCAATCTTGTGTAACATAGAGATTATGTGCTTATATATAAAATATATTTACATTTCATGGTGTTACATATTTATATATATGATGAACATATATGTGTATATATGTGTGGGTGTGTGTGTGTATATACACCCACACACACTCATTCATCAATATTTTTAATGTTATTTTA
>NW_004444159.1:395788-396736 GCF_000243295.1 Trichechus manatus latirostris
ATATATGTAAATATAAATATACATAAATCAATGGCTCAAATTGCTTACTTTTAAAAGATAACCTCATTTTTCTACACTAAATGGCCAAAGTCCAATAATGGGTACATAAGTACCTGCCTTTGGAATTCAGCACCACACATTGCCTTTAGAGACAATGCACTCCTTTTTGTAGTTAGCATGGCTGCCTGCAAGGCAAAAGAAGAGTGTGTAACTATTTCATTGGACTCCAGTTTCCTTCACTGCCACTGTTTAGCAGGTAAATATAGAGAAATGTAAACAAGGTAGCATCAAGCTGGTATATTAAGTCTATACCATACATGACTAAAAAGTGATTATACTAAGCTTGAATCAAATAAATGAATATTTTGTCATTAGTTTGGGGTTTTTAATCTTGGAGCTCACTTATCTTCACAGCTTCTCTTATGTTGGGTAGCTATTGCTCGTGTTGGTGATACCACACATGCTGCCGCCAAATATCAATTCTAGGTAAATCCAATTAAGCCCAGAAGCACAACAGCTGGATTAGCAGTTCCTGCATAAATTATTTTTCTTCTGTTTGTTTTGTGTGTGTGTGCAAATGAACCTTTTAACATGAAGTATCTGAACTATCAGTTTCTCCATTCCTTATTAATATTAAAAGCCTAAAATGAATTCCTAAGAAGTAAGAGTTTGAGGTTTCCTTTTATGCTACTACTATGAATGTTAAGCAAACTGTAAATAAATATGCTCGTATCATATATAGACTTGCTCCTTGTGCAGAAGGCTGTCAGTAGCACACTGACATGCTATCCTAATAAACAGTACCCCCTAGAATCTAGGAATCTATGTTATTTTTGCCAGTTTAGAGTTCTTTGTTTTCCTTGGCATTCCACAAAAAAATAAAACTAGTTAAGTAAATAAAAGGAATTTAACTAGTAACATAGTCAAGATAATGGGTTCCTTGCTATT
>NW_004444159.1:397331-398756 GCF_000243295.1 Trichechus manatus latirostris
TTTAAAATATGGTTGATATTTCAATTTATGAGCAATCCTAATTTAATTTGTAAGGAGGGTCTTTATTTGTATCCTCTTTTCTATTGTGTATTAGAGGAAACCCCCTTCAAAAAAAAAAAAAATAAATAAAACAAAAAACTGTTTACTCTGTAAGACTGGTTTGAATCCCTCACCTCAGCATCTTCACATATCTGTGTCCACCATCCTAAATTATTATGTTATAAATCTTACCGAATCGCAATCAAGTCTGCACATTGAAAAGTCCACCTTATACCAGATCCCCCAAAACTCATGAAATTCCTTCCTTTACCCTGCTCCCTTAGAGACACTATTAAGATCCTAATAATGTAGTGATTTCCCTCAATTCAGTTATTATTTTCTGATTTTTTTACTGTAAAAATATCTCTACCGAGCAGAAATGACCCCCTTCAAGTATACTAGCTGTCATTGAAAGCTATTTATGTAAGAGCTGAGGCTATTCTGAAAAAGCTTCTTTTTATCTATTGTCAGGGTATAGTATTATCAGAAAAAAAATAGTAGTGAGAGTTTCATAATGTTGAAATATTATTAATTTAAAAATAAATCTGAAAAGGAAAGAAACCATATGGAAAGCCATTTAACACTTATAGTGAGTCTGCTATTATTTGGACAACTAAAAAATGAATCACAATTAAAATCCAGTTACGTTAAATCTTCAACACATAGTATTCTAGGTACATATATATATATAATTCAGTTGACAGAGGAGGAGGGGAAGCGAAACTTGCTTTAAAGGTTTTCAGGAAAGAGACGTATTCAACCATTTCCTACTCTAAGTTAAAGTGAGTTATCTTAATAAAGATCATTCCTACAACCTATGGTGCATAATTTTTTCCTCTATTTTTCATTTATAGAGATTCTCACATTGGTAGCCAAAGCAGATATGAAAAATCAGCATTTGCATGTCAAACAGTGAAAATTTGTAAAACGTTTGCATAATGTCCAAATATACTCTACTCCTAAACTCTTTCCAACATAAAAGACACTTTTTGCAGGGAGAAAATGATCATTTAATTTGGCAAAACAAAGAAATTTCCAGCTGAGGCACATTAAAACATTTTTACAATTGCCCTAAAGGTAGAAAATTTTCACCATTTTTTCTTTGCTCTAAAAATCTGTCTCTACTAAGCAGAAATGACCAAGTTTTCCCTGAAAAATATTAAAGTAGGTACATAAATACTTTTTGCCTCTCCAAAGTCCTGGCTTCTACCCAGTTCTACAAGTTGATTTTCTTTATAATTGTTATTTAATTTTTGTTTTTAAATTCTACCGGTAAACTAGCCTTTAAAGAGTAAAAATTAAATGATACTATTTTAAAAAGAAATAAGTTATGAATAGCATGAATTCTTACTATAAGTTAATTATCCATTTTTACAATGCACTTAA
>NW_004444159.1:400406-402052 GCF_000243295.1 Trichechus manatus latirostris
TCTAAATTACCATAATTCATCAAAATTTGTATCTAATATTGGTGAATTCTAACATATGTAAGTAACACAATAACAAAGAAAAAGTGAATAAATAAGATATATAATATAAGAACATAAATATCAGGAAAGTTCATTGCTTTTGTCTTCTGAGTTAAAAAAAAAAAAAAAAAAATTGCTTTCGAGTTGATTCTGAGTAGAACTACCCCATAGGGTTTCCAAGAAAATAGCATATTGTCTAATTGGTGAGAAACATCTTTCTGTCATTGTTGCTGTAAAGCTCTATGGCATCACATATTCTCTCAAAGTTTAGATATCTAATGTCAGAAGAAGAAAGGAAACTATCAAGTATTTTTTTTCTCATATTTCTTTGAATTATAACCTCAAATTAAGTCCAAGGTCAAGATACTTAATTTTAAATAGCAGTAGCCAATATAACTGATGCATTAGCAAGATAATATGACAGATGTTATAAGGACTACAAATATTAAACAATGGAGCTTTTGTCCAAAAAAGCTGACAGACTAATACTGGTAAAAAAATATGTGTGCAGCTAACAGTATATTGTAGTATATCATAGCATATGCTAATACAATCAAGATATGAACTAATTGGCAACTGTGGGGAGGACTTGGCAGTTTGAATTTTAATTGTGTTTTGGAGTGTGGATGGGATTTTACTTGTTAGACAAGGAAGACCATTCCAGATAGAAAAAACATTGTGAGCAAATTCCGAACATTTATTTCACAATATTTGTCTAGGTGATGATGTTTTACTTGGTGTGGGTGAAGCAGGGTAAAAGAAAATGACAAATAAGTTTGGGAAGATAGACTAAGACCTGGTAATAAACAGAATTGATTTGTTATGCTAAGAATTTTAGAATTTTTTATGTAGGCGACTGAAGCCGCGAGGGTTCTCAGGAAGCACAGGCACGTTAAACACGATCAAATCTGTAGTCTCAGAAAAAGAGAAAGATAAATTGCAGCAAGAAAAAAAATGGAGTTAGAGAAAATGATTAGGAGATTTGAATAAGGGGAGTTACAGTGGAAATGTGTAGTTTGGTAGTTAATTCAGGCGACATTTCAGATGCAGGACCTTTAGGTTTTGAATGCTGATTACATGTAAGCCTGTAGGCTTGGAGGGAGGTAAAGGATAATCTGATTATTTCTAGTCTAAGTGAGAATGAAATGGTGATATTATATTATTGGGTGCTGTCGAGTTGATTTTGGCGCATAGTGACCCCATATAACGGAGTAGAAATGCCCCCGTGGATTCTTTAGGCTGTAATCTTTACAGGAGCAGATTACCAAGACTTTCTCTCATGTAGCCACTGGGTGGGTTCAAACCACAAACAGTCCAAAATAAAAACAGAGAAGAATCAGCAATGGGTTCACTTAGGGCTCTGTTGAACTTGATATGTCTTTGGAGTCTCAGTAGTATTTTAAAATACTTCCCTTAATCTCAAAATAGAATCAAGGCTGGAAATATATATTCATAAACCATGTACGCGTCAGGGCTAGTTGAATCTATGTCAGTGGATCGCATGTCATTTTCCAAATGAGAAGAAAAAAGAAAAATGATGGATCTTAGAGGCAGGCCTGGACAAAAGAAAAAGAACCAGAGAAAGAGGTCAGAACTAAGGGAAGTCA
>NW_004444159.1:402736-404167 GCF_000243295.1 Trichechus manatus latirostris
ATTCCAATGAGCTTTCTCTCCCATGTGCCTCTCTGATATAACTTTTTGGAAGGAAATAATATTTATTCTTCTAAATCCGTAAATAAACTCATCATATTGTATCCTCCTTTCCATCCGTAATTAGATATATAGCACATTTAGATACTCTTGTATACATTTATTTCTATCTTAAAGCAGGTCTAAAAGCACATGTGCAGTGACACAATTTTACTAATGTGCACAATATTTGTCTTTGGATTGTAAGAGTTTGAGTGATTATATGGTAATAGTTGATTTTTGATATTTTCTAAAATAACCATACATTACTTTTATAAGTAAACATAAAAATAATATTAATGTTTAAATATTTTCTTATGATACATATACAAAGCTTTTTATTACAACAGATTTAAACCTTTGTGATGAGGCAACATAGAGGATTATATATGTATCAATGAATATAGATTTTACTTAAAATGAAAGATGAAAATATTAAAGGAATGAATGTATTCTTTATCTTCCACAAACAGTAGGCAGTAAGGTTCAAAATGATCAATTGAGTATGGTATTTCACTTCCCTTGTTCTCACAAAAAAAAAAAGGAAAAGGGAGGGAAGGGAGGAAGGGAGAAAGAGAGAGAAAGAAAGAAAAAGAAGAAAAAATTAAAACCTTGGAAATAATCATTTAAGGAATAAAAATTGTATAAATAAATACTAAAAAATAACCAAAAAAGTGGCAATGAACATAAAAGAAATTGCAACAAATTTCTGAGAGAGAAATAGAGTGTGAATGAAATATAAGAAGCCACAGCATAGAAAAGTCTATGTCAAAATATGAGAGAACATGGAAAGAATCTTAGGGAAGATCCCAGTCTTGAATCAGTAGAACAAATGAACAAGAGTGAGAAACAAATATGTAGAGGAGAAGATAATTAAAGATCTAGTTTAAGAACAATTGAGCTTGGAGCCCTGGTGGTGCACTGGTTAAATATTTGGCTGCCAACCAAACGGTCAGCAGTTGGAATCCACCAGCTGCTCCTTGGAAACCCTACGGGGCAGTTCTACTCTGTTCTATAGGGTCGCTATGAATCCAACTAGACGGCAAGTTTTTTTTTTTTTTTTTTACTCTACAACCCCCTACCTACCCACTCCAGTATAGAGAATGCAAATAAGACCAAATTATACTCTCAGACAAAAAACTCAGAAGACTCTTCTCTGAAGCTACTGAACAAACTAAACCGCACTGTAGTAGTGTGAGTGTGGTAGATGGATTTACTGCTGGCTCTACATTTGCGTACTAAATAAAAGTCAACCACTGGCCAAACCCTGCCCATGCTTACAGAGATCCCAATCAGTTTTTCTACTGCCTGAATGTGAAACATGAGAGGAAAATCAATGAAAAATATCTATAGTAAGAGAGTGACAAAAATAAATAGAAACATTGACCACAAATT
>NW_004444159.1:415035-416234 GCF_000243295.1 Trichechus manatus latirostris
ATGTTGTGGGGTTGTTAACCAATGTCATAAAACAATATGTGTACTACTGTTTCTTGAGAAACTGTTCTGTAAGCCTTCACCTGAATTATAATAAAAAAAAAATGTGTATGCAGATCTACTTGCAACATTTTTTATGATAGCCAAAAACTAGAGGCAACTGAAATGTTTACCATCTGGCAAATCTATAAACACATCAGAGTGTATTCATAATATGGAATACTACTCATCAATAAAAAGCAACAAAATATTAATATGCATAACGACATGGAAGAATCACAAACATTATATTAGGTGAAAGAATTTAGAGAGTATGTGCTTTATGATTCCGTTGATACAGAATTCTGGAAAAGGCAAAACTATGATAAAAAAAAAGGCAGATCAGTTGTTGCCTGAGGTCAGGAAAAAGAGAAAATTATTAAAAAAAAAAATGGAAATTTTCAGAATGTCAAGGAGTGAAAGACAATCTAAAAATTTACCTGTACCTCTCCCTTCAAAAACATACCCAGCACTACGAAAACTAAATGAAATCAGATTGGCATTAGATTTCTCCTGACAAGAACAGAAGTACAAATGTCAATTTACTGTCTCTTGTATAATGTACAATTTTTTGTTGTTATTGTTTGATTTTATTATTGTTAATCCTCCACACAAGTATAAGGAGTAAAACCTGAAAGGCTAGGGTTAGGGTTAGGGTAAAGGTTAAGAGTTAAGGTTAACTATGGTTAGAGTATGGAAGGGTTAAGGTTAGGGTTACATTAGGGTTGTTGAAATACCTCAATTGGTATTCCTTGAATTCCTGGAGCCTTGTTTTTTACCAGTGCCTTTAGTGCAGCTTGAACTTCTTCCTTCAAGACCATCAGTTCTTGATCATATGCTACCTGCTGAAATGGTTGAATGTTGACCAATTCTTTTTGGTACAGTGACTCTGGGCATTCCTTCCATCTTCTTTTGATGCTTCCTAAGTCATTCAATATTTTGCCCATATTGCAACTCGAGACATGAGTTTTTTCATCAGTTCTTTTCAGCTTGAGAAATGACGAGCGTGTTCTTCCCTTTTCTAACTACAGGTCTTTGCACAATTTCATTATAATACTTTACTTTGTCTTCTTGAGCCACCCTTTGAAATCTTCCATTTAGCTCTTTTACTCCAACATTTCTTCCATTCACTTTAGCTACCCTACATTCAAGAGCAAGTTTCA
>NW_004444159.1:416741-435013 GCF_000243295.1 Trichechus manatus latirostris
TAAGTTTTCCACAAGGTCACAATATAGAATACCACCTCCATCTTAAAGTTCCCTTAAAGCCGTACATAGAAGCCCTGGTGGCACAGTGCTTAAATCATTCTGCTTCTAACTGAAAGATTGGTGGTTCGAACCCAGCAGCCGCTCTGTGGGAGAAAGATGTGGCAGTCTGCATCCATAAAAATTACAGCCTTGAAAACCCTATAAGGCAGTTCTGCTCTGTCCTTTAGGGTCACTATGAGTTGGAATCGACACCATGGCAATGGATTTTTGTTTTTTTGGGTTCAAGCCCCTCTTAGTCACTACTGTCTCCCTCCTCTCCAAAGACAATCACTGTCCTGACTTCAAACATTCTAGATTAGTTTGTCTCTTTTAGTTCATATACATACCCTCTGACTCAAAAATTCCACATTTAGTTAGACACTTAATAGATAGGTTCGCTCATGAGAAAAAAGATGTGAAACAGATCTTTCTATTTCTTATTTTGAATTTGCTTATTTCCTTAACTGCATTATGAGAAATTACATTGTAAAAATTTGTTTCAAGGCATTTTCTCTTACATGTGTTAGCTCTACTTACTTGTGTTTTCCAATTTATTAATCAGTACTTCTAAATTCTTGATATTTTTATTAACTCATAGCTTGTTTGTGGTTCTTTTTCTTACTTTTGAACTAAATCTAAGGTAACTATTTAGTCTTTCTCATTAATTTTTTACAAATAAAGCACTGGATTTTCCTCTACATGTAGTTTTGATCTCTTCACATTACCTTTCATATATAGTGTTATGGATTGAGTTGTGTCCCCAAAAGATATGTTCAAGTCATAACCTCTGCACCTATAAATGTGACCTTTTTTGGAAATAGGTCTTTCTTTGAAGATGTTACCTGTTAACAAGATCCTACCAGAGTAGGATATGTCTTAATGCTTTGAGTGGGGTCTTATAAAATGGGAGAACAGGTACAGAGAGATACACACACAAGGGGAAGACAGACACCACGTGAAGATGAATCTAAAAACCAGGTAACACCTAGAAATTCTGGGGACTACTGGAAGCTGGAAGAGACAAGGAAGGATCTTCCCCTTAGGTCCTTCAGCAAGAGCACGCCACTACTGGAGTCCTGATTTTGTACTTCTAGTCTCCAGAACTGTGAGACAAGATTCTGTTCTTTAAAGCCAGCCATTTTGTGGTATTTTATTATGGCAGTCCTAGGAAATTAAGACAGATAGTATCTTTATATTTAGGATTTTCTAACAGATAATAATTATCATTTTCATTAGTTACTGTCAGAGAAGATGGCTCATAAATTTTCTTCTTTTAGAACTTACAGATGTTATTGCTCCCCTAATATAATATTGGCTTAAAAATGTGTATATTCGATAAGATGCAAAATTTACTTATTAATTCATTTATTCATTCAACAAATATTTACTTTATTGCCTACTTTAAGAAGGACACGGTACTCATTACTAAATGAGATAGGATATTTGCATCTCTGTCTATGTATCTATTGATTCATTATGATATTAAAATGACATATAATATGACATTATGATATTTGAAATATTTTCTTATTCCTTTATTGTCCACCTGAGCTCTCAAAGGCTGAGGTAGATATGTGACAGTCTTCTTCAATGTTTTCTCTTATTTTCTAATATTCTTCATTTCATAGTGTTTACATTTTGATTTTTCCCTAATGTTATTAAAGAAATTGAGTTTAGCATACTGTAACTTTTCTCCTATCCTTTCCTCTACCTATTTTTGTTAACAGTGTATGTGATTCCTGCTAATAATTTTTTTTATTTTATATCATTTATCTTCTCCTTGAAATTTATTTTGGATATTTCCATTTATAATTATCATTTAGAGTTCAGTTTGAAATTACATCAATGCTTACTATTGGTCCTTTAGATGTTTTGCTACATAGATATATATATATGTATAGATAACAAAACATGTGCCTTTTCAACATTCTTCATGTATACAATTCAGTTACATCAATTGTATTTGCCCTAGAATTTCTGTGCACCTAAGTTACATTTTTCTCTTGATTAACTGGTATCCATCTTCAAGTTGTACTTTTTTTTTTTTATTTTCAAAATGACATGTGTGGTATATTTTCCAGCTTGCAATGTATTGAAGTAATTCTTTGTGCTATCTTTTAAAATAAAATTAATTACTTATGGTTAAAAATGTTGGAACCCTGTATCTTTTCATCAAAATTCTGCAATAGTGCTTTATTATTCTCTAGCACTCAGAGCTGTATGAAAGAAGTCTAATTTTGTCTGTATTTGTTGTTTTGTAAATGGTAGAAGTTTTGTTTGTTATTATGTCTCCTACTTAATAGATAATTTCATGGATAAGAATCAGCATAAATCCATCCCCCAAGTGTGAGGTTGATCCAGTCCCCACTTTCCCACTTCTCAATCATTGCTGACACCAGCCACACACATGGCACTGTCTCCAACCCTAGTCACCTGGAGCTAGGTCAGATCTAACAGGTTACAAGGACTACATCCTTCAGACTGCCAAATGTGCAGACGCCAGCCATAAGTTTGGGAGTCCACACAACACCCTCACTTTCACCTGCTAGCTCCCCCTTCTCCTCTGGATTCAATAATTCGCTGAAGCAATTCACAGAACTCATGGAAAGTACTATACTTACAATTAAAGATTTATTATAGAAAAGGATATAAATCAGAGACACACGGGCAAGCTCTGAAAGGGTTCCCAACACGAGGCTTCTGTGTCTCAAAGAGGGCACATCACCTTCCCTTCACCAATCAGGAAGCTCTCTGAATCTTTGTGTTCAGAGCTTTTATTGACCAGTCCTGCATGACAGGCTAAATCATGCCTCCTGAGGCTAGTTGATTTTCAGCTTACCAGGTGAGTCTTTTCTTTTCTGGCTAGCCCTCACTCAGCACAAATCCACAGGTGTGGTCTGGAGGTTTCAGATAAAGACAACTCAATTACTCCCAGGGTTACTTGTCAGGAACCAAGGACAAAGGCCAAAATTGTTTTTTATTATCACACTTCTACCTCAGAAAAAGAAAAAAAAAAATAGAATTTGCTCTTTATTCTTATAATTATCATTCAACATTTGCCTGACATCATTCCCACCACATGTATGTAAATAAACATTGTGAGCCTTTCAATTCGCATGTTCAGGTTTTTGTTTTCCTTTTACTGTCTTGATCTTTTCTATTTCCTCAGACGCTCAGTAATTTTTAGATTATTTTGTGTCTTACAAAACTTTCATCTTATTCTTTTAATATTTGTCCCTTATTTTTCTTCGTCACAGAGATTTTCTTAGATTTGCCTCTAAAATCATTTGCTTTTATGTAGTCCTTTCTTTTCTTTGCTACCTCTGATGCATACTTTTTAATTCTCCAATGACAGTTCTGGCTTCCTTATAGTACGTCCACTCAGAGCTTTCCCACGTGTCTTTGCTTCTTGTGTGCTTGTCACTTTTATATCCTTATCACTATCTACTCCAGTTATATAGATATTGCAATATCTTGTATTCTGTTGAAAATCCCTTCAAAAATTTTGTCTAGTTGATTCAGGGAATCCTTTATATATTTGCTTGTCCTTTAAGACTTTAGAATGCCAACCTTTTTTCTAGAAGTTTCTCATTCTAAGTTTTTCTTTTCTTTTCTAAACTTAACATCGCATGAGCAAAATTATCGATCTGACCTCATTATTCAGCACATATTGTGCACCTGGTAGAATCTCATTTGCAGATCTTCATCTGGATATGTGATTAATGTGAATAATTCCCGTGAAAAGTACCAGGTTCTAGTTCAACTTTTTGGGTTAGCCTGAGACCTTTTGAAGCCCTTTCCATGGTTGCTGGACCTCTGAATCAGTGGACTAAAGGAAATAAAAAACAAATAACCTACAAGCACCATTATACTCTGACTAGAACTCGTGTTCTAATATCTAATAGTATCTAAATCCTCAACCTGTCAACATTTTAATTATGGAGGCCGTAACTAGCTAGAGATAATCTTACCTCCCCAAGCAACTACTTTCATTTTCTAGGAATATTTCTCTATCAATGAATGCAAAACAGAGTGAGATAGGTAACAATACTCTCTCCACATTAAGAAATGGTAGTCACATCCAAGAAGGAAATCCTTCCTGTGTCTTTGTGATTATTTTTATACAAGGTAAGGAGAGTCTCTTGCCTTACTGAGATACTTGCGGTCATACTTTCTCTTGCCTCTGAGATTCTGCATATACAGGAAAACCTCCTGTCCCTGCCACATTTACCAGACTAGCTCCTAAATGTCTTTCAGAGCTTTTACTGTAACCTCCTCCGGGCAATCTTTCTGGGTTTCCTTATAGCAGGTTAAGTTGTCACCACAGTTATTCCTTATTTGTCACCATAGTAACCTGTGATTATCTCTATTATGGCTCTTAATACAATTTATTGAAAATTCTTCACTATTTGTAGCTCTTGAGATCATTGAAAGTACTTCAGATGGCACTGCACTACCAATAGCAATAATTTGTGATAACTTGTATTCAATAAATGTGAATTAATTGAAGGGAAGGAAGAGCTGTTAGCTAAATGCCACATTCTATTTTACATCCCAATTTCAGAACTAATTTTCAACCTCCAAGAATGTGGAATATGATAAAGGTTATAGAGACTCAAAGGTTTTTAAAGCCAATTGGATATTTTGAATGGCAGAGGTATGAGGATGGGGGCTGGAAAGGATGATATCTGTGTGGGTGGGGAGAGGGGTATGCTGCTTCAGTTAACACTTCATCTGTATTGAGAATCCTGTTGATCTTTTACCACAACCCCCAGTCTCCACCCATACCGTTTACATAATGGTAGTGAACCAGAGGAAAAGAATGAAACTGGGAACCCAGACACTAAGAAATTGAGAAAAAGTGCATTGGGTTCTTTAAAAGCCTGGAAGATACATTTTGCTTGACCAGTTCACTGCTTAAAGAAATGAGTTTGTGGCTCCGAGCTACAAGTAAACAGCTAAGCTTCATGAATTACAGGTGTACCTACTGTTCCTTAGGGCCTCAAATTTAAATTCATACCACTGAACAGTTTTTAAAGCCTTTTGTACATTATTTTGTTTGTATGCAAATGAATGCTGCTAATTCCAAATGAGTCTTAACTATTTATTTAAGTAGTCCCAAAAGATCTCTACCTGAAAACAATTTGCTAGCAGTTATTTCAAGTACTAGACGTACTCAGAAAATAATAAGCTGTATGTTTTAAATTAACTCAGTAACTTGGGTTACCAATTCCAATGGATAGCTATAATTAATCTGAATCAGAGAGCTTACTGCCATTTCAGTTTTCACATCTTTTTTTAACCTGAATTTAAGATTCTGAAGAAAAACGAAAACATCTTAGACACTAACATGCAAACAGGATGTTATCATTAATAGAAAGTCTTTATATACATCAGCTCAATTGAGCCTGGCAACAAGTCAGTGAGGTAGATATTATCAACACGCTCATTTAGAAGATGAAGTAAATGAGAATTAAGAGTTAAGTAATCTGCCTTAGTTGGGAGAACTGTGATTTGACCTATGGTATAACTAAAATCCACCACCCATCTGTCAATTTGTTCTACTGTGATGGTTTGTATATTGCTGTGATGCTGGAAGCTATGCCACCAGTATTTCAAATATCAGCAGGGTCACCCATGGTGGACAGGTTTCAGTGGAGCTTCTAGTCTAGACGAACTACGAAGAAAGGCCTGGTTATCTACTTCCAAAAATTAGCCAATGAAAAGCCTATGTCTGGGTCACAACAGGATATCTGACTTAGCTCTGGAGGATGAGTCCATTAAGTTGGAAGGCATTCAAAATACACAGTATTTGCCACAATGGACTCGAACATACCAAGGATTTTGAAGATGGAGCAGGACCCGACAATGTTTTCATCTGTTGTATGTGGGATCATCATGAGCCAGAGCCAACTTGATGGCAACTAACATCAACAATAACTAACATAACTTTCAATGATCTTGACTGCAGAGTGGCTACATTGTACAATGCCAGGTGACCACCGTTCACATCATGAGGCCATTTAGTGGTCCTGATTGACTGGTGATGCCTAAGTAATTGGAATATTTACTTTACTCATATAGTGCCATTGGCAATATTAACACCCAGGAGTTATTATTCTGGGTTTGACCAAGGTCTTTTATATCATTCTTAGCATCCCAAAGTAACAGAACAGAACAATTCTGCTTTCTTTTCCAAAGAGAAGGGAAAAAATGGAACCACTGAGCACAATCTTACTGACTATATCTGGATTCCAAATTTAGGACTTTGGGATTAGAATTATAGGTTTAGAGGTAGAAGTGATTTTAGAATTCATTTAGCACAATCACTAATTTTACATTTAAAGATGTTGAGTCCCAGGGTCTAAAAGGACTTGCTAAACTTAACACAGCTAATTTGTGGCAGAACCAGGACCCCAAAACAGGTCTATTCACTCAGTCCAGGTTTTTTTGCTTATCACCCTGCTTTAAATACTATTTTATAAATCATATAAGCATTTGTAAAATATTTCCCAAGTCATTTTTGGAATAAAGCTCTCTTCTCAGTCTGTTTAAATACCGAACTATGAAAGAGAAATCAGAAGAAAATGAAAGGAATACACAGAGTCATTGTACCAAAAAGAACTGGTTGACATTCAACCATTTCAAGAGGCAGCATATGATCAAGAACTGATGGTACTGAAGGAAGAAGTCCAAACTACACTGAAGACATTGGCAAAAAACAAGGCTCCAGGAATAGACAGAATACCAACTGAGATGTTTCAACAAACGGATATAACACTGGAAGTGCTCACTCGTCTATGCCAAGAAATTTGGAAGAGAGCTACTTGGTCAACCAACTGGAGGAGTTCCATATTTATGCCTATTCCAAAGAAAGGTGATCCGATCAAATGTGGATATTATTGAACAATATCATTAATATCACACACAAGTAAAATTTTGCTAAAGATCATTCAAAAGCAGTTGCAGTAATACATTGACAGGGAACTGCCAGAAATTCAAGCTGGATTCAGAAGGGGATGTGGAATCAGGGATATCATTGCTGATGTAAGATGGATTATGGGTGAAAGCAGAGAATACCAGAGATATGTTTACCTGTGTTTTATTGACTATGCAAAGGCATTTGACTGTGTGGATCATAAAATATTATGGATAATATTGTAAAAAGAATGGTAATTCCAGAACACTTAATTGTGCTCACAAGGAACCAGTACATTTTACTTGGATCCACAATCAACACCCATGGAAGCATCAGTCAAGAAATCAAACAACGCATTGCATTGGGCAAATCTGCTGCAAAAGACCTCTTTCAAGTGTTAAAAAACAAAGATGTCACTTTAAGGACTAAGGTGTGCCTGACCCAAGCCATGGTGTTTTCAATCACCTCATATGCATGCAAAAGCTGGGCAATGAATAAGGGAGACAGAAGAAGAATTGACGACTTTGAATTACGGTGTTGGCAAGGAATATTGAATATACCAAAAGAACAAACGTATCTGTCTGGGAAGAAGTACAACCAGAATGCTCCTTAGAAGCGAGGATGGCGAGATTTCGTCTCACATACTTTGGACATGTTATCAGGAGGGATCAGTCTCTGGAGAAGGACATCACGCTTGGTAAAGTAGAGAGTCAGCGAAAAAGGGGAAGGCCCTCAATGAGATGGATTAACACAGTGGCTGTAACAATGGGCTCAAGCATAACAATATCTTGAAGATGGCGAAGTACCGGGCATTGCTTCATTCTGTTGTACACAGGGTCACTATGAGTTGGAATCAACTTGACGAGACCTAGCAACAGCAACATAGATGAAACTTACAACTAGCTGGAAGGAAAGAGGTATTTGCTGGATACTCATTGCTGTCAAGTTGATTCTGACTCATAGTGACCCTATAGGACAGAATAGAATTGCCCCATAGGGTTTCCAAGGTTATAATCTTTATGGAAGCAGACTACTACATCTTTCTCCTGCGAAGTGGCTCGCAGGTTCGGACTACCAACCTTTTGGTTACCAGTCAAGTAATTAACCACATAAAAACCTAAAAAAACAAACCAGTTGTCATTGAGTCAATTCCAACTCATAGCGACCCTATAGGACAGAGTAGAACTGCCCCTTAGGGTTTGCAAGGAGTGCCTGGTGGATTTGGTTAGCAGCTGAGCTCTTAACCACTATGCCACCAGGACCCCACATAAGCACATAAATTTTTATCGATTAAATAAACAAGTAGAAATAATGAATGATATAGAAGATACGAAGTTATATATAAGTGGGTTCATTAATACCAACACTCTAATAAAGTAAATATGTAAAGGGAAAAATTTATATTCATGAAGAAATAATATATGAAACATCACATTGAAATTTCAATGGTAAAATTTGTAGTATAAACTGCATAATATATGTGAGTTCATTGCCTGCACTAGTTCAAAGCAGTAGTATAATTTCAGATAAATCACTTAACTTGGATATCAGTTTCCTCATTTTCAAAATGTGGAGATTAAAAATACTTGTTTCCGAGGATGGCCAATGAGCTAGTTTATGTGCTACATTTACTGGGGTACTTTAAAAGGCAGATTACGCTAACTTCTATAATGGTATTGTTTTTAGTTGCCGTAGAGTCAGCCCCTGACTCATGGTAACACCATGCTCAAGGGAAGGAAGCCTGGTCCTGTGCCATCCCCATGACATGTTACAGATCAGACCTTTGTGATCCACAGGGTTTTCACTGATGGATTTTCAGGATTAGATTGTCAGGCCTTTCTTCCTAGTCTGTCTTAGTCTGAAAGCTCTGCTGAACCCTGTTTAGCATCATAGTAACACACGAGTCTCCACTAACCGATAGCGGTGGTTGTGCATGAGGTACATTGGTTGGGAATCCAACCTGGCCTCCCAGATGGAAGGCAAGAATTCTACCACTGAACCACCTCTGACCCCAACTTCTCTAATAGTTAACTCGAAACTTTCAGCAGTTTAACATAAAAGACGATTGCTTCCTGTTCATCTCACCATCCAATGACTTGGGAGGAAGGAAGGATTGCTTTCTCCTTTGTACATTCATTCAGAGACCTGGGCTCCTTCCAATTACTAGCCATCTTGAAGGACCATGGGATCATAGTAGTCAAACTTTAATGTACATCAGAATCACCTGGAGAGCTTGTTAAAGCTTATTGTTTCTGATTCAGTAGGGCTGGAGTGAGGCCGGAGAACTTGTATTTCTATCACCTTCCCAGGTAATGCTGGTGCTGTGATGCTTCAGGTTTGGGGATCACAATCTGAGAACCCCTGCTCTTAGCCTTGTATCCATCCCCTGTGGTTTTATGCATCCATTCAACAAGCAATAGGGAAGGACAGGACCACAGGGAGGATCTGGGATATTTATGGGCTGGGCCTAGAAATGGCACACATCCCTCCCTCACTCATTCCACTGGCCGGAAGTTGTCACATGACCCCACCTAGACACAAAGGGGGCAGAAAAATGTAGTCCATCAAGATGCCACAGAAGAAAGGGAACATATGTACATTAGTGAGTATTAGCAGTCTCAGATAAATGGTGGGTGCAAATTATTAAATTCTTTACAATGAAAATAAAAATTTAATAAGGTTTCCTCTAATATAGACATGGAGTCCCTGGCTGGTGCAAATGGCTGTATATGCTCAGTTGCATGGTTAGAGGTATAAGTCCACCCAGAGGTACCTGGGAAGAAGGGTCTGGTGATCTCCTTCCAAAAAATCAGCCATTGGAAAGTCATGGAGAACAGTTAAACTCTGACATATGTGGAGTCAAGTCGACGGTAACTGGTACTGGTTTATTGTAGATATAACCAGAAAAGTCTAAATTAAAGAGCTAGTTCACTGTCAGAGCCCTGATTTCACAGTGGTTAAGAGCTCAGCTGCTAACCAAAAGGTTGGCAATTCGAATCCACCAGCCGCTCCTTGGAAACCCTACAGGGCAGTTCTACTCTGTTCTGTAGGGTCTCTATGAGTCAGAATCGACTTGATGAGCAATGGGTTTATTTCCCTATCACTAGGCTTCATTATCATCAATTAGGCAAGGGGACACTAAATTAGAATTGTCATTGACCCCCTGAGAAAGCACATTGATAAAATTGAAAACTGTGCTGTTAATGTCTATCACCTAAAAAATATTCCTTTAAACTAAAAAAAGAAAACGAAAGGTAAAAAGAGGAAATTACACTTTTTGTAAGTGTAGGTAAGAAAATTGTGTCGCTCAAGTTCAGTAGTTCCTGCAAGTAACTTCCAGGACAGAGAGACCCATGTGTGAAATTAAACAGCATGTGTCATTCGGTTGCTTTTTGTGTGTGTGTGTGTGTGTGTGTGTGTGTGTGAGTAAGTGGGTTGTATTTTTCTAAGTGTAACCTGAGTAGCTTCAACAAAATTTTCACTACTCCATTTATAACTTTTTCCTATATTTATTTACTCAGAAATATATTATTCTTCATGTCATAGTGCCAAGAAATCTGGTTAGTAAAAATGCCAGATTCTTTGATTTGATTTTATTTGATTTCATTAGGGACCATCAGCCTAGCTGCTTAAGTGCCCGACTACCGTTTGCAGTTAAACATTCATTAAGGAATCCCCAGTGGGTTCATTTGTTTCACTGAGGTCCAATTACAGTGCCACAAAAGCAGTTTTTATAGCAATTAGCTGATTTTTCCTGTTTATGTTCTGTCTCTTTAGGAGGAGGACTAGCTCGTGGAGGTCAGATTTTTAATTAGGCACAATTTAGGGCCAATAAGAACACTGATAATTTACTAAATGGCTGTGGTGGACTTAAGAGCTCCAAGCAGAGGTAAATAACACAGCAGGGATCCCGGGATTCGGTTTTCCTGGTGTGCACAGCTCAGAGCTCTCCAATGTCAGGAATAGATTACGAGCTAAATGGCTGTCATTGACGCTAACATGCTACACGGGGCACGAGTCTCCACCTCAGGTGCCATCAGGATGAGTCACCGACAGGGCTCTGTTCCTGTTAGCACATTAAGAAGGAGAGAATTCACTTGTGTTTTACTTCCCCCAAGCTGGTTTGAGAAAGAAACATTTGGTAAAATAGTGTAAAACACATCATTATATTAAAAAAAAGCAGAAATAGGACCTTCGCATACAGTAGAGCTGGGAGATTATGAGGAGGTTGACTACAGATTACACAATACACCAGAATGGACCCCAATTGTAAAGTTAATGTTCCAAGTATTATCATCTAGATCTAAGAGATGAAATTGAGTACTCACATTTAGACAATAAATATCTCGTCCCACGTATTCTTGTTAACCTCCCAAGTCCATCCAGATTAGAAGATGCTGATAGATGGCTAGGATATGGAATTGCTGGGGTGGGATAGTGCACAGCCCCAGCAGATCCTCTACATGATCCTTTGGGGGCTTACTAACTTACAAAACAATCTACAACTCCTAAATTTTTGTTTTATTTTGTTACTTTTTGTGTTTTTTTTTTTTTTCCTGCTTCTTGTGTGGGTTTTCAGCTGCTAGTCCTAACAAGCAATCCAACCCATTTTTCAAATTTGTAATTTCATCACCACAGGGTCCTAGAAATTAGATAAAGCTACAGGGAAGCTTATTTAAATTGTATCTAAAGCAGGAGGAAGGAAGTTAAGAGGAAGCAAGTTCTGAATAAAGACTCAAAAGATTGTCATTAATAGGCTGTTAAAACCTTAGTATTTGGTCTTTTCTATATACCATTTTGGAGCCCTGGTGGCACAGTGGTTAAGAGCTCGGCTGCTAACCAAAAGGTTGGGAGTTTGAAACTACCAGCCTCTCCTTGGAAACCCTATGGGGCAATTCTACTCCTCGCTGTAGTATCACTACGAGTTGGAATCGACTTGACCAACGAATTTGGTTTTGGGGTTTTTTTTATACCATTTTGGGGTGTTCATAATACTTTTTTTCCTGGGTCTCAGTTGTGTTTTCTAGTTTCCTCTTGAAAATCCCAGTTTATGCCTGTGGCCCCGGCATCGATATTAATAACATCCTCTTTAATTCTCAGACATGTAGCTGTTTATACAATCAGTTCCTCTATTATCAAGCTCTGGGTATGTTCCTCAGGTAAGTAAAATGTTTCCAGGTAAAGAGGGCTCATAAAGACCCCTTGGCACCAGTCTGGCTGTTTCTGTCTTGTTGTGTATACAAATAACAACCATCATCAAGATCATCTGATTGAAATGGGAAGGGTTGATACATACATTAATTTTGAAACTTGAGTCCTATCTGACTTGAAATTCTTTCAGGAGGGTAATTAATAATAATCAGTCACAGAAATAACTTTGTATAAACAATGAGTGGCACTAAATTCCCTATAGACCAAAAATAAACATATGACTTTCAGAAAATTTTGCTGACAAAGAATGGTTCCTCCAAAGTTGTATGTAGGACTTGAGACCAACATCTTCTGGCCTAGCTTTGCTTCCTCCAGGTTCTTACACTTGTGTTACTTTATAAATACAGTAATTTCAGTTAGTAGACATTTTGGTCATTATCCTTATATCGTTTACAAACGAAAGATGTCTAAGAAAAATAGGGATTGTAATAAACCTCCTTTTAAATAATAGTACAGAAAAGCCACATATCTTTGAGCTAGTGTAAATATAAACACATTTGGATATTTTAGGGTTTAGCTAGGATACAAACAATCCTCTTTAGAATCCGGGATCAATCTGGCTTGCTTTATTCCTGTTACACACAGTCCAATAAATCACATTTCCCAGTAGCAACCATTCCTAATGGAAACCTCAATAAACTTTCTTTCAACAAGTGTTTAAGCATACTTGAAGTGAAATCTGGCAGGCTATTAATTAGGTCAGAAAATAGGCTAAGGATATTTAGTATTATGTAGTAAGGGAAACCCACACTTCAGTTTCTCATAATCTATGTACATTTTGAATACATAGAGTTTTGACAAGCTATAGTTTTTACTGTTAAGAACAATTGGACACATAATTTGGAGTCTTTGTACAGGTATTATTAAGCTAACAAATTTAATACAAACAGGAAATTCATTGAGTCAAAATTATTTCATATTATACTGGAGCTTTTCAACTGTCTGAAAGCTAATGATGCAGTATGGATTTATATAGAAAATGATCCTAATCCTTATGAAAATATTGAAGTCATATGTCACGTTGAACTCAAGAAAAACAAACACGCTAATGATTTTGTGTTGGTTTAACTTTTTCGTTGTTATTTCAGGCCAAGTTTTCAATTTTTTTTTCCTTACAGAAGGAGGAATTCAAGAGAACAAATTACTAATTCTGTTAGTCGCATTGTACATCATGCCAGATTTAACATATGATTTTTTTTTTGTATGCTGCTTTCTTGTAAATTTCAAACGGCCTAAATTATGCTCAAGAATGAAAGCCATGAATTTCAATTAAAACAAAGAAAACTTTGAATTAATAAAAATTGGAATATAAAAAAATCACCCATACGCCAAAATATCATGTTCAGAGTATCTGCATACAAACAACCCACCCAAGCTGGGCCACTGGGAGCGTTTGGACTGCTTGGACTCATTGTACCGTTTCTCACAATCATCCCCATTTTAATCGAAGGTCTTTCATCAGTCCGTAGGTTCCTGAGTCAACCTCAAGGATCTTCTGGCAGCCACTGGACCTCCTCAATTTCCAACTGCTTTTCTAATGCTTCCAGAGCAAACTTTAAAAATGCTAAAAACCCTTTAATGGCTTCACATTGTTCAAAGGATAAAGACCCAATCCTGAACCTAGTCTGCAAGGCCCTACCTGATTGGCCTCACACTGTCTGTGCTTCAACCACACCTACCAGTTCCCTGTTCCTCCATTGAACTACATGTCCTTCTGCCTGAGGACCTTTGCTCTTTCCTCTAGCTGGGTGTTTGTGTAGGAAAAGTCACAGTTGGAGCAGCAGAAAGCTTGAGGATCCCTTCCCAGGTTCTTTGTAATTGAAACCAGGAGTGAGAGGGCAGTGCAACAGAGAAAAGTTAGTTATTCCACACTGCCTGGGTTAGAAACCCAGCTCTTCAGTTACTAGCTCTCTAACCTTGGGCTAGTTATTTAGTGTCTTAGTTATCTAGTGCTGCTATAACAGAAATACTGCAAGTGGATGGCTTTAACAAAGAGATACTTATTGTCTCACAGTCTAGTAGGCTAGAAGTCCAAATTCAGGGCCCCAGCTCCAGGGGAAGGCTTTCTCTCTCTGTTGGCTCTGGAGGAAGATCTTTGTCATCAGTCTTCCCCTGGACTAGGAGGTTCTCAGTGCAGGGACCCAAGGTCCAAAGGACACGCTATGCTCCCAGTGCTTCTTTCTTGATGGTATGAGGTCCCCCTGTCTCTTTGCTCGCTTCTCTTTTATATCTCAAAACAGACTGACTTAAGACACAGACTAATCTTGTAAATTGAGTCTTGCCTTATTAATATAACCGCCTCTAATCCTCGCTCGTTAATATTATAGAGCTAGGATTTACAACACATAGGAAAATCACATCAGATGACGAAATGGTGGACAATCACACAATACTGGGAATCATGATCGAGCCAAGTTGACACGTATTTTTGGGGAACAAAATTCAATCCATGACAGCCTCGCTATACCTCAGGTTTCACATATATAAAATGGATATAGTGAAAGTCCACCACCCATCTGTCAGTTTGTGGTACTGTGGTGGCTTGCATGTTGCTGTGATGCTGGAAGCTATGCCAAACCAATTTCAAACACCAGCAGGGTCACCCATGGTAGACAGGTTTCAGAGTAGCTTCCAGACTAAGACAGACTAGGAAGAAAGGCCTGGTAATCTACTTCTGAAAATTAGTAGATGAAAACTTTTTGAATTATAACAGAATATTGTCTGATATAATGCTGGAAGATGAGCCCCTAAATTAGAAGTCACTCAAAATACACGGTACTCGCAACAATGGACTCTAGCATACCAATGATCTTGAAGATGGCGCAGGATCAGGCAACATTTTGATCTGTTGTGCATGCAGTTGCCATGAGTTGGCGATGACTCCAAGGCAACTAACAACAATAAGAACACATAATGAAGTGCCTACCCTAAGGGGTGGTGTGATTATCAGAAGAGTTAATAGACGTAAAGCCCTCAGAACAAGCCTGGTGCAGAATAAACACTCAGTAAATGTGAGCTGTTATTATTATTATTACTCAAGCTCCAACAAATCCGTAGATATCTAACAGGCTTGTAGGCCATAAGAACTGTGCCAATAGTATCGACTGTATAAACCCGTCCTAATCTTAATATGGAGACCTAGTAGCACAGTGGTTAAGAACTTGGCTGCTAACCAAAAGTTTGGCAGTTCGAATCTACCAGCCACTTCTTAGAAAACCTATAGGGCAGTTCTACTCTGTCCTAACAGGTCACTATGAGTTGGAATTGACTCAGTGACAATAGGTTTGGTTTGGGGTTTTAACCCTAATACATACTGACATAGGAAAGGAACAGTTTTGAACACAGAGAAGATAAAGCAGAATTTAATTTAAAAAAGAAAATTAAATTAACACTGCACAAGAAGAGTGATAATTCTCTTTGTCACACCTATATCTCAGGATTTTCCATATTAGAAAGGTTGAATTAGTATCAGATTCATAAAATGCACTATGATTTTATCATAACAATCATACTTATAATAGTTCTTCATAAATATCCACACTGAGTAAACACTATTGGTTATCTTGGCACACCCTTTATTTCTGTTTGGGTGTGTTCTGTGTTACATTCTCATATTCTGAGTTTCTTCAACTAAATACAACTGCCAAGAAATGTTTCCAAATGCTTCCTGATATTTTGGATTGTATTCCTGGAAAATGAATGCAAGAGTTATAATGGATTTTGCTCCCAAGAACCCAGGTTCTCATCTGGACTGACGATCTGGCCAAAGTTTTAACAGTGCCAACAGTGTGAACATTGCTGGATTGCAAACTAATATCACTTTTTTCCATGACAGAGCAAACCACTTGGCTAGTTCATGTTGTTTCGAGTGGGAACTTTGTTTTTCTGTCAGTCATGTGAATCTGAGATGATAGCTTTTAGCAACATCTTTAGTTCATTTATTACTTTTAATGTTCTCAAAACCCCCCTTCTAAGGAAAATGCTCTCCTATGAAGTATCGATGGAGTTCTCAGGCTGTTGTTGGGACAGCTGTCAAAATGACTTAAACTTAATAAACCAGAATGGATGTGACAATCACCATATGAGTAGGCTGCAAAATTGAGTAGGACTCCAATGGAGTGCCTCTTAATTTTATTTCTTATATATTCAGTGTTTTTTAAATAATAAGTTTTGTGATGGGATTTAATTGTCAGTCTCTGAACACATCATGCCTGTTAAGTATACTGCCCTGTAGGGTTTACAAGGAGTGGCTGGTGGATTTGAACTGCTGACCTTTTGTTTAGCAGCCAAAGCTCACCGTAGCTCTTAACCACTGTACCACCAGGGCTCCATTTAAGTGCATATGCCATTAAAAAAGTATGTATAGACTGTGAATGTAATATATACAACTAATATACACCTGGAGCTCTGGTGGCACAGTGGTTAAGAGCTCGGCTACTAAACAAAATGTCGGGAGTTGGAATCCACCACCCACTCCTTGGAAACCCTATGAGGAAGTTCTACCCTGTCCTGTAGGTTCGCTGTGAGTTGGAATTGACTCAACGGCAACAGGTTTTTGGAAAGTACACCTACTCCTCACTTTCTGACTATCTTGTTATCCAAATGACAGTAGCAAAAAATCTACTCTCTATTTTGAACATTAACGACATACATCTTACGTACAAATGCCGAGGTGCGAGGAGAGAGTAACACTGGCTGTGATGGTTAAGGTTATGTGTCAACCTGGCTGGACCATGATTCTCAGTGGTTTGGCAGTTATATAATGATGTAATTTGCCAGTTATGTAATGATGCAACTATCCTCCATTTTGTGATCTGATGTGGTCAACCTCCATTTTTGCATAATGCTGATTTTCACATAATGACCTGGTCTTTAGAACCTAACCATGTTGATAAGTGAGGAGTGGATATATAAAGTAATATGAATACTTTTTTAAAAATGTATATTAGTACTGATAAGTAACATGAAGCATATTCCCTAAAACTGGTGAACTTAGAGGCTATGCTTTTTCTAATTGTGTTGCAGTTGTTCATATTCTTTAGTAAATGTTCCTCTCAGATCCCATTAGGCTTGACGGTGGTAATTCTTTGAGATTGTTTGTTTGAAAACATACATATAAGGGACAAATATAGTAAATAATTTTTGATAGACAAGTTATTTGTCTATATGTTATACACGTAAATTATACATACAATTTATATATATGTGTATATACATAAAATATTTAAATTAATTATATACAATATTTATCTATGTATAATTTATTTATTTGTAAAATATAACTTGTGTACATATTTATTTCAACAATTTTATCTATTTATGTATGATTTATTAGATATAATATTACATAAGTCAAGAAAAGTGTGCGTCAGGGTTGTAACTTTTCACCATACGTATTCAATCTGTATGCTGAACAAATAATCCAAGAAGCTGGACTATATGAAGAAGAACAGGGCATCAGGATTGGAGGAAGACTCATTACAACCTGCGTTATGCAGATGACACAACCTTGCTTGCTGAAAGTAAAGAGGACTTGAAGCACTGACTGATGAAGATCAAAGACTACAGCCTTGAGTATGGATTGCACCTCAACATAAAGAAAGAAAAATCCTCACAACTGGACCAGTAAGCAACATCATGATAAGCAGGGAAAAGATTGAAGTTGTCAAGGATTTCATTTTACTTGGATCCACAATTAACACCCATGGAAGCAACAGTGAAAAAATCAAAAGACACATTACATTGGGCAAATCGGCTGCAAAAGACCTCTTTAAAATGCTGAAAAGCAAAGATGTCACCTTGAAGACTAAGGTGCGCCTGACCCAAGCCTTGGTGTTTTCAATTGCCTCTTATGCAAGTGAAAGCTGGATGATGAATAAGGAAGACTGAAGAAGAACTGATACCCTTGAATTGTGATGTTGGAGAAGAAAATTGAATATACCATGGACTGACAAAAAGATGAACAAATCTGTTTTGGAAGAAGTACAACCAGAATGTTCCTTAGAAGCAAGGATGTCTAGATTATGTCTCACATACTTTGGACATGTTATTAGGAGGGATCAGTCCCTGGAGAAGGACATCATGCTTGGTAAAGTAGAGGGTC
>NW_004444159.1:435685-437748 GCF_000243295.1 Trichechus manatus latirostris
TATTTATATATACATTTTAAAAGTATAACTAATGAAATAATAAAGTTGATTTTCTCTTGTGACTCAAATTGCAAATGAAGATAATTCCAAAATGGGATAGCAAAAAACGGTTTGGGCAGTGGCAAAATAGGCCCTTCAAGGGAGCTGTTCAGTTCAATTAAACAAATATTAAGTGCCTGGTCGGTTCTGAGCTAGTTGTTGGATATACGAAGATAAATGTCACGCTTCTAATTTGGCTGTATGTACATCACTCACTGAATGTACAAATTCAATATATTTGTTTTGTATCAGTCTTATGTATATTTGGTATTATAAAATATCCAGGTATTCTGGACTCAGGCATGGAATCATGTCTGACATTCAATAATTGCTAGTCCACCGCCCTTGAAGAATTATCTCACCTCTTTATGCCTTACTTTCTAATCTATAAAATACATTAAGTAGTATAATATAACAAATAGCTTAATAAGGAGTGTGGCACAATAGTATTTTCCATTAAAATATTATTTATATTAATAAAAATTTTTTTATCACCTTTTAAATTCCAAATAATTCATAATAAAACCATTTCAATATGTGTAAAAAAGTGGAACAAACAAGTCAGTATAGAAAAATCTAAACTAACACTCTAAAAAAATGTTTAAATTGCTATAGACATGGTCAATATCAATTTTATTTGGTTAATCTTATTAAGACATGTCATTAGCAAATAGCCTACAAAAAGAACTTGATCACACACAAAATTCAATGCCAGATTAATTTAATTAATTTAAGTCATAATTTCAGTCTTCTATATTTTTTATTTGCTTTACTTGGTTTCATGTTGATTATTCTTGGTTTAGTTGGAGACGAGAGATAAGATAAAGATTTTCCAATGGGAAAAGAATGGGTTAAAAAAAGTCTTCGAAGAGTTCCCAAAAAAATCACCAAGGGAAGAGTGACTGCAGGTACAATATTCTACAATGTTTATTTTTCTTTCTCACTGGTTTCAAATGGGTCAGCCTATCAGTAAAACAAGAAGTAAACAAAGACCTATCTCAGATTACATCATCTCCTGGGGCCATCAACTAAGCAAACATCAGTCACCCCATGAAAAATACAACTATTACCTGTTATTGGACACTCACGAGCCTGGCCTGACCACCAAGTGGCCCAGTTAATGAATCCACTTATTTCTAATACAAATAAACCAGAGAGAGGAAACGGTCAGCAAAAGCTGAATCCCAGGTCAAGATGGAGAGATGGCTAATAAAAACACTCAAGGCTGACATTTCCTTTTTATATGAAACATGCTTTTCATAACAATGACATGATCTTATTGATATAGTTTAGTACGCCTCAGCTGATGCCAGATTTTAAGATCCTTTTAAATATGTGTTGTTTTTTCTAAGTGAAAGAAAAAAAATTCCAAAAGAAATTTTGTTAAGTCTGTCACGGTTCCATAATAGGACTAAATACAAGGGGACACAATTATTTTCATCTTTAGTCACTGGTTACTTTAAAATGCTGATATTAAGAAGATGCATCTTTTCTAAAAGAGACTTTGTGAAGATTTGTGAAAAGCCTTAAAATTGCTCATACTCTCTACAAAAACGATTCTACTTTTAGAAATATGAGTAAAGAAATCATCAGAAATGTGCTAAAAAAAAAAAGATACGTAAAAGTACATCCGGGAACATTTACTTTATTTATTACAAAATGGAAATAATCTAAAGATCCAATGATAAATTGATTAAATAAATCATGGCATGTCTAATATTTTCAAAAACATTTGATGACCAGAGAAAATTTTTACAATGTAATGTGAAGTGAAAAGGGTAATATATGCTACAATTGAAATTATTTATATTATTTTTTTCTGTTTATCTCTGTTATTTCTGGTTTTTAATTTTTTTAAATTTTAGTTTTTGCTCTATAATTGAAATTCACACACACACACACAAGCATGTACTGACAAAGGAATAATAAACATATGGATGTTAACATGAATTCTCTTACAGGGATAATTTAAAGATGATTTTGTTTTGCTTTATATTTTGCTGTGTTTTCAAGTTTTGAATAAT
>NW_004444159.1:439095-440774 GCF_000243295.1 Trichechus manatus latirostris
AAACATCATTTTAGCACAATAGAGTCTAGTCTATTGACCTAATTACATTTTATATGTTTGTGGAAAAGTTCTTGAATTATTAATTTTTGGTTTTCCACTCTTACTTTTCCTTTTCCAGAAAGTAGTGGGCACCTATCAATTAGTTCTGCAAATCTAGTTCTTTTGCAACTATTGGCATGAATCTTGAGTGAATTAATAATTACCGTTTTCTCAAAATCTTATTCAACTGGACACTGTTGTAATAGTTCCTTTAAGTCTTGCTGTCAGTTATTATATCTTTTTAACCTCAGGTCCTACCATAAAATAGAAGCCCTGGTGGCACAGTGGTTACAAGCTTGGCTGCTAACCAAAAGGCTAGCAGTTCAAAGCTACCAGCCTCTCCTTGGAAACCCTATGGGGCAGTTCTACTGTGTCCTATAGGGCCGCTATGAGTCAGAACCGACTAGATGGCAAAGGGTTGGGTTTTGGTTTAGATATACAAAACCCAACACGTTGCCATCGAGTCAATGCCAATTGATAGCGATCCTACAGGACAGAGTAGATGGCCCCACAGGGTTTCCAAGGCTGTAATCGTTACGGAAGCAGACTGCCAGATCTTTCTCCCATGTTTAATAGACATAGACTCCCTTAAACATTTTACGTTCAGTGAAAAGTGACTTTGCATGCATGTGTTCACATTTTTCTCTCTGGCCGTCATCCTACTTAGACATAGTTTTCTAACTTAACCTGTTGGAGGAAAGTCCTTGTGCCCCAGATCCCATTTCATCTTCAGGGTAGTTTTCTGGCTCAACTTGAGCTGCCAGAGGTACAAAGGTTAATCTAATTGAGGGAGATTGCTCTTTGTTCCTCCCTACTGAAAATTCCAGACCTGTAGGCTAATGAGAGGACCCTCAAAGGCAAGAGATGGCCGCACCATGCATATGGTAGCAGATACACACAGGCAAATTCTAATAAGTAACCAACTGGCCCACAATATAAAGAAATGGAAACGTATGTTCAGGAATGTTTCCTTAATTAGAACATAGCAAAAATGCGATTGTCACTCGTATATTGAAAAACCAAAACTTACAAAATAAATCGGAAAATAGTTTGGGTTCTGCATATTCCTAATACACTTTTATTAAAGATTCCAGAGCTGCCATATTTAAGTGAAAATTAAAACTAGCATTATTCTTATCACATTACACGAACATCATTTTCTCCCAGATATCCAATGGTTTGCCTCATAGAGACCTTATGTTTTGAAGTCAGATCTAGTTTGGAGTCTTGCCTCAGCAAGTTATTTAATCCTCCTGAGCCTTAGCTTTCTTGTCAGGAAAAGGGGGGAATAACACAGTTCATGTGTTTGCAGTGTGAATTAAATGAAATAATATGTATAAAGTGTCTAGCAAAATGTATGGCACATAATGGCGTTACAATGATTCTTAGTTCTTTTTCCCTTTCTTTTACCTAAGTGACCTTTGTGACATTTGTTTCCTGTGGTTATTGTCAATTACTTTTTTTTTCTACTGAAGAAGGAAATTTTGTTTAAGTGATATTCAAGGCATTCTCCTTCAAAAGCAAGCATAATCCCCTTTCAACATTAGAATGGCAAATACTTGGAAAAAGTATTCATCCTCATTCAAGATATTTATTTTCAGAGTAATTACAATAATGACTCTTATTAACTATTTGTATTA
>NW_004444159.1:444527-445514 GCF_000243295.1 Trichechus manatus latirostris
ACATATATTCACATTAAATAGACATCTGAAAAAAGAAAGACGTCAGGTTAGTTAATTTGACTTCAAATGACGTACAACAAATTTTATTTCTTATTTTAGTAAATTTAGGTGCTTAAAAACATTTGTAGGAGCCTGGGTGGTTCAAGCAGTTTGTGATCAGCTGCTAACCTGGTGGCACCATGGAAGAAAGGCCTGGAAAACTGCTTCCATAAGGATTACAGCCAAGAAAACTTTGTAGAGCACAGTTCTACTCTGTAACACAAAGGGTTGCCATGAGTCAGGGGCTGACTGGATAGTAGCTAACAGCAACAACAAAAACATTTGTAATGAGTTAGAGCACAATAATAATTTCTTGCTTATTGATGTCATCTCTATATAATTTTTTTTCTAAGAGTTTAGAAAACATATATATATATAACTAAACACTGTGAAAATGCTTGGTAGTGTAAAAAAGAAAAGATGCAATAGAGACTCTCAAAGTATCATTTATGCCTCGTGTATCGTATATTTAGGACATGTATTAAAATGTACTTCAATATGAACCAAACCCATTGCCATCGAGTTGATTTCAACTCAAAGCCATCCAATGGGCTCATGGTGACCCAATAGAACAGAATAGAACTGCCCCACACGGTTTCCAAGGAGTGGCTGGTGAATTTGAACTGCCAACCTTTTGTTTAGCAGCCAAGCTCTTAACCATTGTGCCACCAGGGTTCCATTGTTCGACGAGATAAAGCAGCATCAATTTGAATAAATTCAGGTCTCTATTTTAATAGGGCCAGGATAAAACCTTTGTAAGAGACAGCATGGAATCGCATACAAAAACAACCCTTCTCCCTTCTAATGAAATAGTTTAACTTGTAGCAATTTTTCTTAAGAAACAAATTATAAATTTGTTTAAAAATTTATGTGCAATGGTGATCATCATTATATTATCATAGTAGCAAAAAAAGTTGGAAATAGTCAAAATGTCCAAAAGTCAGGGTT
>NW_004444159.1:447359-449643 GCF_000243295.1 Trichechus manatus latirostris
TATATGCAGGTTGCCCAATTTCCAGCTTTCCACACTGCTTATTTACTGCTGACGATTACTGCAAATCACCAGAGGTGGACTTCAAAGTATAGATGGCATACTTTGCGATTATCTCTTGTACTATTATCAATATTTCTATTTTTAATGATGCAACTGTGTCTACAAATTAGATAGTTAAAGAAAACAAAATCTACAGTATGATGAGCAACTGATCATGGGGGTGGTGCAGGACCAGACAGCCTTTTGTTTCATTGTGCATGTGGTTACCAGGAGTTGGGGGCCAACTCAACAGCAGCTAACAACAACAACTTATCCAATAGCCCCTGCAAGTTCTGAGAACAGATTTTGTCTGCTACATATACAGGTGTCTGTAGAGTTTGTAATCACTTGCAGAGATTTAAAAACTGGTGTACCCATTTTGCTGAGATTAAAAGTGAAGGAAATTTGGCTGAAATAGAAGAGCGCATATTCTTCTAAATGATCCCCATACATCACTTATCTGATAAACAATTATATAGCTAGTTTCACTCAATTTATGGCAAGACCATATGAAAGTAGTTACCTTCAAAGACTTGGTTTGGCACTCAATTACATGCCATGCAATTACATGCAATTATCTCTCTCTCTCTCTTTTAACAAAAATTGAATAAATAACTGGCCAAAGCTCCCAGAAGTCTATGGGACAGAAATTCCAGTGCTTGGGATCTGAGGATCTCCAACTGTTGAATATTTCCATCATCTCTGCTTTACTTTCTGTAGCAATTGTCAACACTAATTGCCTTCTCTTGGGTCACTAGAGACAAAGAAGTGTCCTCTTAAAAAAAAAACAACAAAGGAGAATGGTAACCAGTCCAGGTGACCTCAGTAAGTGCATGTGATGAAATGGGGAAGGCAAGCAGTCAGGAAACAGGAGAAAAGGTGTGTGATTCCTGACCTGGGCGACCCCAAGGTCAGGAAAGCACTAATGGAGCTTCTCCACCAGGGTTTGTTTAATACCATTCATTCCAACACTTTTGATGTTACATGACTTTTTTCTTTCTTTTTAATAATACGAGGTTAAGCAACTTCTCTATAAAAATACAAAGGATGAATAACCTTAACAAGTTAACAGTCTTTAAAAACTATACTTAAAAACATAATTTTCTGAGTCCTCTAAAATTAGACAAGGTAAGGCTTTAGTTTAAAAATAACTGCATTTTGCAGGATTAATTTAACCTGACGTTTTTCTTACTTGCTTTAAAAAAAAAAAAAAAAACTTTATGTATTTCTTATTTTTATTGTCCACTTTCCCTCACTAATATGGAATTTCTGTCAAGAAAAGACATATGTAAAGAGACCAATATTCAATGGTGGTTACCAGGGGGAGGAGGGGTGGGAGGGGGAAGCATGCTCTAGATCGTAAATATTTGTTATTTTTGGTGATGGGAAAAGGAGCACCAAATGTGAGTGTAGTGAGCACAACTTGACCAGAGTAGATGATGTCACTAAGAAGCACTCAAGAGAACACTCCTGAGGTTCACTCTTCAGCCAAAGACTAGATAGGCCCATAAAACAAAACGAGACTAAAGGGGCACACCAGCCCAGGGGCAAGGATGAGAAGGCAGGAGGGGACAGGAAAGCTGGCAATTGGGAACCCAGGGTCGAGAAGGGAGAGTGTTGACATGTCGTGGGGTTGGCAATCAATGTCACAAAACGTGTATTGATTGTTTAATGAGAAATTTGCTCTGTAATTTGCTCTGTAAACCTTCATCTAAAGCACAATTAGAAAAAAAAAGAAGCACTCAAGAGAAAAGGATTCTTGAACTAAAAAATTGGACATATAATTTGACAACAACATCAACAATGACCAAAAAAACTAGTGTTTGATCACATATGTATGTGTATATGAGTAGGTACAGGTGTATACATAAATGTACACAGATAGAAGTATCTATATGTACATGTAAGTACAGATACATGTGTGCAGGCACATATATTCACAGAATATTTCTCACAATTTCTTGTGAGATTGATTTTCCAGGTTTGAAGGCTTAGGACCTTAGTCTCATGGGACAACTCAGTCAACTGGAATAATATAGTTCACAAACTTCATGTCCTACATACATCCTAGTAAGGTGAGTAGAGTCTGGGGTCTTAAAAGCTTGTGAGCGTCCATCTAAGATACAACTATTGGTATCTTAGATTAAGAAGGTAACCAAAATACAAGGGCAGAAACAAGTCTACAAAGCTGATAGCCTACATGAGCCACGACCTGAATTACCCTGAGACCAGAAAAACTAGATGG
>NW_004444159.1:450399-453197 GCF_000243295.1 Trichechus manatus latirostris
CACTAATGTACTAATATAAGATTTCCTTTCTGGTATACATTTTAAATGTTCTGTGTGGCATTCTTAATGATGCATAAGCACTGATTAAAAAGATACTGCAAAAAACTTACAATAAACTATCATTTTGTGATCAAAATAGAAATGTGGTTTGCCTTTTGTTTTTAAGCTAGGGCTCAACAGAAATTAATGTATTCTAGAGCCTGATTTATTTTTAAAGATTATGTAGGTACGTGAGATATTAAACTGTGCATAAAACAGTTCAAAGAGCCAGAATTTGTTATTTATCTGAGAGTGAAGCAAAAGCTATTTGTGTTGGGTTAATTTTCTCCCACTCACCCCAGCTCAACTCTTACTCCTCTTTGATTTAAGCTGATAGTCACTCCTAGGGCATAACTTTTCTTTTTCCTTGGAAATGGCTTGGGGCTTCAGGTTCAAGAACCATTCAAAAAATCAGCCTGGATTTCAGAAAGCAGGTCCATAAAATGCTCTGAAGAGCACTTTAGAAAATAGAATGGAAAATATAATGGCAAAAGACCCAGAAACCATTATAAACCCATTGTAAATGAAGCTCAAGTCTCACAAAAACCAACACCGAACCGGACGCCACTGAGTGGATTACCACTCATGGTGACTCCATGTGTACAGAGTAGACCTGCTCCACAGGGTTTTCATGGCTGTGACCTTTTGGAAGCAGCTTATTGGGGATTTCTTCTGAGGTGCCTCTGGGTGGGTTTGAACTGCCAACATTCCGAATAGTAGTTGAGTGCTTCACCATTTGTGCCCCCAAGGACCCCTTCAAACATCACAGGGACCTTTAATGTATCCTACTTCCCTTCTCCCTACTTGGGATCTGGCATGAGAAGAAAGGTCTGCTCACCGACGATTAACAATGTGGTTATGTATTACAATGAGGCAAACTGACTAGAATGCTTTGGGTGATCCAGGATGCTAAAAGAACTCTCTGGGAGGAGGTGAGGGAAAGGATAAGGAAGTTGTTCTCCCAAAAGGTGACTCAGGGAGAGGGCAGGCAGACAGACAAACAATGAACACTTGGCAACTGAGTTTTGCTGTGTTTGCCTTTTAAGGAAAATGATTTAAAGGAACTCTTGCTGTTCATTGTCCCCATATGTCTCCTGCACAAAGTAGCCAAGTATGGAGGGCACCTGATGTAGTCTTCTCTCTTCTCTCCACTGCTCACATATAGCCCTACCTGGGACCGCTGATATACAAGTTCCCAACAATTGACACTGAAGCTCCAGCTGCTGCAACTTGTCTTGAGGGTCACTGCTAATGACCATGAAGGAAGGGAACAGGTCTTTATAGGTAAGATTTTTGAACCCTATCAGATGTTAGGCTTGGTGGTTTTAACTAGGTTTGATTTCAGAATTCCTGTAGGGGGTTTACAAACAGGGTCAACCCAGATGATTCTAGCTCAGTAAACTTGAGGATGGTCATACCTGGTTGAGAAGCACCATTTTAGGGTCATGCTCATATCACTAACCATAGAGTCATTTAATAAATTGGTGGCCAATATTTCAACATGAGATCTGGTGAAATAAACCAGGTGATCGTGAACAGAAAAGTAGTTTTATTTCGATACTGAAGATATTTACAGTAACTATTTTTCTCATAATAATGTCTAACACATAATGAACACTTAACTAAGTGTAAGGGCCAAGCTAGTCATGAATATGTAATCTCATTTAAACATCTAAACACCTGTGAGGACGGGATATTATCTCTTATTTTGCAGATGAGGAGATTAAATGACTTGTTCAGGGATTAAAGATATGTTCTTGCTAAATGTTGAAAACAGTTTCAAGGATGAGTCTTCCTGTCCCCCAAACCCACATTCTTTCCACTATACACACTTCCTTCCAATGTCTTTCCCCAAGAGGCACGAAGTCAGCATAGAACAAGTTCATAGCAAGGATATAGCTGAGCCATGAATTTATGCTCTAATTTGCAAGACAAGTGATACATTTATTATTAGGCAGGTATGTGTATGGTTGGAGCCCTGGTGGCTCAGTGATTAAGCGCTCAACTGCTAACCCAAAGGTCAGTGGTTCAAACCCACCAGCTGCTATGTGGGAGATGGATGTGGCAATTTGCTTTCGCAAAGATTTATAACCTCAGAAATCCTATGGGGCAGTTCTACTCTGTCCTATAGGGTTGCTATGAGTTGGAATCAACTCAACAGTAATGGGTTTGGGTTTTTATATATATAGTGACTATGTTTTCTCCACCAAAATTTAGCGAACTTTAACTGAAAATGGGACACAATATTTTAAATCAGAATATTTTGAACATTCTAGAACACATGGTCACCATAAATTAAGTGCATGATAAATGGCATGTCAATGGAAGAAATCACAGATCCAAAGATGCTTAGTAGGTAAAGAGAACATTCTAAACCGATGGTCAGTCAGGATTATAAAATAGATGGGATATATTGAAATACCTTAACATCTTAGAGTCTCCTGTTGCTCTCTAGCTTTGTCTGTAAAAACAGTACTGAATGCAATTTTTTTTCTTATATGTTGTCATGGTTTGAATTATGTCCCCCCAAAAATGTGTGTATCAATTTGGCTAGGCCATGATTCCTGGTACTGTATGTTGTAAACCTACCCCTATGATGTTAATGAGGGAGGATGGGTGGCAGTTGTGTTAGTGGGCAGGACTGGATCTACAAGACTGGATTGTGTCCTGAGGAAATCTCTTGAGATATAAAAGACAGAAGTGAGCAGTGAGACAGGGGGACCTCATACCATCAAGAAAGCAGTGCCAGGAGCAGAGCG
>NW_004444159.1:453824-456323 GCF_000243295.1 Trichechus manatus latirostris
GACATTTCAGTTGGCAGTCGATTGCTTAACTAGTGTGCTACCTGAGCTCCCTTATTCTGTTTATTAATATATAATTATGAAGTAATTTACAATAATGCAGTTATTGATTTAACTTGCCCAAGTGCCTTCAGAGGATATTTATACTTTGCAATGAAATTTAACGAATTATTGGATGAAGATTGCCACTAAGCAATCCTAATTAGAACACAGATGCTGATGTGAAGATCATGTTTTATCTCGGGATTCCTCTGATCCCAATACAGTTGCCTTTTTAATAGATTGATGTTTGCTGTGGCAGAACTATTGGGAATAGCCCTCATCAGTCCTACTTAGGTGAGCCTTATCATTCAACCAATGGTAAATGGAAAAGCATTGTATTTTTCCCGTGAAATACTTTTAATATCTCACAAAAACCAAAAACATCAGAGTTAACAATTGGATTACTAAATCAGAAAGTACAGAGACATGTGTGTGGACTTGTCTCAATAGCGGATTCGCTTAAAACTCATCATTGTGAAAGAAAAAAATAGAAAAAAATAAGAGAGAAAGGAAGGAAGGAAACAAGAAAGGAAGGATGGAAGAAAGAAAGGAAAAGAGAAGAGAAGAAAACAAAGAAAAGTAAAGAAAAACCTGTTGAAAACAATACCAAATGCTGATGTGAATGTAGAACAACAGGAATCCTCATTCTCTGCTAATAGGAATGCAAAACGGTACAGCCATTGGAAGACAGTCTGGCAGTTCCGTTCAAAGTTAAACATAGGCGTACGAAAAGATCTAGCAATCATGTTCCTAGGTATTTATCTGAATGAGATGAAAATCTATGCACACACAACAACCTGCACATGAATATTATAGCAGCTTTATTCATAATTGTCAAAAAGTTGAAGCAGCCAAGCTGTATTTCAGTAGGTAAATGGATAAATAAACTATGGTACATTCATAAAATGGAGTATTATTCAGCAATAAAAAAGAAATGAGTTTTCAAGCTACAAAAAGACATGGAGGAAACTTAACTGTATATTACTGAAAGAAGACAATCTGAAAAGGCTATATACTGTAACTACAGTATGCTACCAACCATATGACATTCTGTAAAAAAGCGAAACAGTAGAGACAGTAAAATGATCAAGGTTGCCAGGAATTTGGGGGAGAGGAGAGGGATGGAGCACAGGGCATTTTTAGGGCAGTGACACTCTTCTGTATGATCCTGTAACGGAGGACACGTGAAATTATGCATTTCTCGAAACTCATAGAACTTTACAACACAGTCAACTGTAATGTGAACAATGGACTTTAGTTAATAATAATGTATCAATATTGTCTCATCAGTTGTGACAAATGTACCACAAGATGCAAGGTGTCAATAGGAGAAACAGCGCACAGGGAAGAAGGGATATATAGTAACTCTCTGTACTTTGTGCACAATTTCTCTTATGTTTAAAACTGCTTTAAAAGATAATGTCTATTTTAAAATAATAAATAAATAAACCAAGGGAGAAAAAAGGTGCTGAGTGATCGAGCAGTAGTTATGTTTTGCATCTTGGACTTACAAAGCAAGGTGGTGGGAGAAGAATATGCAGTCTGGGTGGGTGTGGAGGCACTTCCCTTTTGTTCTTTTAATCCCCAGACTATCTTGGTGGGATCCAATACTTTCAGAAGATGGGGAATAACTCTGACAGTAAAGGTGTGGGAAAGCACAGGCAGCTTTCCTTGGGAGAACTTTTTGACAGAATACAGGTTCTGTAACCTACTGACTATTCATAAACTGAGTAACTTTCCTTCAGTTTATGTAAACCAAAACCATACCCGGTGCTGTTGAGTCAATTCCGACTCATAGTGACCCTACAGGACAGAGTAGAACTGTCCCATATGGTTTCCAAGGAGTGACTAGTGGATTCGAACTGCCAACCTCTTGGTTAGTAGCTGAGCTCTTAACCACCATGCACCAAGGCTCCTCCATTTACATACTACCATTAAAAAAAAAAGTTGAGTCAATTCTGACTAATGGCAATCCCATGTGTGTCAGAGTAGAACTGTGCGCCACAGGGTTCTCAATGGCTTTTTTTATTCTCTCTTTCTTGGAAATAGATCACCAGGCCTTCCTTCTGAGGTGCATCTGAGTCGACTCGCACCTCCAACCTTTTTGTTAAAAGGTAAGCATGTTAACTATTTTCCACCCAGGGACACCTACTACCATCAAGACGCTTAGAATTTTTATTGAAAAGCTCACATCTCAGGAAGGGGAAATTCGTCATTCAAAGCAAAGTACCCTTATTTATCAAAATGTTCTCAAGTTCTTGGCCAGGTAGGCATATTATTGTACTGTTAGTTTCTGATACGCCTTCTCAGAAATCCATTGGATATATGATCATTGGATCCAAATGGAGAATCTTTCTCCAAACGTCCAAGCACTCTTTCCCTCCTGATCTCCAAGGAGTAGGTCATCATGCCACAGTTTTGGATAATTGATGTCTGACAAAACTGTCCCAATATTCAAGC
>NW_004444159.1:462299-470500 GCF_000243295.1 Trichechus manatus latirostris
TTAAAACATTCTTTGTTTAAGAGTAAGCCAGAAGAACTTTCTTGCCCTTGACCTTTGGCCCTGACCCCTAAAATCAGTGGTCTGGTAGAAGCAAATATAAACCTTCTTTAGAAGATTGAGCCTTCATCCTACACTTCAAATAACCTCTCCCCTCTCAATACTAGGAAATAAGGAACCCTGAGCAAGAAGCAACAACAACAAAACGTAATTAAAACAAACCCACGATGATTTCAGACACTGGAATTATCAAAGAACGATTATAAAACAACTGTGCTTAATATGTTAAAAACAATGAAAGACAAGATCGAACACATTTGCAGGAAAAAGGAAACTATAAAAATAACTATGTAATAATTATACTACTGAAAGTATTTTTTCAATAATGAAGCAAAATAAATATATTTATAGACAATCAAACGCTGATAAAATTCACTTAGGAATTATTTTTTGCTTTAAGAAATCTGAATGATGTATCAAGCGGAAGGGAAATGATCCCAGATGGAAAATATCAGAATCAAGAATAAATGAAGAGCATAAAAATGATAAATATGTGAGTAAATCTCAATGAAGTTTGGCTTTTTAAACTAATGGTAATGCCTTGTGGAATTAAGGAAAACAAGATCAAAGTAGAATAGTCAAAAAATTAACAGTAGAGTTAAAGTGTTCTGAAGACCTCGTATTGTCCAGGTAAATGTGTTGCTTAATATTATTAGACTTTCATAAGTTAATTATGCATGAAGTATTTCTAGCCTAAACCAAACCAAACCTTTTGCCATCAAGTCAATTCTGACTCATAGTGATCCCATAGGACAGAGTAGAACTGTCCCATAGGTTTTCAAAGAGCAGCTGGTGGATTCAAACTGCTGACCTTTTGGTTAGCAGCCTGAGCTCTTAACCACTGCATCATCAGGGCTCCATATCTAGCCTAGCAATGAAAAAATAAGAAAGTTTTAATAACTTCTGTCTTGGTCATCTAGTGCTGCTATAACAGAAATACCATACGTGGATGGCTTCAACAAAGAGAAATTTCTCTCACAGTCCAGTAGGCTACAAGTCCAGAATCAGGGTGTTAACTCCAGGGGAATGTCATCAATCTTCCCTTGTTCTGGGAGCATCTCAGCACAGGAAACTTGAGTCCAAAGGATGTACTCTGCTCCCAGCACTGCTTTCTTGGTGGTATGAGGTCTCTCCTCTCTGCTTGCTCCCCTTTCCTTTTATCCCCTGTAAGATAAAAAGTGGTGCAGGCCACACTCCAAGGAGACTCCCTTTACATTGGATCAGAGATGTGACCTTAGCAAGGGTGTAACAATCCCACCCTAATCCTCTTTAACATAAAATTACAAACACAGAATGGAGGACAACCACACAGTACTGGGAATCATGGCCTCACCAAGATGACATATATTTTTGGGGGACACAATTCAATCCATGACACCTAAACAAGAAGAGGGGAAAAATGGAATGAAGTGAATAATAATAATCAATAAATCCAAAATAAAGCAAGAAAGGAGAGGGAAGAAACACAGAAAAGAAGTTCAAGCAGACAGCACAAGATTCTAAAACCAAACCCATTACTGTCAAGTCAATTCCGGCTCATAGCAACCCTGTAGGACAGAGTAAAACTGCCCCATAGGGTTTCCAAGGAGCAGCTGGTGGATTTGAACTGCTGACCTTTTGGTTAGCAGCCAAACTCTTAACCACTACACCACCAGGGCTCTGCAGCACAAGATTAAATGGTAGATAGAAATTTAAATATGCCAGAAATCACATTAAATATAATAGATAAAATATAGCAATTAAAAGCCAAAGATTTTCCAAAGGAATAGAAAAAATTTCACAGATGTGTTCATTATAAAGGAGTTCCTAGGTAGTGTCAATGGTGGATGCGCTTGACTGCAAACCAAAGGGTTAAAAGTTCCAGTCCACCCAGAGGTGCCTCAGAAGACAGATCTGTTGATAACACTGCCAAAAAATCAGCCACTGAAAACTCTATGGAGCACAGTTCTACTCTGACACATACGGGGTCTCCATGAGTTGGAGTTGATTAGATAGCAACTGATGGTGGTGGTGGTTCGGTATAAGAGGCATAGCTAAAGCTTAAGGATATAAAAAAATCAAATATAAAACATTGAAATGTGTATACCTTGCAAGATATCTGGGCTAGCCAGAAATATATTGGAGGTATTTCCATTTTTACAGAAACAAGACAGAATAATCTAGGTTTGCATACAGAGGAAGAAAAACTATCAAAAAGATAAAAGTTAAGAAATGAGTATCACTAAATTCGAATCAGTGATTGCTTCTTGGTGGCAAGGGAGAAGAATATTATAGAAAGGGTCCCTGGGGATTACTAGGGTATTGTTTCACCATCTTGGTGGTGTCATGGGAGTTCTTCATAATTATTTCTTTTAAAAATGTATAGCTACAGATATGTGTGTATATATATATATATATATACATAAAGAAGATGTATATACATTTCAAAAAATGTAAAAGAAAACGTAAATGGTTAAAAATGGCTATGTTAGAGATGATTTTTCAGAGCAGGCCCTATATGCTGTGTCTGGAGGTCATCCAAAAGGGAATTTTATACCAATCATTGTTCGTTTGTTCGTTTGTTTCCAATACTAAATCTGAAGGTTTGTGGGGGAAAAATTATAAAATAAAAGGCATTACAGTTTTACAATTTATTAATTTTATCTGAGGTAAATTACAGAATAAATTTTGTTTTCCAGATTATTCTACTTATAATAACTAAATTTTGAACAACTGTATTTAGATATCACAGTTTTAAGATTACAGTGATATTTTAGGCTATTTATTTGAAATTTTTACATTTTTAAAATTCAGTTTGAAACCAGTTATGCCAATCTCCCCTCCCTTCATCACCCATGTCTTTTGAGATGCTATAAATTTAATGAAACTATCTTCCCTTTTTGGCTAATTCAATATCTGACCAGTAATAGCTTATCCAAGATTGCTTTATGATACAGCTATAAAGCATGGATGGGTACTGTCACATGACTGGAAAAATCAGGCACCATGATTCCAATGTGGTAAATTAGAATTTATAATTTCCTATTTACACACACACATGCACACACATTTTAAGTATTAATTCAAAATCACTCTGCAGTGTAAGAATAATTTATCCAACCAAATCTAAAATTTGGTACAGTGAGTTATGCAGATAAATATAAAAAAGTACTAGTTATGTATTTCCTTATCCACTCCTATTCCTAGTATTTTCCACATAGAAAAATCAACATTCTTTATTACCATCTTAATATCACTATTAAAGTAGAACTATTCATGAGCCTAGTGGCTATCATTCAAAGGACCCTAGATACTTTGATACCCTCAAAATCCTTCTCACACCAAAACATTACATCCTTATCAATGTTTTCTTCTTTTAGGTTAAATCACAGTGGGTGATAAGTTAAAATGTAGATGTATTATTTAGTTGGGGCAGGATGGTATACTAAAAATAATATCCAACCAGACTTGGTTCTAGCCCTAGTTCAGCCAACATTAGATTATCCAAACTTCAAAACAATATGACTTCATTAAATCTTCTTTGTGATAATGATATTGACCTAGCTAGGGGTTTGTACTCCGTTCTTTAGCCAAGGAACACTTTGTTCTAATAAAATCATACAAGAGAGGCCAGCTTATAAAAGAGTAAGAAACTAAGCTGCTATGGATGAAGCAGGGTAGGAGGCCAGGTGGGCCTTTCCTCTTTCCTTCCATTGGCCCCTGCAACAACTTATCTGGTTCCTCAGAGCACAGTTTAAAGGAGCCCTGAAGGCTCAGTGGTTAAGTGCTTGCTTGTTAACTAAAAAGTCGGTGGTTCAAACCCAACCAGTGGCTCCAAAGGAAAAAAGACGTGGCAATTTATTCCTATAAAGTCAGTTGTTGTGTGTTGTCCAGTTGATTCTGTAAAGATTATAGCCTAGAAAACCCTACAGGGCAGTTCTACTCTGTCATATAGGGTTGCTATGAGTCAGAAACGACTGGAGAACACACAACATCAACCACAAATTAGATAGGAAGTCCCTGGGTGACACAAATGGTTAATGTGCTAGGCTGTTAATCAAAAGTTTGGAGGTCCATGTCCACCCAGAGGCACCTTGGAAGAAAGGCCTGGTGATCTACTTCCAAAAAATCATCAATTGAAAACCCTGTGAAGCACATTTCTACTTTGACACACAGGGGATCACTGAGTTGGTGTTGACTTGACAGCAACCGGTAAGTCATATGATCTCTAGAAATCTCACATGGTTTCAAATAGCATAGGTGATTGTTTAGAATAGGGGACAAAATAGAATGATTCAGAAAGAAATCTATGGAATTCTAAAGTTGGGAAGTATCAGGGGTCTACCAGGTGGTGGAGATGAGAAGAAGAAAATTATGCGGAGTGGACCATCCTGGGCGTGCTTTCTGGCCTGGACCTGTCCTTTACAGGGGTTGCATGACATCACCTGTGGAGAGTGATTCATATACTACCGCACCCTAGGGCAGCACTGTGAGGAGCACCAGCATTCAACAGTGGGGCAAAGAAGGACTGAAAACCAGTGAGAAGGCAGAGGCAAGCAAATGCTGGGAATTGCCCTCCTCCATGCCTACACTCCATGGAAAACCCCCTCAAGAGAAAGATCAGAGTGCTAACAGGAAATGGGACACTGGAAAGTTAAGAGCGAAAAGATAAGGAAAAAAAAAAAAAGTTTACTACAGCAATCACCTAAATATTGCTTTCCAGATGCGGGGGCAGATAGCAGTGAAGAAGCCTGCTCATTATCAGCTCTACCACTGCAATAAGAAGCCTCTGTCTCACGTCCCAAACCAGAAGGCTTTGAGCCCTGTAGGAGATGTGTTGAGTAGCAAGGACCAATTAGTCTTAAAACCTGAATATTATCTTAGAAACTTAATTCAGGCCCCAACTGAAGTAAGATTTATTATCTATCAAATACAACCTTAGCATCAGAAGTTTGCTAGCTTTTGATTCTGACCACAAAATAAGAGAGGAAGGCAATGACATCTGTATTGTTCGATGTTCTGAGAAAATGTTTCCTATTGGATGAAGAGCACTGTAACCAAAAAGGATGAAGGACAGAACTTATGGGCAAATTGGTATTATTTAGGAGAGGAAAGGCTAGAGCTCAATGACAACAATGTATTTTCTGACAAGAATGGTCATGTTTTTAAACTTCATTGGCAAGAGTAAATACCTTTGATTATATAATTATTTCAAATTCAAAAACAACCTTCATATATTGGATTTTAAAAGGTAACAATTTTCATAATTGCTTTTAAAAGATCAAAAGCTTCTGATGTTGATAGTTATCTCACTGTGAAAATTTTAATTCTCATCATTGTATTATATGACTCAATAGTTTTGAAAAATAAATAAATGAATAAAGGAAAACAAGAGAAAAAAGTACTAGTAGAATTGTTGGGGAAAAATTTAAGCAAGGAATATCATGTAGACAATATTTACACAGATGAATAGTGGAAATAATCTCTGGCCAGGAAGTGTTTTAAAGAAGAATGCTATCCTCAAGCCATGAAAAACAAATTCATTTTGTGAAAAATGATTTTTACAATGTTCTCAAACCTTGACCTCATGAAACCATCTATCGTGGTTGGTCTTCTTCCAAAATTGTTTTTCATTTAAAACTTCTGACAAATGAGTAGCATAGCAACAATGTATGTGTGTGTCATTTAGGGTCAGGTTTGGCTACGTAAAGCAGCAAACAGTATATTGAACAAGACAGAAGTGTATTTCTCTCTCATGGAAAAAGAGATCTAAAGGTAGATAGTTTAGGACAAATATGGTGGAACCTAAACATGCATCAGTCCAACCTCTTGTGTCTTTTGTCTCTGCCATCTTGAGCATGAAGCTTCTACTTATGGGCCAAGATGTCTACTTTAGCTTCAAGCTTCACATCTTTAGCCAAATCATCAGGAAGAAGAAAGAGAGTTCAAAAAAATGTCTGCATCTGAGGTTGCACAAAACATATCCTCTTACACGTCATTGACCAAAAGGTAGTCACTTGAGCGTACTTGGCCCTAACAGAGGCTAAGAGATGTTGTCCTTCTACTGGGTGATCTTTACATAGAGAAAGTTGGGAATTCTCTTACTAGTGAAAAAACAGAACAGATATTGTTGTGCCAACTAGAAGTCTTGAAAAAAGGTAACAGGTAGATTTTTATGATGGTTAATTTTATGTGTCAACTTGGCTAGGCTATGATTTCCGGTGGTTTTGCCAAACACTAGTCTAGTTGCTGTCATGGAGTAGTTCAATGTTAAGTTGATCGGCCTTGGGTAAAGTAAATTACCTTCCATAATGCACTCTAATATAATGTAATCAAACAATCAGTTGAAATTATACAGTGCAGGATGGATCCTAAAGCTAATCACTTCTGAGCTATAAAAAAAGAGCAAAATGGACACAGAGACACACAAATGCGGGAAAACACACCAAGGAATATCAAGAATTGATGGATGACACCAGAAACTAAGAGAGAAGGGCTCACAGAAGTAATTGACATAGACAAGACCCTGATTTGGACATTTAGCCTCTAGAACTGTGAGAAAATAAATTTCTGTTGGTTAACACCCACTTGCAGTATTTCTGTTACAGTAGCACTAGGTAACTACAACAATTTTGTTTTAAAATTTATTTCCATATGTACTAGTATTTGTATTTTAAAGATTATCCATCTATGTCTGTCTGTGTATCTGTCTGTCTGTCCATGTATCACTCTCTCTCTCTATCCATCGATCCATCCATCTATCATCTACAGAATCTTTTTTCCAGATTTTCATCAATTATAACTTTACTTCTTAAATGGGATGTAAATCAATACTCTTCGATCTATTTTTAGGTTATAACTTAGCTTCATAGGGATCAGGGCCCTAGAGGACAGTTGACATGGTCAACTATTATCTTCAGATGACTGGCAATGAAATTGCAAAATATGTATATATATAAACAAATGTTTAGGATTACAAATTAGTATTTAACATTTTCATACACTATTTTATAAATGGGTATTAGTAGTGTATTATCTTATCTAGAAAGTTTTGAAGGCACCCATATAATTTTCAAACTCTTGGCTTAGGCTATAAATAACTAGTATACCATTAATATGATATTTAATTCTTTTCAAATTTATACCAGAAACCCTTAGTAGTCCCAGAGAAAAAGAGAATTTTGTATAATTTTAATGTAGAAAAGAAACAATGGGTAGTTCTTAATTACTTTTGTAAATGAAAAATGAAATGAACACATTTCATGTATCTGCTTTAGTGGCAACAATGTAGGTAACAAATTAAATTATGTGAAACATTTTCTGTTAGTAGAAGAGCCCTGGTGACTCAGTGCTTAAAGCGCTTGCCTGTTAACCGAAAGGTTGGAGGTTTGAACCCATCAGCTGCTCTGTTGGATAAAGATGCGAAAGTCTGCTTCTGTAAAGGTTGTTGTTTTGTTGTTAGGTGCTGTCGAGTCAGTTCCGATTCATGGTGACCCCATGTACTACAGAACAAAACACTGCCTGGTCCCGCCCCATGCTCACGATTGTTGTTCTGCTTGAGCCCATTGTTGTAGCCACTGTGTCAATCCATCTAACTGAGGGTCTTCCTCTTTTTCTCTGACCTTCTATTTTTCCAAGCATGATGTCCTTCTCCAGGGACTGATCCATCCTGATAACATGTCCAAAGTATGTACGACATAGTCTTGCCAGTCTTGCTTCTAAAGAGCATGCTCATTATACTTTGTCCGAGACAGATTTGTTTGTTCTTCTGGCAGTCCGTGGTATATTCAATATTCTTTGCCAACACCATAATCCAAAGGCATGAATTCTTCTTTGGTCTTCCTCATTCATTGTCCAGCTTTACCATGCTTATGATGAGATTGAAAATACCATGGCTTGGGTCAGGTTCACCTTAGTCTTCAAGGTGACATCTTTGCTTTTCAACACTTTAACGAGGTCTTTTGCAGCAGATTTGCCCAATGCAATGCACTTTTTGATTTCTTTTTTTTTTAAATTGTACTTTAGATGAAGATTTACAGAACAAATAGTTTCTTATTAAACAGTAGTACACATATTGTTTTATGACACTGGTTAACAACCCCACGACATGTCAACCCTCTCCCTTCTCGACCTTTTTTTTCTTTTTTTGGTGAAAATATACATAG
>NW_004444159.1:499261-516552 GCF_000243295.1 Trichechus manatus latirostris
TCAAGCATATAAATTTATACAGAGATAAATTTATATCAAGGAAATAGCTCACATGGTTGTAGAGGTGGAACATCTCAAGTCTGTGGGTCAGGCTGTAGGCTTCTCCTGATTCACGTAGCCTCAGGGGCTGGTGAACCCAAGATTGGCAGGTCGGACAGCAGGGCTCTTGCTCACAGCCTGCGAAGACTGACAGATCCCAGGATCGGTAGGCAAGACCACAGGTAAGCTGCTACCTCAAGTCCCAAGAACCTGAGGTCAGATGAACAGGAGCCGGCTGCAGGATGGCAGAGTGAGCAAAAGCCCAAAAGCCTTGCCAGAATGCCCACTTATATTTGATGCAGACCACGTGTCCAACACTACTCACAGCAGATCCCATTTTGGAGGTGATCACATCATCATACGACTGCTAAACTACATCATAACTGCCAAACTGCTGAGAATCATGGCTCAGCCAAGTTGACACACAACCTTAATAACCAAACCCTCCATGAGACGGATCGAACTGGTGGCTGCAACAAAGGACTTAAAGAACAAAGATTGTGAGAATGGTGCAGGACGAGACAATAAGTGCTTCTGTTATACACAAGGTTTCTGTGAGCCACTGGACAGCAACAGACAACAACAGCAATATTACTTTGTGTAAGGATTCCATGGAGCCTTGGTGCTTAGGTCTAACAAGGCCACCTCAGACTTGATGTGGTACATATCAATGTAGACACTGTCAGGTGTGATGGAGGTGTACTCACCATCAAAAACAAAGGAAACACAATGGTTCCAACAAAACTGTCTCCTCACTAGCCATGTGCACAACAGCAGGCTTGAGTATCCTCCTATGTAACCTCCATGGAAGCCATCAGATTATGATACTCAAGGCAGTTGCTATAGGAAAAATTTACTGTTCTAGGAAATTTTATGACTGTTTTCCCCAAAATACTTTCCCAAAAGTTATGAAAAGGCCAAAACAGATGGTTCAAAAGATTATTAACGTCTTCCTCTGAGATGTGTGTATTCTGAATTATTTGTCGCTAAGCATTATATTATTTAATTTTTAAGTCTGAGTTTCTCTCTGAGACTAATTTGTTTCTTCCTTTTAAAAACTCATTTCCCTCCTATTCCAAATGGACTAGTAACCCATCATTTCCTAAGCTACACATTGACCCCCCACTTTTTAACCATGTAGATTTATCCCTAACTTTATTTCCTCCGTCAAAAAAAAGTTTATTTTAATAAATGACAATAAAAAGTTAGGATTGTAGCTGATTTTCCTAGTATGAACAAAACCATTTATTAGAGATTGTTCCTTCCTCTTTCTAGAACTTTAGATCAATTAGATTAAATATCACGAAGAGCTAGTTTTCAGACTTGAGGTTTCCTTATAGATAAACAAAACTTAAGTAATGTGAAAAATCTTGAAATCTGAAAAAAATAAGGCTGTAATTGATCATTTGATCACAGAGTAGGGACCTTAGAAAGGATGAATCAAAGTTTGTTAGCTGTCTTTCACAAAAGCCACCCCACTGATGCTAACATCTGGATTAGACGCTGCATTTCCTAGGCTCCTTTCGCCTGCCTCCTTCTCCCTGATCAGTTTTGTATTATACCTTTATGTTTTCATTATAACCTGGCAGCAAAAGCTCCCTTAAATAGAAAGAGTGAATAAAGGCAATTTTTTTCATTAACAATATATTACCCTTTGGGGTCTCCAGCACATTATTGTTCTTCTTTTATTTTTTTTTTCCCAAGGAGTAAAAACCCCCCAAAAACTGTCTTCTGTTGTGAAGCATTATTATAGCTTCTATCTGAAGGCCTTCAATTTTGTTTCCCTCTTATGAAAACATCCTAAAATATTCCTGTAATTGAATCCAATTCTGAGCAAACATCCATACATGTATGAGCATGTGTTGCACTAAACAGACACACCTTTTAAAGTGCATATTTTCCCAAGTAGTCAATCTGGAAAATTTGGATCAACTGAAATTTCAAATTAAGGTGAAATATGACTTAAACACATTTTGAACTGATTGCTTTCTCTCTTGGAGACCACAAAATATTATATACAATCAACCAGGTGTATCTATTTTATTGGGCTTGTTTGATCGTTATATATATATATATATACACACATATGTATGTATACACACACATACACACACACACACATTTAGAGAGAGAGAGAATCCTGGTGGTGTGGTGGTTAAGAGCTTGGCTGCTAACCAGAAAGTTCGGCAGTTTCAATCTACCATCTGCTCCTTGGAAACTCTGTGGGGCACTTCTACTCTGTCCTATAGGGCCACTATGTGTCAGAATCAACTTGAAGGCAACGGGTTTGGTTTTGGTTTTATACATATATGTATATAACAAACCCATTGCCATCCAGTTGAAGCCAACTCACAGCAACTCCATGTGTTCCAGAGTTTAAATGCGCACCATAGGGTTTTCAGTGCCTGTGATCTTTCGGAAGTAGATTGCCAGGCCTTTTTTCCAAGGTACTTTTGTGTGCATTCAAACTGCCAACCTTTCAGTTAGTAGCTGAGCGTGTTAACTGTTTGCACCACCCAAGGACTCTCTCTATATATATGTGTGTGTGTATGTGTATATATACAATGTATACAGGTATCCTTCACTTTTTGAAAGTTGACTTTATGCCACTTTGCTTTTATGAAATACCTATATTAGACCTACCTGTTTTCAATAACCAAAAGAAATCCGAAGACGGTTTTCACTTTTACAAAAAAAGGTGAGAAGTGGAAATAGTGTTCAGCATTTGTTCTGCAAGAACCATCAAAGAGGCACTGTACACTCTGAACAGCAAGAGTGGCTTCACCAAGCTCCTTCCCCAGAAACTACACTCAGCATCTCAGCATCAAGCCACCATAGCTTTGAACTCTGTCTGTGAGCATCTGTACTTTATCTAGCTTTGTTTTCTGCATCCATTAACAAGATGTGTCCTAAGGTATCAGAAAAGCCGAGAAGAGCTCGTAAGCATTTTATGTGTTGTTTGGTATGATTTGGTAGGTTAATTTTTGGGTCTGGAGAGGCTCAAAAGTTTTTCCCATATAAATTAATGGTAATTGCTTCTTTGCTTTAATGCTATTTTGGCTTACAAAGGTTTCATAGGAACACTGTACTTTCAGATAGCAGAGGAAACTTGTATAGACAGACAGATAGATAGATGATAGATAGACAGATGATAGATAGACAGATAGATAAGTAATTGTCTTAGGACATTAATATATTTTACAACCCAATAACTTATATTTTATTTCTCTTATACATATAAAAGTGGGACTTAGTCTGTTTTTCTATTCATCTCTTTCAATATCTCAGTTTCTTGATCCCATTGCCTTTTGGGAGGTGCTCATGGAGCTACAAATGAAAGAGAAGAATCATGTTTAATGAAGCACTTACTGTTTGCAAGGTCATTCCACATGTGTTCTTCATTTAATTTTCAAAACCATCCTGATGGGTAAGATGGGTAGATAGAATTGTTCCTGTATAACTTAGGATACTTTTGTCATAAACAATAAATATTTTTATTGGCTCACATAACTGCAAGCCCAAAAGCTGGCATAGGATTCAGGGAAGATGTGATCAAGGCTCTAGCTTCTTTTCTTTCAATCCTCTAAGGTCAATCTCTATTAAATTTAGCTTTGTTATCAGGCTGTCTTCCTTCAGGGTAACAAGGTGGTTACCTATAGCAACTGGGACATGATTCAGATTTACATCCAAAGAGACTGGCTTTTTGTTACTTTCTCTTAAGAATGGAAAGGCTCTCTCAGAAGCTTCCAGAAAACCATATTTTGCATCTCATTGAACAGCATAAAGTCACATACCTATTACAGGGAAAAAAAAAAACAAAACAGCAAAAAGGGATAGGATAACTCTTAGGGCAATCAGGTCTTCCCCTTCACCTGATGACAAATCCCCAAGCTGCATGACTGTTAATCAGCAGGGCAAGGATGCACTGGTGCTGGGCAATCATCCGTAACATCCACATAAATCCTACTTTCCAGAACAAAAACAGCAACTCCAGCTGGCTACGTAATCTGCACAGAGTCACAGAGTAAGAAAAGACTGGAGACTGCATTTAAACCCAGCAATTCTTCTCACAAGTCCATTGTTGTTTCCACTGCAGCATGTAAAAATACATTAGTACATTATGTGTTGTGTTTTTTTACTTATTCATTAAATTTGGTCACAAGTATGCAAGTGATATACGGTATCTTAGGCATATAGTGCTTCTATAATAGATATACCACAAGTGGGTGGCTTTAACAAACAGAAATATATCCTTTCACAGTCTAGGAGGCTAGAAGTTCGAACTCAGGGTGCCAGCTCCAGGGGAAGGCTTTCTCTCTCTGTCGGTTCTGGGGGAAGGTCCTTGTCATCAATCTTCCCCTGGTCTAGGAGCTTCTCAGTGCAGGAACCCTGGGTCCAAAGGTTGTGCTCTGCTCCTGGTGCTTCTTTCTTGGTGTTATGTTGTCCCTCACCTCTCTGCTCAATTCTGTCTTTTTTATGTCAAAAGAGATTGACTCTAGATACAACTTAATCCTGTAGATTGAGTCCTGTTTCATTAACATAACTGCCTCTAATCCTGCCTCATTGACATCATAGAGGATTTATAAAACATAAAATAATCAGATCAGATCTGAAAATATTGGACAACTACACAATACTGGGAATCATGGCCTAGCCAAGTTGACACACATTTTGGGGGGACACAATTCAATCCATGACACGCAGAGTGTGACAAATGACAATATTTTAAGCCAGCATTATGTATTCCTTCAATTTCTGTTAGAAAGTGAAATGTGGATGGGAATATAATCTCTCAATATACTTTAAGCTCAAAAGGTTCCCTTGACAACATGGCAATACCAGCGAGAGAACTTTTCTTGGACAGCACAATTTAAAATTAGTAGTGGTTAAAAGTTTAAGAAATGCCTATCTGCATTTAGCAGCCTGGAAGTACACAGGCTAGACATAAAAAGACAGACAGGAGAAAGGTGGATGGGTGATGTTTTGTGGATATCCTCAATTACTTTCAAGAAAAAGCCAATTCTTTTCTTCCTGTTTTATTTTATTTATTAAATTCTTCTTGACAGATCATAAACTCAATCACCTCTTGTGATGAAGGAGCAGAGAGAAGGGAAAGAAAAGAGGGGATAAAGACGCAACTCTCAATATCACACACGTCTTAAAATGAAAAATAACCTATGAAAGTCATTACAAATTGATACTTTGGGTCTACACTGGGCTTATTGGTAATTCTAAGCAAGAAAAACAAAAAAATGAAAAATATAAATAAATAAAGTAAAGGCGCCCTGGGTCTTAAAGTCTTACCTTGGGAACTCAAGGGGAAATTGATGTAGAGTTGTTTTTGATGCCCCTGCACTTCCTGCAACCAGAATCTGTCAGCTCATCTAGAGACAGCTTACAGTCACAAAGGTAAACATTAGAAATAAACACATTCCCATAAAGGTTACTTAATGGCTTTCCATGGATTTCAAAATCACTTTCCAACCGCATTGGGCCAAAAAAAAAAAAAAAAAAAATGATAATTTATGTTACCAGATGTTAAGAAATCCAACAGCTTTCACTACTCATAAATTTAACAGCATTAAGCACCTGCTGGCTCCAAGCAACAACTCCTGCCAAGAAGGAAGGAAGGAGCTTTGAGATACACTAATAGGCTCCTTTTCTTACCATCCAAGCTGAATTCACATCCCAATCCTGCAGTTCCACACCCTCCCCAGCCTCCCACAGAGAGGTCCTTAGACTCCACACACCAAGAGCAGCAACAACCTACCCTGCCAAATCTACGCTGGATGTGGGAAGCGGGAATCAGAGTTGGGATAGGGCTATTTCTAAATCTCAAGGAACTCTAGCTGTTAGCTAAATTAGTAAACAAGTGAGGCATCAGAGTGAGTTTAGAATAACAAAGACTGAAGCTATGGAAGAAGAATAAAATAGTAAAGCTTAATTTTGATCTTCTCTAGTATGAGACCCACTCATTGCCGGTGAGTCAATTCAGACTCATAGCGATCCTGTAGGACAGAATAGCACTGCCCCGTAAGGTTTCCAAGGTTGTAAATCTTTAAGAAAACAGCCTGCCACATCTTTCTCCTACGGAGCAGCTGGTGGGTTCAAACCACCGACCTTTGGGTTAGCAGCCAAGTGCTTTAACCACTTTGCCACCAAGGCTCCCCATGAGACTTACACATGCCTTTAAACACATGCAAACATTTTGTAAACTTTTGTCCAGAGTTTTACCTTCCTCTCCTGCCAAACCCATTAACAGATGTTAAAATTGCTAGACTTAGGTTACACTTCTTTTTATTTCCCATTTCCTTTTCTTTGATGAAAGTGCTAATGAACATCAGAATGGAAGTAACACTGGCATCTGAAGGGGGTAGAATCTGAAACATAGTAAAGGCCAAGAAAAGGGCTACATGATTCTCATTTGTCTGGAAATGGGTTAAACACACAGCAAGGACGTTGTAGCTCTGTAATAAGAGTTGTTTGTAGTCATTCTTTCATCCACATAACTGCCAGATTTAAGCCTTCCTCTCCGTCACTCCAGTGAATCCAGTCCAAGACTCCCTTGGATTTGCATGCTACTTCACCATCAGCCTCAGTTACCTAGGGCTGGCGTAACAGAAATACCACAAGTGGGTAACATTAAAGAACAGAAATGTACTTCTTACAGTTCTGGAAGTTAAAACTCCAAATGTAGGTCTTGGCTGTATTGATTCCTTCTATGGCCTGTCTCCTGGTTTCTGGTGACTTCTGGTAATCTTTGGTGTCTCTTTGCTTGTAGATGATCTTCAGATGTCATTTGTCTTCCCCCTGTGTGTGTCTCAGTGTCTGTTCTGCTCGTTTATAACACAGAAGTGTTGAGGTTTAGAATCCACCCTAGTCTAGTATGACCTCACTAACGTAACAAAATAAAAGCCGTATTTCCAAACAGGATCACACCCACAAGTACAGGGGCCAGGACTTCAATACATATTTTGTGTCAGACAGTTCAATCCACAAGACCAACTCCTACACTTCTCATGACAGCTCAGAATCTTAGCCCTAAGGATGAAAGGAAGCTGTAGTGGCCACTAGGTACCTGCTCCATCTCAGAAAGCACCACAGGGATCAATCCATTTCTCCAATGAAGAGCTACATTATTTAAGAAGGGGGCTCACCCTCTGACACAGTAGTTACCAGGAATAATTACCACTGAGGGCCAGATCTTCATTCTGTGATGTAAGGCCTTCCACAGTGCACACTGTCTCCCTAACCTCCTTTGCCTTGCTCTATTTATTATTCCCCTTATGTTCAGAGGAATTAATACATTAGAGCACATGCCATATACCCCTCAGAGTGTGTATGCCATTGACATGCTTTATCTCCTTTACTTAATCTACATGTGGCTCCTTTTATTTGACTTTTCCACTAATGATTCCAAGTCTATTTCTTATTCTTGAAATGCTTCTCCTGTTCTTTACAAGTACTCTCCTTTTCTTCACAGAAGGATACGTCAGATTCTACCTCCTAAATGTCTGAATAAGACTGTACTTTGACACATTTTTTTTCTTAGAGGTTCTAGGGATCAAGCAATATTCCCACACCACTGTGTTACCATCACTCAGCTCTTAACATTTGTTCATTAGGTGGGGTGCAATATCCTTGTTGTGGTGGGGGCAATCCCTGGATGCCTAGCTCTAATAGCATAGTTGAGGAGCCAGAAAAATAACTCTTTACACACAAAAAAGTGGAATATAGTAAGAACTATTCTAGAGATTTTTTTTTTTTTTTTAATACAATGAGGTAACAAGAAAGGAAGATATATAATCACTTTAGGGAGAAGATATATGCAACAATCCTCTGAGAGACTGCAGATCTATTCACTGATCATAATAGCTGATATTTTTGAATGCTTATAATGTCCTGGGCACTATTCTAAACACTTCATATGCGTTACATTTGTTAACCCTCACATAACCCTATGAGGAAACAGGTTTTGGAAAATTAAATATTTTGTCCAAGAGCGTTGAGCTGAATTTCCATCTGAACTCAGTCAGCTATCTCTACAATGAGAACTTTTAACGACTATTTGATACTGCCTCTTTGAACGAGGTTAATATTGTCAGTGCACATATTTATTAAAATACTTTCTAACTATTCCACTTCTTCATAGACACAACTTTGGTGATTTGTAATTGGTTAAAACAGCAGCATTTATTCTAAGTAATGCTCTCCAGTGTAATGGGATATGAGGAGGTTGTATTGGCAATGCTGCTACTTAATGCGTTTTTCAGTAGAAGATTTTATATAAATTGTCATCATTAATCATTCAAGAAAAAATGAGCACCAAGTGGGTGAAGTTTTCTAAGGAAATATTATCTTAGGCTATTAAAATGTAAGTAGATTTGCATGCACAGGAGTTATAGGTGTGGGGGAGGGAAGTATCAACTTAAGCAGCAAATGAAACTCAAGTTAGATGAGTGCTTTTAGCAAGCCCTGGAAAAGAGTTGAATATTTGATATTAAATACACTTTAACAGGATATGAATTGTAAAGGTTACCAAGAAAAGGAGTTTAAGTGATAGAAAAACTTGAGTTCAATTAATGATAATAAAAAGTATGTCACCCAGAATACCCATTACCTCATTTAACTCACTACACTCATTGAGATAGAATATTGTATCCTTAACACCCAACAAGCTTCTATGAAAAAGAAACAATCAGAAGAAAAAAATATAATATTCTTAGAAAATAGAAAATAGAAATGTATATAGAAAAAATCTCAACAAAAGAAGATAAGGATCCAGTACAACTAGATGCTGCCTGGCTACCACCACTGACTGCTCTGACAGGGATCACAACAGAGGGTCCCAGACAGAGCTGGAGAAAAATGTAGAACAAAATTCTAACTCACAAAAAAGAGACCAGACTTACTGGCCTGAGAGAGACTGGAGAAACTCCAAGGGTATGGCCCCTGGACACCCTTTTAGCTCAGTGATGAAGTCACTACCGAGGTTCACCCTTCAGCCAAAGATTAAACAGCCCCATATAGCAAAATGAGACTAATGGGGCACACTGCCCAGTGGCAAGGACGAGAAGGCAGGAGGGGACAGGAAAGCTGGTAATAGGGAACTCAAGGTCCAAAAGGGAGAGTATTGACATGTTGTGGGGTTGTTAACCAATGTCATAAAACAATATGTGTACTGTTTATTGAGAAACTATTTGTTCTGTAAACCTTCATCTAAAGTACAATTTAAAAAAAAAATTAAAAAAAGAAGATAAGGAAATATTCAGAACATGAAATAGTTAAAAAATAATTTTGCAAAAATATGAGAGAAATAGCCATGGATTGACAATGAAGAAGTTTAATATCCTTATAACAGAAATTCAAGAGATAGAGTACAACAAAAATGAAAAGGAGGAAATAATCAAAGAAATATTAGAAGAAAATTTTACAGAGCTGAAGATAGCTATGACCTAGTCTTAAGAGTAAGCATGTTCTCTGACAGCTCAGCAGGATAAATGAAAATAGACCTAGGCCTGGATATATTCCAGTGAAATTTTCAAACATCTAGAATATGTGAAAAATTATAATAGTGAAAACATATTAGTGTGCATTTAAAACATAAAAAAAGAATTTGTGAAAAATTCTTACAATTTATAAAGAGGATATACACCTTACCTGTATATTTGAAAAAAAGGACAAAGTTTCAGATTGTCATTTGCTACTAACTGCTACAAGTTCATGCCTGGAAAATTTCTAGGAAAAAAAAAAAAAAAAGAATTTATACTTATAATTTTATACCCAGGAGAACAAATAATTGAATGCAATACCAAAATAAAGACATTTTCTGACATGCAAGAACTCACAATTTTATAATCTTATTATTCTTATTGAGAAATTGAGGAGATGTCTTCATACAGAATGGGTAAGAATATTTTGATTGATTATTTCGCTTTTTTCTTTACAAATGTATCACTTCTATAGTAGTTAACCATGGGTGGTGAGAGAAGAGAGAAAGTAAGTAAATGTCTCATGTTCACAAAACTAGGAAATATAAGAGCTAGAATGTAAACTATGTTTGTCAGTCTGGGTTCTCTAGGAAGCATCTGCTATTACAGAGCAGAGATGCAAGAAATTTGTTGGAGAGTGTCTGGGAAAGATAATGGGGGAGGGAGTAGGAGTAAGTAGAGAGAGTGACACCTGTGGAAGGAAAGCAGGAATGCAAAAGGATTGGGTAGGAATAGTCTCAGACTATGATGCTGCTCTGAGAAAGTCTCAGTCAGCCCAACAGAGGCTCCAGCACATGGAGCAGAAATAGCCAGGCACTAGAACTCCACAGTGCGCTGTCACTGGCTGAGAGCTGCCCAGGAAAAGCAAGGCCTCTGCTTGAATGATCCTGGAGATCCCAAACGCAGTGTAGCTGGAGGCTGTCAGCTAACTGTGATCCTTGCAGTAAGTCCTCTTGGAGGGAGAGCTGAGCAGCACACCTCCCAGTCTGCCACCCATGGATCCCCTGCTCTAGAGCCCATATTCTCAACCATTGTACTACGTTTTCTTCTTAACTCATCATTCAAGGTGGAGTGCTTAGAGAGTGATGATGAGGTGTTTATGGGTTAACTGTATTTTTCTATCCTGATGTTGTAATTTCTAAAATTTCTCCTTTAGACATGAGTTAATGTAATATCTGGTCCTAGAAAAGATTAGCAGTATCCTATAAAATATATAAAACAAATATATAAATACATGTACATACACACACACACATACACACACATAAATGGAGCCACTGGGTGGTGCAAACAGTTAACGTACTTGGCTGGCAACTTAAAGGTTGGCGGTTCAAATCTACCCAGAGGAAACTCCGAAGAAAGACCTGGTGACCTACTTCTGAAAAACTAGTCATTGAAAACCCTATGAAGCAAGTTCTACTCTGACACACATGGGGTCGCCATGAGTCAGAGTTGACTCGATGTTATTGTTGTTGTTAGGTGTTGTCGAGTCGGTTCCTACTCATAGCAACCCTATGTACAACAGAACAAAACACTGCCGGATCCTGTGCCATCCTCACAATTGCTGCTATGCTTGAGCCCATTGTTGCAGCCGCTGTGTCAATCCGTATCATTGACGGTTTCACTGACCCTCTACTTTACCAAGCACAATGTCCTTTTCCAGGGACTGGTCCCTCCTGATAACGTGTCCAAAGTATGTGAGACTAAGTCTTTGCTATCCTTGTTTCTAAAGAGCATTCTGGATGTACTTCTTCCAAGACAGATTTGTTTGTTCTTCTGGCAGTCTATAGTATATTCAGTATTCTTTGCCAACACCATAATTCAAAGGAATCAGTTCTTTTTTCGTCTTCCTTATTCATTGTCCAGCTTTCACATGCATATGGGGCGATAGAAAACACCATGGCCTGGGTGAGGGGCACCTTAGTCCTCAAAGTGATGTCCTTGCTTTTTAACACTTTAAAGAGGTCTTTTGCAGAAGATTTGACCAATGCAATGCATCATTTGATTTCTGCACTGCTGCCTCCATGGACATTGTGAATTCAAGCAAAAAGAAATTCTTGACAACTTCAATCTTTTCGCTGTTTATCATGAAGTTGCTTATTTGGTCCACTTGTGAGGATTTTTGTTTTCTTTATGTTAAAGTGTAATCCATTCTGAAGCCTATGATCTTTGATCTTCATCAGTAAGTGCTTCAAGTCCTCTCCACTTTCAGCAAGGAAGGTTGTGTTATCTGCATATGGCAGGTTGTTAATGAGTCTTTATCCAATCCTAATGCAGCATTCTTCTTCATATAGTCCAGCTTCTCGGATTATTTACTCAGCATACAGATTAAATAAGTATGGTAAAAGGATACAATCCTGATACACACCTTTCCAGATTTTAAACCTCACGATATTCCCGTGTTCTGTTTAAATGATTGCCTCTTGATCTATGTACAGGTTCTTCATGAGCACGGTTAGGTGTTCTGGAATTCTCATTCTTTGCAATATTATCCATAATTATGATCCACACAGTTGAATGCCTTTGTATAGCCAATAAAATACAGGGAAAGATCTTTCTGGTATTCTCTGCTTACAGCCAAGATCCATCTGACATTAGCAATGATACCCCTCGTTCCATGTCCTCTTCTGAATCCAGCAGAATTTCTGATAGTTCCCTGTCGATGTACTGCTGCAACCATTTTTAAATTATCTTCAGCAAAATTTTACCTGTGTGTGTAATATTAATGATATTGTTCAATAGTTTCCACATTCTGCTGGATCACCTTTCTTTGGAATGGGCACAAATATGAGTCTCTTCCAGTCGGTTGGCCAGGTAGCTGTTTTCCAAATTTCTTGGCATAGACAAGTGAGCACTTCGAGGGCAGCATCCATTTGCTGAAATGTCTCAATTGGTATTCCTCCAATTTCTGGAGCCATGTTTTTCGCCAATGCCTCAGTATAGCTTGGACATCTTCCTTCATTACCATCAGTTCTTGACCCTATGCTCCCTCCGGAAAGGGTTGAATGTTGACCAATTCTTTTTGGTACAGTGACTCTGTGTATTCTTTCCATCTTCTTTTGTTGCTTCCTGCCTCATTTAATATTTTCCCAGTAGAATCCTTCAATATTGCAACTTGAGATTTGAATTTTTTCTTCAGTTCTTTGAGCTTGAGAAATGCAGAGTGGGTTCTTCTCTTTTGATTTTCTAACTCGGGGTCTTTACATGTTTTATTGTAATACTTAACTTTGTCTTCCCAAACTGCCCTTTGAAATCTCTGTTCAGCTCTTTTATTTCATCATTTCTTCCTTTTGCTTTAGCTACTCTAAATTCAAGAGCAAGTTTCGGAGTCTCTTCTGACATCCATTTTGGTCTTTTCTTTCTTTCATGTCTTTTTAATGACCTCTTGCTTTCTTCATGTATGATGTCCTTGATGTCATTCCACAACTCGCCTGGTCTTCAGTCATTAGTGTTCAGTACATCAAATCTATTCTTGAGATGGTCTCTAAATTCAGGTGGGATATATTCAAGGTTGTACTTTGGTTCTCTTTGACTTGTTCTAATTTTCTTCACCTTTAACTCGAACTTGCATATGAGCAATTGACGGTGTGTTCCACAGACAGACACTGGCCTCGTTCTGACTGAGGATATTGAGCTTTTCTATTGTCTCTTTCCACAGATGTTGTCCATTTGATTCCTGTGTATTCCATCTGGGGAGGTCCAAATGTATAGTCACTGTTTATGTTGTTGAAAATAGGTATTTGCAATGAACAAGTCATTGGTCTTGCAAAATTCTATCATGTGATCTCTGTCATTGTTTCTATCACCAAGGTCATATTTTCCAACTATTGATCTTTCTTCTTTGTTTCCAACTTTCACATTCCAATCATCAGTAATTATCAACGCATCTTGATTGCATGTTTGATCAATTTCAGACTGCAGAAGTTGGTGAAAATCTTCAGTTTTTTCATCTTTCATCTTAGTGGTTGGTGGGTAAATTTGAATAATAGTCGTATTAACTGGTAGTCCTTGCAGGCATATGGATATTATCCTGTCACTGACAGAGTTGTACTTCAGGATGGATCTTGAAATGTTCTTTTTGACAATGAATGCAACACCATTTCTCTTTAATTCATCATTCCCAGCATAGTAGAAGATAAGATTGTCTGATTCAAAATGACTCGATGGTAACAGTTGTATGTGTGTGTTTGTGTGTATGTGTGTGTTTGTGTATACAAGTAGTCCCCAACTTACGACGGGGCTCTGTTCTGATGACTGTCATAAGTCGGTTCTGACATAAGTCAAACACCTCATTTTATTTTTAGTTTTTATTATTATTGTATTTTATTATCAGTATCTTTATAAATCTGATCTTTATTTGTCTTTAGGGGTTTGGAAACATTACATATAAAATTACAGATATATTTTATTACACACATACATTAAAAAATACATAAATCGTAAAAATTTACTCTGACGAAGAAGAAGAGTTGGACGACTTTGGCATTTTGTCAGTTTTGGTAATAATTCCACTGTGGAAGATTCTGGATCATCTGGATTATCCCTAGGAATGGGGATAGCATTTCTAGTCAGAAAATTAGTGAGAGCTCTCTGTATGGTCCTTTTCTTTTTTTCTTCTGTATTTTGCGGTAACATCCCACCTCTTCCTGAATCTGCCTATCAACTTTAGCAAAGTGATCAGCGTATGGGTCTATGTTTTCAAGCAACTGAAGCCCCTGATTTAGTTTAGAAATAACACCAGCTAATCTTTTCGCTATAAAATTTTTGACAACTTCTCTCCTTCCTCTCTCTCATTATTTTGTTCTTCTTCAGTATTTCTTTCCTTTTCAAAATGCATTAAGTTCTGATTTGTAAATTCTGTTTCTTTGTGGTCTATGAGCTGTTCCACATCAGCAATATCAACTTCTAAATTCAGTGTTCTTGTCACATGGACGGTTTTTCCACCAAATTCTGTTATCATATTATCCTGATCAAATGCTTGGAGCATGTTCAGTTACCTCATCAACTTTTTCCATATCCCCTGCATGCATTTTCTGGTAACTTCCTCCCAGGAAGATGCAATGTTTCAGATACTCTGACAATCATAAGTGCGGTTCTTCATAAATTGAATACATCATAACGAGGGACCACCTGTAGATACACCTATATCTCACTTATCAACTATCTTGTTAGCCAACATTTTGTATTTATGACAACATTAAAAAATTTACTATCCAACTATTATGCACATTAAGGACATACACCTGGCTGTAACAAAGGCTGAGGCACAAGGTGAGAGTAACACTGGCGGTGAGGGTTAAAGTTAGAGATCAACTTGACTGGTCATGATTCTCAGTGGTTTGGCAGTTATTTAATGATTTAGTTTTAGTCATCCCCCATTCTGTGATCTGATGTCATCCTCCATTTTTGCATTATGCTGATTGTCGCATAACAACTTTGTTTTTGGAATCTAACCATGTCAATTAGTGAGGAATGGATGTGTGTGTGTGTGTGTGTGTGTGTGTGTGTGTGTGTGTGTGTATCTACCACCGGTCTCTCATTTTGATCTACTGTGGTGGTTTGCATGTTGTTGTGATGCTGGAAGCTATGTCACCAGTATTTCAAATGCCAGCAGGGTCACCCATGGTGAACAGGATTCAACAGAGCTTCCAGACTAAGATAGACTGGGAAGAAGGATCTGGCAATCTACTTTTAAAAAAATTGTCCAGTAAAAATCTTATGAATAGCAGCAGAACATTGTCTGATACTGTGCCGAAAGATGAGCCCCTCAGGATGGAAGGTACTCAATACGACTGGGGAAGAGCTGCCTCCTCAAAGTTGAGTCAACCTTAATGACATGGATGGAGTCAAGCTTTCAGAACCTTCATTTGCTGTTGTGGCATGACTCAAAATGAGAAGAAATAGCTGCAAACATCCATTACTAATAGGGACGTGGACTGTAGGAAGTATGTATCTAGGAAACTCAGAAGTCATCAAAAAATGAAATGGAATGCATAAAGATCGATATCCTAGGCATTAGTGAGCTGAAATGGACTGATATTGGCCATTTTGCATTGGACAATCATATGGTCTACTATGCCAGGAACGGCAACTTGAAGAGGAGTGGTGTTGCATTCATCATCAAAAAGAACATTTCAAGATCTATCCTGAAGTACAACACTGTCAATGATAGGATACTATCCATATGCCTACAAAGAAGACCAGTTAATATGACTATTATTCAAATTTATGGACCAACCACTAAGACCAAAAATGAAGAAATTGAAGATTTTTACTAAATTCTGCAGTCTAAAATTGATCAAACACACAATCAAGAAGCACGGATAAATACTGGTGATTGGAATTCTAAAGTTGGAAACAAAGAAGAAGGATCAGTAGTTGGAAAATAGGACCTTGGTGATAGAAACTATGTTGGAGATTGCAAAACAGAATTTTACAGCCTAATGACTTATTCATTGCAAATACATTTTCTCAACAATGTAAACAGTGACTATACAAGTGGATCTCTCCAGATGGAATACTCAGGAATCAAATCAGCTACATCTGTGGAAAGAGACAATAGAGAAGTTCAGTATAATCAATCAGGAAAAGGCCAGGGGCCGACTGTGGAACAGATCATCAATTACTCATATGCAAGTTCAAGTTGAAGCTGAAGAAAACTAGAGCAAGTCCACGAGAGCCAAAGTATGACTTGGAGTATATCCTACCTGAATTTAGAGACCATCTCAAGAATAGCTATCATAAATGAAGAAAGCAAAAGGTCATTAAAAAGACAGGAGAGAAAGAAAAGACCAAAATGCATCTCAGAAGACAGTCTGAAACTTGCTCTTGAACGTGGGGTAGCTAAAGCAAATGGAAGACATAGTCAAGTAAAAGAGCTGTACAGAAGATTTCAGAGGGTGGCTCAAGAAAACAAAGTAAAATATTATAATGAAATATACAAAGACCTGGAGTTAGAAAACAAAACAAAACAAAAAGAACACGTATGTCATTGATCAAGCTGAAAGAACTGAAGAAAAAATTCAAGTCTTGAGTTGCAATATTGAGGGATTCTGTGAGCAAAATATTGAATGATACAGGAAGCATCAGAAGAAGATGAAAGGAATACACAGAGTCACTGTACTAAAAAGAATTGATCAACGTTCAACCATTTCAGGAGGGAGCATATGATTAAGAACCGATGGTAATAAAGGAAGACATCCAAGCTGCGCTGAAGGCATTGACGAAAAACATGGTTTCAGGCATTGAAGGAATACCAATTGAGAAGTTTCAACAAATGGATGGAGCACTGGAAGTGCTAATTTGTCTATGTCAAGAAATTTGGAAAAGAGCTACCTGGCCAACTGACTGGAAGAGACCCATATTTGTCCCCATTCCAAAGAAAGGTGATCCAGTAGAATGTGGAAACTATTGAACAGCATCATTAATATCACACACAAGTAAAATATTATTGAAGATAATTCAAAAATGGTTGGAGCAGTACATTGACAGGGAACTGCCAGAAACTTAAGCTGGATTCAGAAGAGGACTTGGAACGAGGGATATCATTGCTGATGTTAGGTGGATCCTGGCTGTAATCAGAGAATACCAAAAAGGTCTTTACCTATGTTTTATTGACTATGCAAAGACATTCAACTGTGTGGATCATAACAAATTACGGATAACATTGCGAAGAATGGGAATTCTAGAACACTTAGTTGCGCTCAGGAGGAACCTGTATATAGTCCAAGAGGCAGTCATTTGAACAGAACAAGGGGATAC
>NW_004444159.1:518100-530670 GCF_000243295.1 Trichechus manatus latirostris
TGGGACATAGAGGTGGGAGATTTTCAATATAAGCTATCATAAGTCCAGGCAAATGAAGGTACAACCATGTTTCATAATATTTTGGCGACTTCTTGATAGAAGATTATACAAAACTTCTGTCTATTAACAATGGCATTGTGTTCAGAATTACTAAGAGAACAATTGAGAAAAAGACCTCACTTCTTATCACTGGTTTTTCAAGTCCATAAACTCAACTGTCGATACTTCAAAACACAGCTCATAACTTTTGCCAAACACAACTTGTCTATCTGTAATATCAGCATTGTTCCATTCTCAAGGCTGGCACACGTGCGGGTGTTCTTTTTTCAAGTCCTGTAACAACTTGTTTCTGGAGCCCGCTCCTTCCATGCATTGTCTCATCTCCACTGCTACTTGAGTGCTCTGTTTCTTATGTAGCTCCTAAGGCTGGTCTCTTTCTCTCTCTCTCCTTCCTGCATGAGAACAAGTGTCATCGATGCAAACCTCGTGCCTTCTTTTACATATTTCTTTTCTCTATAGCAGCTTTGCACAAGTATTGGGAGGATGGAAAAATCCATATCTACGTGAATCATGCTGTGCATTAATTGCTCTGAGTTTCTCTGTTTGTGAGTTGAGACATGTCAGTGTTCCCCGTATACTCATAAACATGTCCATGTGTAAAATTTATTTTGATGCCACTTTGCAAGTATAGTATAAAAATAATTTTCAGCTGAGTTGCCTGTATGACCCAGGCAGGCAAGAATTCTAAAATAAGTTGGCACCAAAGAAAGTTTGCTTACACTATAACTTAACGTCATGAGTTATAATTCCACCCAAACTGCAAAACAGTGCTGAACTTGGACCCAGGAAGAAATGCAGTAACTCTTAATGCGTTATAGACGATAATGGAAAACATCAATATACTGTCGTAATCATAAATATTACTGATTTATTTTAATGTTGTTTTGAGTTTGTCAGTACCTTTCATTATACCACCAAAAAAGTGCTAGTATTAAAAAATGTCCCACAAACCACTGAACTGAATCAAGGAAAAATTGGATCGTTCCTGGAATTCCTGGTGCTAGAACCATGAAGCAATTTCAGTTATGACAAGGGCTAGTGGAAGGAACTTTTAATTCCCTAATAACCATTCAGATTTGGATTTCCAGGCCTTAAACTCACCAAAGTGCTTGTAGACTTAAATAATAATCCTTGGGAAAGTAGCGCTTTCTCAGAGCCCCCTCATACAAAAAGAAAGGAACCTGGAGAAATCACCAGGAGTATATTTAACCTTGATCATATGACCTATCTCATTTAATTGTTCTTTGGGTAAGATTTTTTTTTTTTGATGTTCACTCATCCACTTCATTCCCCCAACAATTAATTCATTCTCCCAAACCATCGATATGAATATCATGAAATAGAATTTTTAAGAGTTCTTCCTCAGATGGGGAAATAGATAAAGCGGTCCTTTACAGAACCGGAGATTTCCCTTGCTGAATTTTTAATTAATAACAAGTCTACAGCAGGCGCTTAAGGCCCTTCAGTGAAAGGGTTCTGCTCTAGTTTCCCTCCAGTGAAGGAGCAAAGACAGCTGGCTGAAATGGGGTTTTGCTTTCCCTTTCCAAGTATGCCTACGGTTTAAGTTGGTTTTTTTTTTTTTTTTTCCTCTGATCTGAACCACTTTGTCACTGAATACATCCAGCTGTGCCTAGACAGCCTGCAAATATTCCCATTAGAGCAAAAACAATCAGGTCTCAGGAACAGGTTGGCGAACAGATGATGTATATCCCTCGGAGCTAGCGCAGCGGAACACCTGCATCAGCATCCCACTGCGGTTACCTGCCCGAGCTTCTTCAGGTGTCGGCTGGGAATGGGGGGTCTCCACTCCAGCAAGGATGCCTAGACTGTTTGAGCAAGAAAACTGTTACCACTCGGATGGAAAAACAGCAACCTCGCACCCTCTTTCCCCTAGTGATCTAAGTCACTGTAGGATGCTGGAAGAATTCCTCAAAGCTTTGGATGTTGCAGGCTCCATGTTTGCTACAGATTATGAAGTGAAGAGCTAGAGCTAGGCCAGCAACCCCATAGGCCCTGTTATCTATCTGTGCATTCCCGGAAACCGCTGCGATTGTTGGATTGGAGGTTAAAAAAAAAAAAAAAAGACAAATTCTTTAGTAAGTTCCTGAATTTTCAGCTCTGAGAAAGATGCTAAGGACCAAGCCCGTCCCAACTATTTGAAAACTTGTTTTTGAATTAGAAAAAACCTACAGATGCACATAATTCTCTGTCCCTATATATATATGTATGTATACAGAAATCTATATCTCTGTCTATTCTGTATCTATGTTTCTATTTGTATCTGCATCTATATTTATCTTTCACACAATCCTTCAGAAAAGAAAGAATACTATCTGGGAGATTCTTGGGAAGAAAAAAAAGGGGGTCTACATTTTTGTTTCAAAATGCAAAATATTTGCTGAGTTTTCCATGATGGGCCGTAACACTGCCTTATTTACAAATAGGAACCGATACAGCTAATGTTTTATTTTTCTTTTTAAGAAAATACTGTGAGTTGACCTCTTACGTTTCACAGGGTTTGCACAGAACAAATTAATGTTTTTATCAGATCGTATGTTTCTAAAACACATTTATTCTAATTAGAATTCCTTTTGCCAATTTTTTTTGGCACATTTAAGTATACATTTTTAAGGGATAAAACTCACCTTTACATATTTTCATCCTGAAAAGTCAACAAAATGCACTAAAATATTGCGTTTTTGAAGACAATTTGTAGATTAATTGAAAGGAGAAAAAGACATCAGCGCTATGAACACTGGCTTCTCAAACTGATAATAAATTCTCATTTACTGAGCGCTTTCTGTTTACTACATAAATAAGTAGCTCCCTGTGCCTTCACCTGATTAGGGAAGCAACATCTATGTGTGTCTGTAAATAAATGTCTGTGGAGAGAGAGAAAGAAGGAAAGAGAGAAAAATATGGTATTTTATTTAGTGTTCTCAGATTTCGGTTTCTCAGAAGATATGCCTTTGTAAAGAACTGATGTGGAGTTTTTTAAGCCAACCCCAGATGAAAGTTCAGATATGCATTTATCACAGCACTTGAAATCCAATCTCTGTTCCTTTTCCTTTTTCTTTGTAAAAAGTCATTACCAAACATATTGACTTTGAACCCCAGGGACTGAGAACCAGCAAAATTTGGAACCAAGATAATAGATAACAGGTTTTTCTGAGTTTTCCTCCCTCTTAGTAATAAAGAAAATGAAGAGAATGAGATTAAAGAAGAGAAATAAAGAGTGAGCGAAGGCCCAAGACCAATGACTTCATCACTCCACAAATTAGTCTGGCTTACCCTCTTAAATGGAAAATGTTTTAGAATTTCCAGAGAACTGTGTCTTCCTTTATGTAAGAAATGTTCATTACTCATAACAAAGGGCAGTTATTTTGTGTGATGCTTTGTGCTAGCCAAATAACAACCTTATTCACATTGGGAATTGTTAAATGATAGGTAATGATTTTTATTTGAGAAATGTGTACTAGTATCACTTAACTGATCACCAAAGAGAACTTGGACAGCGTGGCCGTGTTCCTCATTCTGATTGCTGCTGTACGATTGTTTTAGTATTGGCTGAGTCGGGCAACTTCAGCCCAGCACCTCTCATTCCACACTGATTATTTTCAGCCTATTAACAGGCACAATTCATCAATCATTTTCAAGAACTCTTAGCTTTTGTTTTTAGATAGCATTGGGCCGTCTTCTCCCTGAGGGAAATAAAATAGAGGGGTGTGAAGGAGTTCCTGGGTAGTGTAAATGACTAATGCACTCAGCCTGAAGGCTGGAGGTTTGAGTCCACCTGGAGGCATCACGGAAGAAAGGCCTGATGATCCACTTCTGAAAAAGCAGCCATTGAAAACTCTATGGAGCACAGTTCTACTCTGACACACATGGGGTCGCCATGAGTCAGAATCAACTCAACATCAGTTGGTGGGTGGCAAAGATTCCAGAAGCTAACACAGATGAGGGGCTTCCAAAGATGGGCATCAAAAACTAACCCAGCCTAGTCAGGGAGAGGCCCATAATGTCCTCCTGTTCACTGTAAACATTTAGATGTTTTTGCATTATGGAATATTTTGGCTGCTAGTAGTAAGTATTCTCCTCTTCAAGGTCACTATGCACCGTTTTAGAGTTTAGTTTTTCACACTGGCTGGGAGAAATGTTTATGCAGTGGTGTTTGAAGTGCAATTCAGAAGTTTCATAATCAAATATTTTACTCCTAGGAGATACTCAAATTCAATCACTCAGAGATAAATGTTGAGAAAGTCATGCTTAAATATCATTCTTAGCTTGCCTGTGCAATATAATCCCTTTTAAAGGCTCATTGTAACAGTGGGAAAAAATTCCCCATCACCCATAAACACAACAGCTGCATATAAATCAGGTAAGTCAGTATATCTAAATGAATTGTATGGCTTGGCATGGGAAGAAAAGGAGATAAGATTTAAACTAGGGGAAAATAGTTTTTATATCTTGTGATTTAAGCATTGTTATTCTCTATGGCTTCTACTTTGTATCTGTCTTCAAGTTCTCAAACTTAAATATGTTTATACCAATATGTTTATACTTGGTATGATGTCAGATAAGGCATCCATTATGTGAGAATTCTTGCACTCAAATTTTTTTTTTAAATTGTTGGTTGGTTGGTTTGTTATTTTTAAGACATCTTCCTATGCCAGTGCTCGGGGATTTTTCTATTGCTTGTGGTTTGTTTTCCAGTACAGTCACTGAAGAGTGTCTTATTGGCCCAATGGAGGTGGCATGGCAGGTTTTCCAGATTTCTTCCAAATTACCCAGTTTCAGCCAAATATTAAACTTGGGCATAATCTTAAATTTCCTTGGTTCCTAATTCTATTTTATCTAATTACTTGCAATTAAAAAAATAAAGTAAAATTTCCTATTGACAAAGCAGTGGAAATTATATTGATGTGGTTTACTGAATTTATTGGAAAGTTGATGGTTCTCTAGAAGAAAGAAAGAGAGAAATGCAATGCAGTTATTAAAGAAAAAGCTGTTTACTGTGTCTGAAGTGTTGAAGTCTTATTTTAGCCAGTAGAAAGTAAACCACCTGCACTTTTAAAAAGTATATGTGAAGCTGCTTTTCTTGGCTTTTTTTAAGCTAGCATGCCGATATAAAAGTAATTCTACAGAAAACAAAAAATACAGAATTTACTTTTTGTCTTCTGAAAATATATTCTTCTACTACCCATATTTTTGGCTAGAAAGAAAATATTTTTTTTCTTTCTCTGAAGGAAATATGATTGGTTTTTACTTCAACTGGAGTTTTAAGGTTATTTTAACTCCAATTAAACTAATCATCCCGGAATCTAAAATCATAATACATATTCCTTCTTTGTTCTCTTTATTTATGGTTACTTGTCTTGAGTGCCTTAAAAAAAAAAAAAAAAAAGTCTTGATGACCTGCCTATGATCGTTAAACAGTTTATGTTTGAAAATAAATGGAGGCTGTTTGCCTGTGTTATATTGTTCTATAATAGAAATTTTGCTCTCCATTATGGAGCACAAGTTGCTACTTGTACCATTTACTGCCTGAAGTGAAAGAATAAGGTAGGAATATACTTAGTGTAAATTAAGATGTCTTGAGAGCATGGAGCTTTAGGTAATATGTTAAATTAAGGTTCTCAGATGTGCATTTAATTAAGATACTTAATTTGAAATGTCAGAGCTTTACTTTAATTCCAATTGATGATGAAGAATAGATTTCTTTCGGATGTTAAAAAGGTAAAGAAGGATCAGAAGCTGGACTCAACAAGTTACCCAGGATTCTGCAATTGTCCAACAGATGCAGTGCCTGTCTCTGCCCCGGGCAGAGTGTTCTTCATGAGATCTCCTGCTGCCATTCAACCACTGTAGATGCTAGGCTCAGGTAAATGGTGGTCCAGTTGAAAATGCTCTTTAATTGACTAATGAATATCCTCCCTCAGATTCTCCAGCTTAGCTATTATTTTTGCTTAAACCTGATAAAATTATTTATGATATTACTGTAACTATCAGAACCCTTTTCATATCCCAATCAACAAATACTCGTTGATTGCCTACTAATTGGAAAAGACTGTATTAGATGCATTAAGAGATACAGAAAATTATTTGAGAGCAGTCCACCCTCTGGTAGCTTATAATCTAATTGAAAAATCTGTCTCTCACACGCAGACACATACTGACACACACGCAGTGAATGATTAGAAAACAACACAGCCACGTTATAAATTTCAAATACCTTCTATAAAAATTCGTGAAATTTAGAGACAAACATCCTCCTGTGGGCCGAGATGGTCAAGGACAGCCATTCAGATGCTTGAATTTTGTCCAGGGCTTTGAAGGAAGGTCAAAGATAAGAACAGAAGTAACATTCATTGAGCTCTTACTCTGTGCTTGGCATAATTCTACATGCTTTACTCCACTTTTGCCTTTTAATCCTCAAAACCACCCTATAAGATAACATTATTTATATCTCTATTTCACAGATGAGGAAACTGAGGCACAGCATTGTTGAGTCCCTTGACCACAGTGAGGCAGTACAGAGACAGGATCAGAGCCTCGGAAGTCTGGTCTCAGAGCCGCCACCCTCATTTCCTCACACTCAGCTCCCATGCAGTCACCAGAGCAGAGACAAGAATATGGGTGGGAACAAAGGAGCACTTTAGGAAGATTTCAGAGGTAGAAGAAGTGGTCAAGCACAAATCATGTCCTAAGGATGCTGATTAGAACATACATCTATAAATTAAGGCTAAGGCCAAAGTGAAAGCTGTGGAAGGCAAGTGAAGGTGATTAGGCTTTTGTTCTAAGGCCGTGGGGAGTGGCTGAAGATTTCCCAGTTCACTACTGACATGGGGACAACAGAGTTTTCCAGAGCTTGTTCTGTCAGGAATGGTTGGATGATTAGATCTTATATGTAATGCTAACCCCCATTAATTATTTACTACCAGTGCCCCCTTTAGCTTAATATTCTTTTCTACTATCTATAAAGCCAGGATTTTACTTTTTTCCATCATTTTTCTCTTTATCTTTTGAGTGATAAGCCTTAAGCTGTACTTTGGTTGTTTCTTACCTGAAATAGAGAGACAGTGTTACGTCTCAGAAAATGGTGAAAACCTGGATTTAAGTGTGGATATCAGTACTTATTAGCTGTAGGACTTTGTGTTAATTACTTAACCACTCTATTCTTCAGTTGTTTTTTTCCTTCATTCAGAAGAAATCAGAAAAAAAAAAAAAATAGCAGAATAGTCCTAGTGATGAAAGGAAAAGACGAAAGATAGTATTTTGAACATCGTGAAGACCTACACAATAATAATGGGTTTGCTGCTTATGGCGTGGAAGATACTATGCTGAGTACAAGACACACCCAACCATATTAATCTCAGCATACTTCCCTAAGTACCCACATTTATGTTATAGCAATGAGGTTCAAGGAGGTAAGTTATCTCCCTTAGTCCCTCAGAGTACATAAATGGCCGAGCAGAAATTTGACTTCACTTCATTCTGATTCCTACAACTTTAGTCTATTATAAAGGAGTCCTTGGGTGGCACAAATTGTTAAGCTCTTGATTGCTAGCTGAAAAGATGGAGGTTCAAACTCATCCTCAGAAAACAGGCCTGGTGATCTGCTTCTAAAAGATCTCAGCCATGAAAACCCTATAGAGAAGTTCTACTCGGCACACATGAGGTCGCCATGAGCTGGAATCGACTTGATGATAACTAACAACAAAGAGTATTACACTAGATGCCTCTAAATTGGTTTTAGCTGTTATACTATACTCTCAAAACAACTTCCTCGTCTTCCAGAATGACTCTCTGCCATCATCCGTACTTCATTCATAACACAACTGCTCCACAGTTTACTGTTCTAACATCTTCCCACCTCTATGTATTTTATCTCACTCCCAGATTACTCTTCCAGAAGTGCTATTTTGACACGTCACTTCGCTCCTCAAAATCTTTGAGTGGCTTTCTGCTTCCCATACCTGTGGAATAGCAAAAAAAAAAAAAAAAGAGAGAAAAAGAAAAAAATTCCTTAACATTAAAGTCAACCTCCTTGTACGTGCGTCTCTTCTAGCACCTGTGGACACAAGCTTCCTCTACATCCAGTAGGTTCTCTATGTCAGTGTATGTCAGTGTTCCAACATGCCTTCAACTTTTTAATGACTAAGTCTAAGCTTGTGCCATTGCTACCCTCAGGCAAATCCACTATTCCTCACAATATCTACCAAATGCCAGAGGGCTATAGGTCCCAAATGTATAAATTTTTTTTTTCATGAAACTTATCAAGGCATCCCAACTAGACTATGTTGTTGTTGTTGTTGTTAGGTACGATCAAGTTGGTTCTGACTCATAACTGCCCTATGTACAACAGAAACAAACACTGCTCGGTCCTGCATCATCCTCATAATCATTGCGATGTTTGAATTTAAACTATGCAGCATCCCCTTGTTAAGTTTGAAAGACTGCCTCTTGGTCTATGTACAGGTTCTGCATGAACACCATTAAGTGTTCTGAAATTCCCTTTCTTTGAAATGTTGTCCATAATTTGTTATGATCCACCCAGTTGAATGCCTTTGCATAGTCAATAAAACACAGATAAATATCTCTCCGGTATTCTCTGATTTCACCTAGGATCCATCTGATATCAGCAATGACATCCCTCATTCCAAGTTCTCTTCTCAATCCAGCTTGAATTTCTGGAAGTTCCCTTTCAGTGTACTGCTGCAAACATTTTTTGAATGATCTTCAGCAAAATTTTACTTACATGTGATATTAATGATACTGTTGGATAATTTCAGCATTGTGTTGGAATATCTTTTTTTTGGAATGGGTGCAGATATGGATCTCTCCCAGTTAGCTGGCCAGGTAACTATCTTCCAAATTTCTTGGCATAGATTAGAGAGCACTTCCAGCATTGCATTCATTTGTTGAAATATCTCAGTTTGTATTCATTCAATTCCTGGAGCCTTGTTTTTCACCAATGCCTTCAGTGCAGTTTGGACTTCTTCTTTCTGTACCATCACTTCTTAATCACATGCTACCTCCTAAAATGATTGAACGGCGACCAATTCTTTTTAGTATAGTGACTTTGGGTAGTCCTTCCATCTTCTTTTGATGCTTCCTGCATCGTTTAGTATTTTCCCCGTAGAATCCTTCAATACTGCAACTCGAGGCTTGAATTTTTTATTCAGTTCTCTCAGCTTGAGAAATGCCGAGTGTGTTCTTCCCTTTTGGTTTTCTAACTCTAGGTCTTTGCACATGTCATTATAATACTTTACTTTTCATAGCATTATGATGGAAGCATTATTTTACTTTAAGATACATTATTTCTGATACTCATGAGCCGCACAAAGTAAGTCTCAGTTTTCAAATAAAGAATTGAGTATTAGAGAACCCAGAAACCTTGCCAGAGGTTATCCACTAAAATGTCAATGATCCCCAGAGATGTAGGACTTAAAAACAAGCCTCTTTTCAGGATGTCTTCTGGTGATGGCCAGGTCAGCATGCAGGAAAAATGAACCAACCAGTCGCCTTCAAGTCTATTCAGACTCATGATGACCCCATGTGCGTCAGAGTAGAACTGTGCTTCATAAGATTTTCATCGGCTGACTTTTCGGAAGTAGATTACCAAGCTCTTCTTCTGAGATGCCTCTGGGTGGACTGGAACCTCCAACCTTTCATTTAGCAGTCTAGTGCATTAATCGTTGTGCCACCCAGGGACTCCCAGCGTGCAGGGTCTCCTTTTTCAGGCAGCTGCCACGTACTTAAATACCAAGACTTAAGGTCCTTTCAGATGACCTGCATTTTTACCCTTGACAATGCTACATGTCTGTCTGTGAAGTCAAGAGATGCTTTTTTAAAGCCAAGAACTTTATATAAGATCATAGATATTGAACTCGTGTGCGCACACGCACACGCACAGTTATTTCTCTCTACATTCCCATTACTTAATTTTGTGACTTAAAGCTAAAAACAAGACTTCTTGCAGGTTCCTTGTGGTCACAGCTGCTATTCCACTCACCAACATCAACAGGAAGTCCACAATAATTACCACTCCAAGGGCCCCACATTGATATCCCAGAGATCCCTAACTCCCTTGACTAATTTAATCTTTTTTCACCTTTAGCAACCCCTGGGATCCAAAGTCAGACCAGGTCTCATAAAGCTGGGGAACGGGTTGAAATCCCTGGTGACTAGGGTGTGAAGAAGTAACTCCTTCTCTTTCCATTCCAGCGGACAATCTGAGGATTCAGAACCTCCTCAGGACACATGGACCTGCTACATTCCCTTAGAGGGACAGGAAATGTCAGCTTAACCCTGATACTCATCTCAGGATTGGGGGCTTGGGTTGGGGATACAAGCAGGCTTTAACCTACTAAAGAAAAACAAATAACTTTGAACACATGGAAACAACACAAAATGTTTCAAGAAGCAGGTCAATAAGATAGATCCAACATAGAAAGTGAGAACACAGCTTCAGAGAACATCACACTCTAGCCGGTGGGTCAACTGAGATATATATAAATAGCTGGCTGTTTAAAAGGCAGCGGCCACTGAAAGTTTGCACAAGGTACTGATTTTTTGTATGACAAAAATCCATTAAGGACACTGGGAAAGAGAGAGAGAAGGAGGGCAGCTCACTGGCAGGCAGCAACATAATTACAGCTATTACATTTTTTCCTAAAGTAGTTATTTGTGGTGCCTCCAAACTCTAATGTGTTTTTACGTTGCAGCCTGTTGTGATTGGGGCAGGCTGCTTGACATTTGCAAGGTTCCATTGCTATTAAAAAGAATGATGTTATCAAGAGGAAAGCGAGGCGACAAAGCAAAATTAATTAACACCGCCATCTAACAAAGCAAAATAAATTAAACGATGGTTGACTTGCATTGTGTACTTCTCAACGGTGACTGAAGGAAAAGCCAAGCTGTTAACCCCCTCTGCTCTGAGTTTAGCCCCACTGTGGAGTGCGCTCCTGCAGATTGAGGGACCCTCTGTGCTCCATGTTCCCAGACAGGCAAGCGAAAGAGTAAGCTGTTCATATTCTTCAATAATAAAGCCGTTGCTTTTGCTTTCTGCATAGAGGGCGGCAGATGGAACACTGTAGGGAATGTTTTCCCTAAATCTGTATTGCCTCCAAGCGTGCTTAAAAGGAATATTATTAGTTTTGCCTCACTTTGAACACAAAAGAGTACAAAGCAGCTGGTAACTTTTAAACCAGTTGGAGTCCACTGTGTCCTCAGATTCCTTGGATTCTATGATCATAATGATTTGCCACTTCTCACATGCCAGTGTCACCAATAACAGCTAGAACAAGTTGCTTAAATCTACCCAAAATCAACGGTGGCATTCTAAAAAAGTCCAGGATGGCATAGAAATGAATGCAATCATAAGTAGTTAGCAAGGTCAGTCATTAAATGGGGATGGATTGAGCACGTACTCTCTAACCAGAGCTGTGCTACATATGTTGAGGGACATATGGGAAATATAAATAGCAGCCGTGAGTGCTTGTGATCTAGTTGGCATGGGGAATGATGGGCAGCTGCAACAAACAGAACAGGATATTTTACGTAGAGAGATTTTATCTATCTATACCAGTTGACATCGAGCAGATGCCTACTCATGGCGACCTCATGTGTGTCAGAGTAAAACTGTGATCTGTAATGTCTAGGGAACTTACCTTGCTCTGCGTTCTATACCTGGGGAGCCATCTGCCTTAGCTTCCTAGAGTTTCTGTAACAAAATACCACAAAGTGGGTGGCTTTGAAGAGCAGAAATTTATTGTCTCACAGTTCTGGAGGCCAGTAGTTCAAATCAGGGTCTCGGCCATGTCGGTTCCTTGTAAGGGCTCAGAGAGAGGAACTTTTCCCACCTCCCTCCTACCTTCTGATAGTTCCCAGCAATCCTTGACATTCCTTGGCTTGTAGTTGCATCTTCACACGCTGTCTGCCCTCATCTGTCTCTCTGTCTCTCCTCTTTTATAAGCACAACACTCTGATATGATTAGGACCCGCTCCTGTATGACCTCATGTGAACCTAGCTCATTACATCTTCAAAGTAAGACCCTATTTCCACAGAAGGTTACATTCACAGGTACAGAGGTACAAGTGTTAGGACTTCAACATACCTTTTTGGGGGACACAGTTCAATACATTACGCTGTCCTTAGGGAAAGCAAACTGATCAGATTTTATCGTCTGCTCTCTTCTATGGACAATATTTCCAAATGTTTCAATGGTTTTAACGGGTTCTTATTTTTTATCAATAATGAAGCAACTATAATTTCTTGTAATTATAGGAACAACTTGTGATTATAGGGATAACTGTGATTAAAAGGGATATATAAAATTTGTGTAAATTTACAAGACATACCCGTAAATAGGTACAAATTTATAAGAATGAGCTTTTCTTAAAGCCCATAAAATAACCTCAAACCAAAGGTGGATAATATTTTTACTCCTCAGGAAATTTCATTTCCACCTCAGCTATCCATTGTACCTATTGCTAAACTAACACTAC
>NW_004444159.1:531034-533105 GCF_000243295.1 Trichechus manatus latirostris
GTACATAAAATATAAAACATAAAAATATAAATTGTATTTCTTTCTCTGTTAAAATGTATTTCTACCTTCATCTCTCTTTTTCTTTCCTTCCAGTAGAGATTATTTGCAATAAAATTCGTTAAGCGTATATAGTCATTAAAATTGTGGTTTAATAGTGATAAAATAATTCTGAAATATCTTCTTTGTCAAAGAAATCTCTCTTTGTGGTGTAGGGGTTAAAGCCAGAAAATAAATGTGACCTAGTTTCAACATTTTTAGTAGCTAATTTGGAAATTAAAATGCTTTAGTTACACTCCCTATAAAATGGAAATACGGATTTTAAACAATTCCTTAATGGTTAATACAGTGAAACATGTATCAGTCATCACTGCTGACAAACACAAAATAATAATAACAGAGCACTCATCACACTGATATCAGTTAGGTGTCTATTTATTTCATATTCTCAAACGGAAAATAGTTCATATTTACTTCGATTTTTATTTGATTAAAAATATTATATGATATTCCAATGATTACTTAATTTTATAATTACACTTTTTTTAGCCAAAAGTTAAAATTCACTTGCCTTCCTTGAGTATAGTGAAAGTACCCTATTGGGACAGACGTTCATTGACCCGAGGTGGGTGACATTTACTATAAGCCACCAAAAAGGAGCTGCCTTGTGCTTTACACCTGTACAAGAGGATCAACACCACCTCATACGTGAGCTCTTTTAGATATGCATGTATCAGGAGGCATTATGTGTCAGAAACAAACTCCCCTGTGGTGCTTGTTGTGATTAGGTGCCATGGAGTTGGTTCCAACTCATAGGGACCCTATGTACGACAGACTGAAACACGGACAGGTCCTGCGCCATCCTCACAATCATTGCTATGCTTGAGCCCATTGTTGCAGCCACTGTGTCAATCCATCTCACGGAGGGTCTTCCTCTTTTTTGCTGGCCCTCTGCCTTACCAAGCATAAAGTCCTCCTCCAGGGACTGGTCCCTCCTGATAACATGTCCAAAGTATGTGAGATGAAGTCTTGCCATCTTTGCTTCCGAGGAGCATTCTGGCTATACTTCTTCCAAGACAGATTTGTTCATTCTTCTGGAAGTCCATGGTATATTCAACACCGTAACTCAAAGGCATCAATTCTTCTTTGGTCTTCGTTATTCGTTGTCCAGCTTCACATGCATATGAGGTGCTTGAAAATATCATGGCTTGGGTCAGGAGCACCTTAGTCCTCAAAGTGACGTCTTTGCTTTTTAACGCTTTGAAGAGGTCTTTTGCAGCAGATTTGCCCAATTAAATATGTCATTTCATTTCTTGGTGCTGCTTTCTTCTTCATATAGTCCAGCTTCTCGGATTATTTGCTCAGCGTACAGGTTGAATAAGTATAGTAAAATGGTACAACCTGACACACACCTTTCCTGGCTTTAAACCATACAGTATCCCCTTGTTCTGTTTGAACAACTGCCTCTTGGTCTATGTATAGGTTCCTCATAAGCACAATTAAGTGTTCTGCAATTCTCATTTTTCGCAATGTTATCCATAATTTGTTATAACCCGCACAGTCGAATGCCTTCGCATAGTCAATAAAACACAGATGCATTGTATAATTTTATTCATTAACTCGTTCACTGCCTCACACATTCATTTAGCAAATATACTGAGCACCTATTAGGTACTATGACTTTCATGAGTACAGGATTAAGCACATAATAAATACGGTTCCTTTCTTTTTTTTTGTTTATTGTTGTAGTTTAAATGAAGTTTACATTTCAAGTTAGTCTCCCATAGAAAAATTTATACATACATTGTTTTGTGACCCTAATTGCTCTCCCCATAGTGTAACAGCACACTCCTCCTTTCCACCCCTCATTCCCCATGTCCATTCAACCAGCTCCTAACCCTCTCTGCCTTCCCATCTCACGTCCGGACAGAAGCTGCCTGTTTACTCTCTTGTATCTACTTGAGCTAAGAGGCGCACTCCTCACGAGTATCACTTTATGTCCCACAGTCCAGTCCAATCCCTGTCTGAAGAGTTGGCCTCAGAAACTGTTTTAGTTCTGGGCTGATAGAGAATC
>NW_004444159.1:541985-543566 GCF_000243295.1 Trichechus manatus latirostris
AAAGAAAAAACAACAACAACAAAAAAGAAATGCCCTCAGGGATCCCTTTGCACGTCTCTGCAAGCCAAGGAGATAGTTTCCAATCCACGCAGCACCGCCTGGCCAGAACAGGCTCCCAACTCAAGAAAAGGAAAGGAAAACAAACAAACAATTCAAAACAAACAAAAGCCCCGGAATCCCACCAGCATGGCAGCCCAGACCAGGAAGCAGTTCCACACTCGAAGGGAGCTCCGCAGCTCCTCAGGAAGAAGCAAAGATGGCACACGGAGCCAGGTATTTGAGCAAAAGGAGGGGGAGGTGGTGAGAGGTAAGGAATAAATCAAAAGAAGTGGATAAAAAGCAACACCAGCAGCCCACAAATTGCACTCAGAGAGCCAGCCAGTGTGGGCGGGTGGAATCTATACAGCTGGTGCTTCCCGGACAAGAGACTGTGGCCGCAGAAAGCAGAGGAGGCTGAGTGGAGGTGAAGAAGGGTGGGGGGTGGGAAAGCATATATTGCAAACTACCTGTTGTTCTGTCTCCCACTGGAAGCTCCGTGAAGCTGCTTTCTCATACCCACTCTTTGCTGGTCTTTGATAGGAGTCCAAGATAGTGGGTCTGCGCTGAGTTAGCTGATAGGCTATTTCTGCATGAATCTCTCCTCACTCTCTGTTCTCCGTCAGTTTTCTCACTCCATTCGTGCTTGGCTTTGTTCTTTATCTCTTCGTTTGATGTTTTAGGGTTTCAGGATTGCTGTTTTCTCTGTTTGGCTTAGTTTTTCAGATCTTTTTTTGTGGAGGGACGGCACCATCTCATTTCTTATACGGGTTATTTGCTTCCTCTCCTGTTTTTCTTTTGTCAGTTTAGCCAATTGTTTATCAATTTTGTTGATCTTTTCAAAGAACAGCTTTTGGTCTTATTAACTCTTTCAATTGTTTTTCTATTCTGTATTTCATTTAATTCTGCTCTAATTCTTATTATTTCCTTTCTTCTGGTGACCGAGATCGTCTTTTGCTGCTTTCTTTCTACTTGTTCCAGTTGTAGGGTTAATGTTTTTATTATGGCTCTTTCTTTTTTTTGGGTGTGTGCATTTTATGCTATAAACTGACCACTGAGCACTGCTTTTGCTGTGTCCCAAAGGTTCTGGTAGGATGTGTTTTCATTCTCATTTGATTCTATGAATTTGTTTATTCCATTCTTAATTTTTCTATAAGCCAGTAGTTTCTGAGCAAGGTGTTGTTCAGTTTCCATGTGTTTGATTTTTTTTCCTTGGTTTTTTGTTATTGATTTCTACTTTTATGGCTTTAGGATCAGAAAAGATGCTTTGTAATATTTCAACACTTTGGATTTTGTTAAGGCTTGCTTTATGGCCTAATATGTGGTCTATTCTGGAGAATGTTCTTTGTGCATTGGAAAAGAAAGTACACTTGGCTGCTGTTGGGTGGCGTGTTGGGTATATGTCTATGAGATCAAGTTGATTGATTGTAGCGTTTAGGTTTTCCGTGTCTTTGCTGAGCTTCTTTCTGGATGCTCTGCCCTTCACTGAAAGTGGTATGTTGAAGTCTCCTACTACTATTGTGGGGCTGTCTATCTCTCTTTTCA
>NW_004444159.1:545366-569628 GCF_000243295.1 Trichechus manatus latirostris
TTATTTATTTTTGCTTACCGTGTCCTACCTTCTTGTTTTGTTTTGATATGCCCAAATAGGCTGCTCGTGTGAGCTAGTTTGATTATTGGCACCTTTGATACTCTCATGTCCTGTCACCAGGTGGTTAGATCTGTCACTAGGTATGTGAGCTCAGGAGTCTGCCCACTCCTCCTGTATGGATTCAGCTCAGGTGCCCAGGTACATAGCCATCAAGTGTGTAGAGAAAGCCCTCACCTATAGTCCTAGACAGGCATGGATGATTGATGTAGGCACAGGCATCTGGCTGCAGCAGGGGGACACACTCTGAGCAAGATGGGGCTGACGGCTGCCCTCGAGTGTCCAGGAGGAAGACGTGTCCTTGTTCCCTAGAGTGCGTAGGTGGGTGGGTTTTGCAAGCGGTTTATGAGCACCCAATGCTGTTGACTGTAAGAGCTGGGGAGCACCTCTTATTCTTGGGCCCCTATCACAAGTGGCTAGGTGGCGTGGGTGGAGCCATGAGTCCTCAGGCCCCTGATGTAGTGAAGACCCTGCTTAATGTGCAGAGCAGAGTCAAATGTCACAAACCTGCCACTTCACAGCTGAAACAGTTGAAGTTAGACTTCAGGTATATACCCTATTGTAGTGCAGTATTGAGGGCCTATGCTGTTGAAATGGGCCCACACAAGTCTCTACAGTGGGAAAGGCACTCATAGTCTGTGGATCCCTTATGCCTGTGCCTAGTCAAAGGACCTGTGCCTACCCTGGGTTCCTGGCTTAGGGGAGCCTGTGGTTTATTTTTTCCCGTTTGTTAATTTGTTCGCCTCCCAAGCACCAATACTTGCCTGACTCACCACTCACCCCCAAGGTGATCAGGCCTGAAGGGCTCAGGCTCTCTCTGGGTCAGGTCTGTCACTTCCTCCCTGCTTCCAAACTGTCTCTTCCTCCCCCGACACTCAGTCCGGTTCCTCAACTTTGCCTTTGATGTTCAAGGCTCCCAGATTGTCATAGATAATCGAATCACTTGTTTTTTTGGGTCTTTGTTGTAAGAGGGTCCACAGGAAGCCTCTGACTACTCCACCATCTTGGCCCTGCCCTGGTGCCTTTCTTAATGAAATAAAAATATATTAGAGGAGACAGACATTTTAAAAGAATTACATGTAAGTAATTAATACTAATCTTAAGAAGTACAGTAAAATGAAAGTGCAATGTGAAATGATAAAAATGAAAAATAGCAAAGATATGTATTATTTATCCAATAAATCATACTTTTATCAGGCAAGAGTAAGTTATCATTTTGTGATGCTTTAAAGTCTGGAATGTCTGGGTACAGAAAGATGAGCTAATTGATTACTCTAGGTTCTTTTTAGTTCAATTATTCACTGCCTTTTGAAATAGAGCAGAATTAGGAATTTTCCTGTCACTAGGAAATGCTTAACCACAAATGATATGAAGATTCACAATGCCGTATAGTTCCATAGTGTGAGGAATTCTTGGAATTTCTGCAAAGAAATCATGGTAGCATTAAAACTATCAAATTTTATATAGTTGATTTCCCTGTAGTTGGTCATTCTTCAAGTATTGATGATATCTGGAGGCAATCAGGAAAGCGGAAAAGTATTGATCAAGAAATTACAATGTGAAGGTCAGGAAGCTTAATCTACAAATGAAGTTTCCAAATCTCTGAAGAGGATTCTGGGGCATCACTATATATGGATGAGTTATGTTCTCATGTGGAAGCCTGTGATTTGAAGACAGGTACAGGATCTTCCTTAGCCATTTATATAGCTATGGGAGCCATTCTAAACATTAGGGATTATGTAAATTGAGATTTTTGGTCCCAACTCTGGGACTAGCTGTAGAAGCAAACTCTTCATTCAAGAGACTCATGCTCTCTTTGTCCTACTTTATATAGTAGTGATCAGCACCAGGTTCTCTCAAAGCCTTATTGCTCACATGTAGTATCACAATCCTAAAAACAACCTTCAGTGGTTTCTGCGTATTTGCAAGCTTTCTTTTTTCCTCAGGCATTATGTGTAAGACTGCTGACTCTAAATGAGTATATTTCTAAATTTAGCCCATTGGCTAACTGAGCACTCAGAAATGTCCACTCCCGGTTTTCTGCCTCCTTCCTCCCCTGGCTGAATGTAAATTTTGTTTCTATAATAGTTACCGTTCTCAGGGAATATCACTGAAGATCACACGTACCAAGGTATATTTAGACACGCGAGAGTACTAGCCACACTTCTGTTAGTATTATTTTGGCCCCTGCTGGCACATTTGCAAATTCTTTCATCTTAAATGAAAATCGGATTATACCTTTATTACTGTGTCTTTAAAATTCCTCAGTAAAGTAATTTGACATTAATTTTTCATGAATCCTTCCACTAAGATCTTTCCTTTTGATTGTGCTCCAGGATTTTGTGAAATTCTACAGATTTGAAAATGCTGATAACAGATAATAGATCAAAAAGTTATTCCAATGATTGCTTCACAGAGTTCAGTTTCACCTTATACTTCAGGATTCATTTTTTTCGTATGTATGTATGCATGTGTACATATATATACACACACATACACACATATATATCAGAATCAACTTGATGGCAACGGGGTATATATATATATATATATATATATATATATGTATGTATATATACACACACTCTTTTCAGGAGCTAATTACAATCAATGATTGGTCTTTCCTGTATAAACTATTTCCTAATTAGAACATCTTTTGGACATGAAGAAAGCTCATTCTTGGTAAAATTGTGTCTGTTCCTGGGATTTACTTAACAGGAATACTAGGTTTCCAGCTTAGATGAGACACGTTTCTGAAGGCTTCTTTGTTAATTGATTGATTAGGGTAAGTCTATTTGGTTTATGAGTTGGTCCCATGTATTTTAGAAGGGGACTCCTCCTCCTTCCAAATGCATGCACACAGCCCCCCCTGCAGTGAGTGAATAAAAGGTGTCCACTTACACACAGCAGAAAAGGAACGTAATGAATCAGAAAGGGATGTGTTTTATGCAGTAAGCACTTTCCACACTCTTTCCTGCACTGCTACATTTATGCTGAAATGGTCCATTTATTTTAATCCTAAATAGGGTCCCTAGACAAGAGCCAAGAATGGAAGTGAAGTAAAAGGAAAAAGATAAGGATTTCTATTTCAGAAAAAACTTAATTCAGAATAATAAAAAAAAAACACACTCATTTAGCCCTTGGTAAAATTGAATTTTTATGGAACGTACTCTTTCTCACTACAGGAATTTGCTTTCAAAATTTCTTCCTTACCTTCCAGTCTTGATGGTGTTTGCAACTAAATAAATCATCTTCACCCTCTCATCACAAGCATGTTTGGGCTGCAGGCCTGTGTCTAAGAATGATGAGAAGGTCAAGTTAGAACCGTATGTTTGAGTTTCAGATCCTCAATGTATAGATTCTAAAAATGGGTCTGCGGGTAACAGCATTCCATATAAAACGATCTTCTATTCACCCCAATAGAGTCAGTGTGCAGAGCCAAGAGGGCAGCCCTTCTATGGCCCCTCATAAATTGGCCCAAATCAGTCAGAAGAAGAAAATTACTGAAAAGAGGAACTCAGAATGTTAACATTGGAAGTAATCAGCCTTCTCTATGATATCCAGGAAAGTTAAAAAAACTTACACAATTGATACAGATAGATGGTCACAGAACACAGTGCAAATTCAGAATATAGTGGTACCTAATGGTCAGTAATAGGCGGACGTACTTGCAGTAAAGCTATAAGAAATTGCATCTCCAGAAATTACTTGATGTAGTAACTCTCCTGGAGTTTCCACTCAAATGTAGCAGTGGTGGTCAATTTGGAAGTAATGTAACTAATCTCTTTTACCTTTATAACAGAATTTGGGCATAAGGGGATATTTGTCACTTTTGGCTGCCCAGTATATACATCACTCTTATTTTGGAGGAACTTCCATTCTGAGAGTCTTCGTGGTCATCCCTTCCTAAACAAATGAAAAAAGGGGGCCAGGTACTCCATTTCCCCTAACTCTGAGAGTTAAGGCACAGGTATGTGGCCTAGATTAAGGCAACTGTATACCCACAGCCAGAACTTTGAAACTTGAACAAGTGACATTAAGATGAGAACTAGAATCCATTAATAGCATCAGCACACAGTGGTACTGTAGTTTTGAAGGTTGGTAGCTGAAGTGCCTAGAAGTAGTGGTGGAAAATGTGTCAACAGTGACATCCTAACCAGCTCATTTCTCTAGTATAATTCTTTTGTTTCTTCTCCAAAACCTTCTTTTGATTCTGCAAATTTTATGAGCCTTCCAGTTGTTTCTCCAAGCTATGACATAATTTTCCATCAAGTTAATTTTTTGATTAACTTAGTATAATTATCTTCTGTTGCTTACAATCAGCAACAGAGGGCTAGGTTGTAGAAAACAGATCCTCAAAGATACGTGAGGAATAAGGCATTGGTTTTTGACCTTCATCAAATGATCTTTAGAAGGAAGAGTGGTGAGACTTCAGCTCTCTTTCTTTGGGCATGTCTTCAAGAAAGACCAGTTGCTAGAAAAGGGCATTATGATTGGTAAAGTAGAAGGTCCCACAAAACCATTGGAAACCCTCAATGAGATGAATTGACACAATAGCCACAACAATGGACTCAAAACATACCAACAATCATGAAGATAGGGTAGAAAGGACAACATTTCTTCTGTTTTACATAAGGTCATCATGAGTCAGAGTCCACTCTGTGGAACTAACAACAACAAAAAGGCATTGGTTGTCTGGACTAATCGGGCAAGATGGTTCAGTCTTATCAGTATTTCAGCATGATAATATGAAAGGTCATGACACATTGTGGAATTTCTTAAGTGCAAAACTTTGAGAAACCACATGATGACTGATAAAAAGAGTGGCAAGAAGAGCCCAATAATTCAAGAACTAAAAGGTGGGGTTGCTCTTCTTAGTACCATTTGATAGCTTAAAGAAATAAAATAACAATCTCCAGTCCCTGTATTTCATCCTAAGGCACAGCTCTTGCCAAAATATTTTGTATCTATGGTTACAAGAGTGAGATGGCTGAAGTTAAACTCAAAGTCTGATCCTGTTAGTTACTAAATTACAATAACAATAGAATTCCAAGTCTTGCTATTTCTCAGATAAAAATAAGAGCATTGATTGGAGATAAGCAGAACTTCTAAAATTGGAAAAGTATCTTGAAACCACAAAACCTGCTGAAAAGCATTTACCTCCAAAAGCAAAGCTTGTCTTGTGTAGAGATTCCTCATTCAAGAGGAAAGCCAGTTCTTCTAATGGCTCAGATTCCTCAAGCTATTAATATCTATAAATAAATTGAAAGCCTATCATGCTTCAAGGAGTTAATTAAGAACAAAACTAACAAGGATAAAGCTTATGGACACCAAAGTATTGCTGAACTTGGCTAATTTCAATTATTACAAACCTGATTAATGGGTGTTAGAACAGATTCTAAGGATGCTAGACCAAGAAAGGACAAGGATAATCCTAAGTCCAACATTACATCTATTACAAGAAAATCTAAGCAATATTACCATAACCCACCCTAAGCAAAGGCAGATTGCCAAAAATGTGTTGGCTTAATATAGAAAAGAGAGTTCAATGTCTTTGGAAGATAGAAATGTTGGGTTATATATATCATACCACTTTCCTACCCCCATTTCCAAACACTGACAAATCAGCAGAATGCCAGCATTTTTGAAGAGCACTTCAGTGGCTCTTTCCCTATGTCTTACAATGTTGATGAGAGAAGCAACAATTCCAATACGTATTCTCTAATTTTAATAGAGTAGGAGGATTCCAGAGTGTCAGAGGCCAATTGTAGAGACTCTTAAGCATTATATACAAATGAGAAAAATTATCAGAAAATGTACCAGGACCAGTGTGGGAATCAGTATGGTCTTATTCACAGAGATCTTTGTCAGTAGTTAATTGATCATACAATCCATAGAACTAAATCAATGGGTAAGCATTAAGGACTCTATAATTTTAAAGCAAACCCATGCTCATTTCAGCAAATAGCATTTTATTTTTGATAAATACCTCTTGGTTTGCAACTGGGTCTTGCTGGAGAATGAACAACTAATCATAGAATACCAGTTGACCAGCCAATCTGAGCTGATTACTAAGAACTGGAAGTTACATGATCCATCTCACCAAAAATTCAGCTCTTCCCAGCAGCTCCTGATCATTCAATCAAAATGATTTATGAGCATTGCAAGTGAGCAGGCCAGGAAGGCACAAGTAAGTTTCATGTACATGTTATTCCTACTCCCAATATGTCTACTCCTAGCACAATATTTTCCCTCTCTTAGACTACCTACGGCCTCCTGAGCAATAGCAGAATCAAAATATTTTTGAACCAGAAAAATGTCTGCTACGTTATAACAACATCCAGAAATGGCCCAAGAAGATCGTGGAGAAGGAAAATACTCACATTGGATAGAACGTCAATGAACTACATTTCATCCACTTTGCCTCTAGAGAGACTATCTGGGATAAAGTTTTGCATTGGTTCATTAACAGTAACTACCATAGTTAACGCAAATAACACGCACCTTCTACATTTGTTTGCCAACTGCGCCCTACTGCCAAGAGTTATTTTCAGAAGCACCACTAAGCCAATTTTTTTTTTACATGTTGCTGTTAAAAAAAGAAAACAAAATCTGAATAGCTCCCTTATGAAAATACTTTGTGGGAAGAGGGCACAATTGGCAAACAAACATAGAAAGCATGTATTATTTGTGTAAAAATATAGTAATTGCTCCACCAGCTGTTCTAGAGCAAGATTAGAGAATTTACACCAAGAACCTAAGGGTAAAGATGTGTGAGTGGACTTCTCAAAATGGTTCAAGAGTTTGAAAATATTTTTATTGCCTGTGAGTGTTCTCCAGAAAGCTCCTAAAGTAAAGAGACTTTAAATAAACATGTGGACTAGGTCGTTTACTCTACAGGGATCTATCAACATTTTTCCCCCAACTACTCCAATGTTTGCTCATGAGTTCCCACACAAAGGAGGCATGGTGGCATGCCCAGAGGCTATACACAATATCAACAGCATGGATTTTAAATTTGACCTGCCAATTTGAAGCCTGCGGCATCAAATTTTGACCGTTTGCTTTGATACCATACCTCAGGGGCACCAGTCATTTACCTAGTGGCAAAATTATATTATTTGACCCTGTTTCTCATGAAGATGGTAATAATTTGTCCTCTCAAGAGAGTAGGCATTCTTGATTAGATTTGTCTTCCTTGCACATCATGCCCTTTGTACACCATCACAGTTTCCACAAAACATGGAATTCCATGCAGTTAAAAACTAAGGCAATGATATGATGCCCATGGAATTTAAGATCTTAAAATACATCATCAAACAGATACAGCTAGCTTTGTAAAACAGTAATGTGATCTATATAAGACTCAGTTAGTGTCTTCTTGGGGAGACAACCCCTTCTTAAGATGTGGTTTTATAAAATGCAGTATATACTGCTGATATTAGGAACAATTGACAGTACTATTTTTCCGTAGCTAGAATATAGGTTTCCAGGATCCAAGGTTTATAGAGATATTCTCTCTCAGGAAAATGATCTATTTACAAAAACTTTTCAATTCAGCTTCCTCAGTTACAGACTCCTCTAAACTTAGAGATGTGAATGCTCAAGAGAGAATATTTTTCCACCAAGATACAGTACAATACTTTCATTAAATTAGAACCTGAGTCTTCAACTTAGACCTTTCAGACATCTCATACTCACTGGTGAACAAGCGAAAAAATACTATTAGTTATATTGTTGTCTTCTGTTACTGATACTATTAAGGAGAATTAGGATTGCTGCATACAATGAAGAAGGGCATGTAGATGAAATCTAGAAAAGACTTTAAGGTGTCTCATCAAACTACCACCGTGAGTAGCAAAAGATAGTGGACTATTACAATACTGTACAGAAAAGACCAACAAGATTTGGGTTTCTACACAGGGTAAGAAACTTGATCAAGTGAAGTACTACCCAGAGGCAAAGATAACATAGATCGGGTTGTGGTACTAAATACCAGCTATACCTCATTGCCAGTTATCCATAAGTTCTGGAGCCTTTACTCATAATTTTTCCCTTGTTGTGCCATGTATATTTATATATTTTTAATTTCCCTTTCTTTTCCATTCCCATTGCTCATAGTTGTATACAAGACGTATCGCTCATGGCTAACTTTACAAGCTGCTTCATAGGCTGCAGAATATCTAATCAGGATCATGGCAGAATAAGAGGAGGAAAAGCCATCACCTGTAATACCAGACTTTGGGCCATAAGCAGATATTGATTAGAATTTGGGGGAGCTCGGCTGCTATCCAAGAGGTTGACAGTTTGAATCCACCAGTCGCTTCTTGGAAACCCTATGGGGCAGTTTTCTACTCTGTCCTATAGGGTGGCTATAAGTCGGAATTGACTTGAAGGCAACGGGTTGTTTTTTGTTTTGTTTTTTTATTTTCTCTTTGGAAAGGGACAGGGAGTATTTTTAGTTTCCTAAGAAGTTGTACAGAGCTCTGGTGGCTCAGTGGTTAAGAGCTCGGCTGCTAACCAAAAGGTCAGCAGTTCAAATCCACCAACTGCTCCTTGGAAACCCTATGAGACAGTGCTACTCTGTCCTATAGGGTCGCTATGAATCGGAATTGACTCAAACACAGAGAGCTTAAGTAGTTGTAAGGAGTCCCTGGGTGGTGCAATGCTTGGCACTAATCCCAGGGTTGGAAGTTCGAGTTCACCCAGAGGCACCTTGAATGAAAGGCCTGGTTAGCTACTTCCAAAAATCCAACCATTGAATACCCTATAGAGCACAGTTCTGACACACATATGGTTGCCATGAGTTGAAATTGACTCTACAACAACTGGCGTTTAAGAAGTTGCATTATATTGGGAGAGGTATTGCTTTACTATAATCATGACAAGAATGTATTTGAAGCTTGGACAACTCAATAGGTAGACTGGTGGACATGAGCTGCCTAGCATAGGCAACCCCTTCCCATTTCGGAAATTGCCCACCATGTGAGTCTATGCCCAGTCACAGCATCCTGCAGTAGGTGTGCTGACCACTGAGGGTACCACCAGCTTCTAGTCATGAAGACAATGGTGCCTCCAAGGACACCATAACCAGACTTCAACTGCTGGGTGATCTCAGCTGTGGTCCCAGGTATCTGGTCCCTCTACATTTCTGTCTGTTTTCTGAACTGCATTCTCTAAACATCCATTAGTTCTATGAATTACCTGATATACCTCAATAAATTTATTTTCTGTGATAGTCTGCAGCTAAACTCCTCACTGACACATGGTATGCTGTAAGTACTCTGGCATTATTATTTTGTCCAATGTAGCATAAATCAGAAAGAAAAATAGCCAGTGCTATGATTAGGAAGAGGAGAGATGAAAATATTGTGTGTTTTTCCAACTATACAAAGAGCTAGTGTTTTTTGAAGTTGCTTAAAAATATACAACCAATTAAATTATTTTCAATGAGTGTCTGTAGTACGTATTTGCCAAAATAATGAACAGCACAAAGCAGAACAGGGGAAAAAGTGGGAGTAGAGTATCAGGAATAGAACACAATAATAACAGAACCAGAATGTAACTGACTGGAACCAAGGACAAAACATAACACAATGAAATGTAATAGTATAAATATGAAATACTGCATGATCAAAAATCAGCTTCACAGGTGTAAAATATTCTGGGGAGCATGGGGGCAAGTGTTGACTTATCACAGTGTTTTTTAAGAAAAAAATTAGGCATTATGCTTGAATAATAAGCCCTGAATATGTCAACACTGTACATCTCCTCTTCCCAAGTTTCTTGCTGCTTGAGTATGTTGCATATGGGCTCAGTGACTTGCCCAGAAAGGAAAGCGGAAAGGAAAGGTCTAATTATGTCTCCTGAGATTTTTACCTTAAGAAACAAAACCCTCCTGAACCACTATTCACAGAAGGACAATAGTCTCTGCCCAGCCTCTCTCTCTCTCTCTCTTTTTCTCTCTCCCTCTCTCTGTCAGAACTATGAAAGACCTGGCTTGGAGCCCTGAGTCCTCTCTAGGGCAGAAGGTGTGTGGTTGCTGTTGGGGTTCTGGAATTCTCTTGCTTCTACCCCTGATGGCTTGGATTTTACTCTTCTCCAAGAAGTGCTGTGGGCATCCATGGGCATCCTTCACCAGAAGGACCCGTGGACTCTCCACTGGCTTCACAATTGCATTTTCAGTGAAAAATACCATGGCAATCACTGGAGCCTGTTGTCTTGCGCTGCTTCTCCTGAATCTCCACTACCTTCTGCCAGAGACTCCATAAAACTCCATACCTTGGGCACAGTGCCTTATCCTTGTGTATTATCTGCACTAACTCAACCCTGGTAGACTCTAAGCATTTCACAGTTTTCCTGTGCTCTGTCCTTTCTGGCCCTGCCACCCCACTGCATCCTGTCTCAATGCATCTCTTATTGGGTCTTTAATATTGAAGCTTTTATTTTCCACCTTCTGGACCCTTTGATGGTGTGATGGTTAGTTTTGTGTGTCAGCTTGGCTAGGCCACACTACCCAGTTATTTAATCAAACACTAATGCAGGTGTTGTTATGCAGGTATTTTGTAGATGTGGTTAACATCTACAATCTATTGACTTTAAATAAATGAAATGACCCTCGATAATGCGAGTGGACTTCATCCAACCAGTTGAAGGCCTGAAGAGCAAAAACTGAGGTTTCTTAGAGAAGAAGAAATTCTGCCTCAAGACTGTAATGTCAATTCCTGCTGAGTTCTCTGCTTGCCAGCCTACCCTACCGATTTTAGACTTGCTAGCCCCACAATCATATAAGCCAATTCCTTAAAATAAATCACATATATGATTATATGTGTCATTTATATGGTTATCATATGTATGTATATACACATGCTAATATATATGTATATATATACATATATGTATGGCATATATACATAGATTGCATTCCAACTACAATACGTGTGTGTATGTATGTGTGTATATATATGATGGTGTAGTGGTTAAGAGCTTGGCTGCTAACCAGAATGTTGGCAGTTAGAATCCACCAGCTACTCCTTGGAAACCTATGGGACAATTCTACTATCGGGTGGCTATGAGTCGGAATTGACTCAATGACAATGGGTTTGTTTTTTTCTTTTTTTTTGTTTATATATATTTGTTCTGTTTCTCTGGAGAACCCTGGCTGATAGAAGTAAGTTACCCAGAAACAGACTCTGAGAAGAAAATTTGGGTGCAGGAGGCTTTTGCAAAGGGAATGAGGGAATAAGAACTGAAGAGAGAGACAAAGTGTACTATGATACATTTGCAAAGGAGACTTCAGAGGATCCCACAACCCTATGGTGAATTCTCAGTTGGGTTGGCCCTTCAGAGTTGTCTCAGATTGAAGCAAGAGGGCTGAGCCTTTGTTCCTGCCCTGCACTGACCAGTCATTAGATGTTGACTGTCCCCAGGGAGAGAGCAGAACCTTGCTGATGGGGTTCTGGTGTTCTCTTGCTTCCACTCCTGGTGGTTTGGATTTTACTCTTCCTGTCGAGTGCTGTGGTCATCCATGGACCGCCTTCACCAGAAGGACCCCAGGACTCTCCACTGTTCCCTTCAGCAAAATAAAACACAATTTATAACTGTATCTATCATATATATGATTATCATATATTAAAAAAAAATTGCTGCTGAGTCGATTCCGACTCATAGCAACCCTATAGGACAGAGTACAACTGCCCCATAGGGTTTCTGAGGAGTGGCTTGGGGATTTGAACTGCCAACTTTTTGATTAAAAGCTGAGCGCTTAACTGCTGCACCACCAGGAATCCATCATATACATATATATACACTCACACAAATATAAGCAACATATATTTATATATATTGGATTTCAACTACAACACCTGTGTGTGTGTGTGTGTGTGTGTGTGTGTGTGTAAGTGTATATGGAGGTAGCTCCATCCAGCAGAAAGTAATTCAAAGAGAGAAATTCAACTGTGAGACCTCAGTAGTCAACACTCTCAGTTTCTGGAAGAATCAGCAGCACACCACAGCATCCACTGCTGTTGTCAGTTGCCATAGAGTCAATTCCAACTCAGGGTGACCCCATTGTTACAGAGTAGAATTGCTCCATAGGGTTTTCTTCCAGGTCTTTTCTTCCGCAGTACCACTGGATAGGTTTGAACTATCAACCTTTAGGTTAGCAGTCGAGAAAGCATAACTTTTGTGCTACTTAGGGACATATACAGATTACGCTATACCTGGGGAGGTACAGTCCCAACACCCTGATGAAGACACTAGTTCTACAGCCGTCTAGTCAAAGGAGTGGGCCACATTCCTTCCCACCAAAAGCAAACTCATGATGCTGTTTCCCTAAGCACTCCTTTCATCAGAATTGTTCCATTCTTCTGGAAAATACTTCTCCCAGAGGCCAGCATCTGGTCAACCTTTCTCAAGGAACTCTTCTATACTTCTCTCAAGCTCCTAAAAACAACAGGCCAGACAGAAAGACCTTAGAGATCATCTTGCCCAGTCCCTTCATTTTCAGATGCTCAAAGACATGAAACACTTTTCTGAAGGACACAAAATCTGTTTATGGTAGACACAAAGTCTACAGTTCAAACCAGAACCCTAATGCTACTTGAGTGTTCTTTGTTGTCACAACAAGCAATGCTGTGTTGCTAATGCTGTAATATATGTAACTCATTAGGTTCAGAGGTAGATGTCCCGTCTCCTCAACTAAGCTGCAAACTGAAACATTTCTTAAACTTTTTGTAGTATAACATGTAAAACAATGGGAGAGATTGTAAAAGCTCATCTCTGCTAAGGTTTGCACTCAACCACCTTGTAGGGTTAAACATTAATGCATTTTTCCAGCTCTTTCTTTCTGTACACTGGTGATTTTCTTGTTATAAGTTATAACAAAGTTTATCATTCAAATGGCCCCCTAAAGTCTAAGTTGTCTTAGAGGAATAAATAGTGTCTAATATATCTGCTTTTTTTTTTTTTTTTTCCTGTTAAAGGAGAGAAAAAGGAAAACTGAATAATATGAAAAAGAAACAGGAGGAAGAATTAAAAACACAAGTAGCAGTGGTTTCAACCCCAGTGGAAAACATACATTTATTGGGAAGAATTCTCAGCAGGAACAGTGGAAATTTTACATTTTCTAGTTCAATTACAACATCAGTATCTTAGATATTGGTAAGAGGCTTGTTTCCAAGATCTTTGATGCTGAATCAATACAGTCCTAAGTGATGCATTAAAAGTACTGCAGAAAATGTACTACCATTATTAATAAATTGTTCCATAGCCTTCCAGTATATTTTTTCCTTACGCATTTAGTCATTGTTTAAATTACTGTTTTATCGGAATGAAATCACGAATGTTGGGGACTTAGGAAAAATAACGCTGCAATTTGTAAGCTAGCCAGTCTAGCTGTTCTTTAGTTGAAGCATTAACATATAATATACAATGGATTCTCCTAGAAAATTCTCAGGTCAACAATTTGTTTTTAAAATGCACTGTGCTGTACTTCGAATTCAAATTTGAAAATTACTATCCAGATATTAGTTGAATGTGTTTATTTATTGCTGTTAATGGGATTGCACTCTGCCAGGCAACATTCTCCAGTGTTAGATACTGTTTAGCCTTCGACAAAAGAGTGAATCTATGCTGCTTAATACTCAGTGCATTCAAGAGAGTCCTTTAGTTTTTCCCAAATTCCCTGATCCTCTTCTGATGACAGCATCTCTTCACTATGAAATGATGCTTCCATTCTGTAATTACGCATAAGGCATAGAATCAACTGTCTCTGAGAAAAGAAACATATTGTCTTAAACCTTTCATGGTGTCTTTGAGGTAATATGGAGAAATGACTCATCCCACTCTGGACTTTGAGCAGAAACCACACATGTAAAATGCTGTGACACAATGTACATATAGTAGTAGGTACTGAATGAATTCCTTTTCAATTAATAAATAAAATGTTGATAAATGGACCCATCGTGGTTGAAGATCTATATGAAAAATACAGTTTAATGGGAAAATGTCACAGAAACAGGAACTCCAGTGATAAGTCATGGGAAATCTACACGTTAGGACATTGTAGTTGTCATGGATTGAGTTGTGTCCCCCAAAAATATCTGTCAGCTTGGCTGGGTCATGATTCCCAGTATTGTATGATTGTGTTATCTGATGTGATTTCCTTATGTGTTATAAACTCCATCACTATGCTGAGATTATATGTGATCGCCTTACGTGTTGTAAATTCTATCACTGTGATAAGGTTATACTGATGAGGTTGACAAGATTAGTGTCTTAATGGAATCTCTTTTGAGATATAAAAGACAGAAGCGAGCAGAGACACATGGGAACCTCCTACCACCAAGAAAGCAGTGCCGGGAGCAGAGCGTGTCCTTTGGACCTGAGGTTCCTGTGCTGAGATGCTCCCAGACCAAGGGAAGACTGATGCATCACAAGGACCTTACTCCAGAGCAGACAGAGAGAGAAAGCCTTCTCCTGGAGCTAATGCCCTGAATTTGGACTTTTAGCCTACTGGACTGTGAGAGAATAAACTTCTCTTTGTTAAAACCATCCACTTGTGGTATTTCTGTTAGAGCAGCTCTAGATGACTGAGACAGTACCTATGATTTCTAAAAGGATATTATTTGAGAAGGAGACCCTGGGTAGCATAAATGGTTAAGCTCTGGACTACTGACAAAAAAATTGGAGGTTCAAACCCACCCAGAGGCCCTGCTGAGATAAGGCCTGGAGGTATGCTTCTGAAAGGTCACAGTCTTGAAAACCTTGTGGAGCAGTTCTACTCTGCACACATGAGGTCTCCAACAAGTCAGAATCCATTCGACAGCAATTAACAACAATGAGGAGAGCCAGGATGGACCTTTTAGCCATTATTCTTTCTTCTACCAGCTTTTCACAGACGAACGCTAGGAATTTTATACCATCACACAAATTTGACCTTAGAAAAGGTCAGATACTTAGGGACAGAGCATGGTAAATTTTGTCCTTTGGATAGTTTCCTTTAGGGAAAGCGAGAGGGCTAAAATGGGTTGCATACAAGTCAGAAAGAGAAGCAAATATATTTTATCTTCTTTAGAAGAGTTTGTTTGGTTAAACCTGCTCTTGATCTCAGAGAAATGGGCAAACCTTACTGAATCTCATTGTCATTAACACCATCCATCAGTTCTAATTAATTCACATAGACTCATAGACTCATGAGGAATCTGTATATGGATCAAGAGGCAGAGGTTTGAACAGAACAAGGGGATACTGCATGGTTTAAAGTCAGGAAATGTGTGCACCTGGGTTGTATCCTTTCACCATACCTATTCAATCTGTATGCTGAGCAATTAATCCAAGAAGCTGGACTATATGAAGAACGGGGCATCAGGTTTAGAGGAAGACTCATTAACAACCTGTGTTATGCAGATGACATAACCATGCTTGCTGAAACTGAAGAGGACTTCAAGCACTTACTGATGAAGATCAAAGACCACAGCCTTCAGTAGGTATTACACCTCAACATAAAGAAAACAAAAATCCTCACAATTGGACCAATAATCAGCATCATGATAAACGGAGAAAAGATGGAGGTTGTCAAGGATTTCATTTTAGTTGGATCCACAATCAACACCCATGGAAGCAGCAGTCAAGAAATCAAAAGACACATTGCATTGGGCAAATTGGCTGCAAAAGACCTCTTTAAAGTGTTGAAAAGCAAAGATGTCACCTTGAGGACTAAGGTGCTCCTGATCCAAGCCATGGTGTTTTCAATCACCTCATATGCATGTGAAAGCTGGACAAAGAATAAGGAAGACAGAAGAAGAATTGTCTCCTTTGAATTGTGGTGTTGGTGAAGAATATTGACTATACCATGGACTGCCAAAAGAATGAACAAATCTATCTCAGAAGAAGTACGATCAGAATGCTCCTTAGAAGCAAGGATGGAGAGACTACATCTCATAATTTGGACATGTTGTCAGGAGGGACCAGTTCCCGGAGAAGGACATCATGCTTGGTAAAGTAGAGGGTCAGTGAAAAAAAGGAAGACTCTCAACAAGATGGATTGACAGTGGCTGCAACAATGAGCTCAGGCATAGTAACAATTGTGAGGATGGCGCAGGACGGGGCAGTGTTTCGTTCTATTGAGCATAGAGTTGCTATGAGTCGAAATTGACTTGACAGCACCTAACAACAACAACAGAGCAGAATTCCCTAAAGATCATTTGTTCCCACTTACTGTTAGATAGGTGAATAAACTGAGGTCCAGACTTCCCAAAGTCCACACATGAGCCTAAGTGGGCACACACCTTGCATTCATTTTTACCTGTAATACCTCCCAAGTAGCACAGTTGTAATGAAGGCCTCTTTCTACTGGAGGCTAGCAATTAACTAAGGGTAAATAAGTCAGTTCAGAATTTATGTTTGGGGACGTATAATTTAATCTTGTATCTTTTTTGTATTTATACATTAGCAGCAAAGATCTAATATTCAGAAACAAGAGACCATAAAATATTCCATGGGACATTTCTATTGGAGAATTTAGTGAGGCCACTTAATGACATCTATAGAGTACGAGAAACAAAGGGAATGGGCTGGCAAGGAGCCCAGATGAAAGGAACAATAATGACATCCTGCTTTATTCTGCCTATTCATACTTCAGTTCCCTGTCAGAGTAATTCTTCAACCTGCTTATGAATCAGAAAATTGTTGTTTTTATTAGCTTCCATTCAGTCAGCTCCAACTCATGACAATCCCATGTACAACAGAACAAAAGTTCACCTGGTCCTGCATCATCTTCACGATATTTGCTGAAGTCAACTGTTGGGGCCACTGTGTATTTTGAGTGCTTTCCAGCCTAGGGGGACTCATCTTCCAGCACTATCTCAGACAATGTAATGTTGGGATCCACAGAGTTTTCACCAGCTTTTTTTGGAAGTAGATCACCAGGCCTTTCTTCCTAGTCTGTCTTAGTCTGGAAGCTCTGCTGAAAGCACTCCCCCATGAGTGACCCTGCTCGTATTTGAAATACTGGTAGCATAGCTTCCAGCATCACAGCAGCATGCAAGCCACCACAGTACAACAAACTGACAGATGGAGGTTAGCAAATTAGGAAGGTATTATTACCACCATTTTACAGACAGTAAACTGAGATGTTGAGCAGCAAGAAGATTTGCCTCTGGGGAGACATTACTCTGGCAAGGCAGCAGACTGGACTCTCCCAAAATGAGAGAAAGTGTAAGTGCTTACAGGCTGTATAGTGAGCCTAGAGAATAAGGTTTCCTGGAGAGGGCGATGTGATCCTGATAGGGACTTTCTGCCCAAAGTCCAAGAAGAAGAAGAAGCTTCCCTGGCTTCAGAAAGGAGCCACACACTCTTATTTTCTTCTGACAGTGATCTGGTTAAAATGTTGCTAGAAGACGAGATTCTTCGAAGAAAATTTTATGAGTGAAGGAGATGTTTGTCTTGGGTTGCTAGCAAATTAAGATTATGACATCCCAGAAGTGTTAGCTTCTCATAATGAGACCAAAAACCAAACCCATTGCCGTCGAGGCAATTTTGACTCATAGCAACCCTAGAGGACAGGGAAGAACTGCCCCATAGGGTTTCCAAAGAGCAGCTGGTACATTCCAACTGCCAACCTTTTGGTGAGCAGGCTAGCGCTTAACCAGGGCTCCTCACAGAAGGAGAGCTAGTATCAATTTGACACTTCCTTTTGTCCTCATTAACAGTAAATTATTTCCAAATCCAATTCAATTCATCGAACATCTTTTGGTTCCTCCCATGTTCCAGGTCAATTCAGTATACGGGAGACTGAAAAAGAAGAAGACCTCAGGAAACCTCAGGCTTTGACAAAAACACACAGGCTAGACTCTCAAAATATGCTACAGAGTTTCCATGAAGCATCTTGGTTAAAATTCTAAGACTAGAGAACAAGGTAAAACATGAATATGCTTCGAAGTTCTATGGAGTCATTAGAAAAAATAACAGTGACTCCAACTGAGGATATAAAATAACGTCTCTTGAAAGCGACCTGAAGAATTGACAACGGTGACTATAAAATCTTTCATGAAAAAGACATCAGAATAGCAGGAGCTACCTTGCTGTTAAGGGACCCTGGTCTTCTGCTCATGAGGAAGGTTTTAAGAGTTCAGCTTCCGCAGCTTTCAGAGAGTCAACATGCCTGTGGTTGCTCCTGCAATTTCAGATTGGCACGTCCCTCTCTTCCGACAGACAAGCTACTCGGGCATGTCTAAATTACCTTGCAATATGAGGTAAATTTACCCCTTTCAGGATGACAGGCAGAGTTTTGCAAATCTCTTTTTCCTTCTTACTTAATCCTTGGATTGTACCTGTAGTCTGAATACAAGTAACGCACATTAGTCGATTAATAGGCTGTTAAATGACAATAGTTCCGGGCAATTTAATTACTGTTGGTAAAATAAGAAATGAATGATAGCATGTCAGTAACCAGTTCCAGTTCTGTTCCTTGGAACAGATTAACTTTGAATCATGATAGCTTCTCTGGAAAAACTGATTGTTTCTGTGAACATATTAGTTGCTGTTTCATGTATTACTGAAATGTATGTTTTTATGTGGTATTTCTCAACTACGTGGATATGGAGGAAGTTAGAGCAACAATATGTAGTATTTTCAAATAAGCTAACATTGCTGGGGGGGAAGCCAAGACAAGAATAAGCATCCTTTTGCTTTTTTTCAGTGTTATCCTCACTGCATTGTTAATTCCAGACCATACACACTTGTATTAATTGAGCAAAATCAAGGGAAAGATCAAGGACCGGTTATCTTAGTTGTAGTAATTCTTGCATCCATTCTGAGCCCATTTGGCTTGGAATAAAATCTGAAACTTTTTATGTGGTCGGTCTGGGTGATCTGGCTGCTACATCTGTCTCCAGCATTTTTGTGTGTGTAATTTGTTTAATGTCTGACTTCCCCCTAGGAGTCCCAGTCTGATGAAGCCATTGCCTATGTCTATTTGGGTCACTGTTTATCTGAGAGACTAGAACAGTGCCTGGCCCAAAACAGGTGCTCACCACACATTTGTTGAATAAATGAATTAATATGTAGAACAGAAAATAGCTAAGGACAAGCCACGAATAGTGACTTAGGACTTTAAAGTGAGCTCTGACTGCGTATGGAATAGAGAAGAGTGGATTATCTAAAAGCAAAAGATAGGAAAAATGGTAAATTCTTCATTCTCCAAACAAAATGGAGGATTGGATTGCATCCAACTGCCTATAGATAAAAGATAGGTTAGATTTGCAAAAGTGAGAGACATGAAAAGACTGAGTTAGAGACAATCATGCTGTCAATCTTCTTTCCCAACTTGCCCAGAGATTAGGAGATTCGTTGCTTGCAAAGGAAGTTGATCATCTTAGCTGATAAATGCATTTCAGCAACAATTAGGGGTGTTAATACTCAACTCTGTAGATGCTTTCTTGAGATCAATTACAATTTTTGAAATATAGCTTTCTTCTGCAATCCCCTATTATTAAATATTTATTGAGGAAGCAAAGGAGATTTGTAGTTACATTTAGAAAGGATTATGGGGTTTACAGTTTACTGGAATGAAACCCCATAATATTCATTTCCAATGATTGGATCATCTTGTCTTACAATTAATTGCTTTACAACATTGACACCTGGAGGGAGAATTCTTGGATAAAGTGCCAATAAACTCACATGCATTCCCACCCACTTTAATATTCCTTTCGAATACAAGGCAGTCCCTGGAAGACCCCAGCATACTTGGTATATTGCTGGAATCCTATACATGCCGACCTGATTCCATTCCTCCTGTCTGGCCTGGACCCCTGCAAGATCTCCTTATTGATCTTTTCCTCCAGCATCACCCTCTCCCAATCCATGTTCCTTATTTCAGAGTTAGCTTCCTAAAATGCAGATCTGATCGTTTCATTCATTGATTCATTCATTTACAGTTCACAAATAAAAATCACAATGACCCATCATAGCAAAGGAGGTCTTACACAGTACACCTCTCCAGTTTCACACCCTGCCACCCCCAAGTCCCTTCCCACCACACCATTCATGCTCATGTGCCTCTGGCTAGCCCTCCACTATGACCGTCCTCCTCGTTTTCTGACCAGGGAACTCCTTGTTTGATCAGAACAGCAGAGTGGTGAGAAGCATGGCCTCTGAAGCCACATGCGAGTTCTCATCCTAGCTCAGCTATATAGTAGCTGCGTAAGTTTGGGCAAGTGACTGGTGCTTGATTTTTGTGTTTCAATTTTTCCTCTGCTTTAAAATGAGGATGATAGTCGTGACTTTCTTATTAAGTGGACTCCCTAGGTGGTGTTAAAGGTTAAGGTGCTTGGCTGCTAGTTGAAAGATTGGCAGTTGGAGTCTCCCAGAGGTGCCTCAGAAGAAAGGCCTGGCAATCTACTCCTGAAAAATCAGCCATTGAAAACCCTATGGAGCACACAGTTCTACTCTGACACACATGAGGTCGTCATGAGTTAGAATTGACTTGATATCAACTGGTTTTTTTTCCTTATTAAATGAGTTAGACATATTAAACTCTTCGAGTAGTCCTTCACAAATAGTAGGAGCTCAATACACTGTCAGTATTAGCATTCCCCCTTCAAGTCCTACCTCCAGCATCATTGCCCCTCTGGAGTCTTTTCTAATCTCATCACCTACCTGCTCCCCCACCTCAAGGAGGCTTGATGCTCTGACCTCTGAGCCACCTCTGCTGTCATTGTACTTAGCCTTTTGCACTGAAATGACATATTTAACCATCTGTCTCCCCACAAACTCTGTGACCATGATCAGAAGTCACAAGTGTTCTTATATGTATTCTGAGAACTTAACCCAGCACCTACAACCTAGGAGATCTCAATTTTTTTTTTTTTTAATAAATAAAAGAACAAACAAGCTCAAGCAAGTGAACTGAAAACTCTGGAGGACAAACCCTGAATTCACCTGCCCTGTAGGTGCTCTGCCGAGTGAGGAACCCAGGCTAGAGCAGGCTATGATCACACAGGGGCTTCTTGGGCCAGGAGGAGTCAAGGAAAGCCTCCAACCCTTTGGCTTTTCTCTGTCTCACTGGTGGAAGGGGCTGACGGGGATGCAATCACAGCGATCTCCTTTTGGATTGTAGTCCCTTGCTCCTTCCAGGAGAGATCTATAATTTTTCTTTTGGGTTATTTTCTCACTTATTGAAGCTTGCCTTTTCTAGGGGCCTTGACAGAGCTTGTCCTCTAAATAAGGTTGTCAATCACCTGGATTAAATCCTGACTCGGCACCTGTCACTGAAGGGGACACCGTGCACACCTATTTCATGGCAGTATGGAATTACCAATACTTCTTGGATTGGAATCTCAGCTCCACCACTGAGCAAGTTACCTAGCCTCTCAGTGCCCTAGGATCCCAGACATGAAATGGGGATAATACTAATAATTGCACTGATTTCACATCATTGTTGTAAGGATAAAGTAAGTCAATATACGCAAAGCCTTTACAATAGTGCCCGCTACTTAGTAAGTAGGAAACTCTGGGTGGTGCCAATAGTTAATGCACTTGACTGCCAATGGAAAGGTTGGAGGTTCAAGCCCACCCAGAAGTGCCTCAAAAGAAAGGCCTGGTGATCTAATTGTGAAAAACCAGAACAGTCTACTCTGACACACAAGGGGTCACCGTTGAGTTGGAGTTAACTGGACGGTAACTGGGTTTTTACTTAATAAGTGGTCAGAAAATGTTAGTTGTTATTACTGTATTTATCCCATTTTACAGATAAGGAAACAGGCTCAGAAAGGTTAAATTTCCTGCCGAAGAACATGGTACAACTGGGACACAAAGCCCCTCTTCCTAATATTAATCACTGCACTGCAGCAATATTAAAATCCCCTTCTATTCCAACACCACCATCTTTTTCAGCCAACGCTAGAACTTTATCCCCAGCATGGGTCTGTACCCAATGAGGCACAACGGTGTGCATAAGCAAAAACTCTTCCAATACGCCCATGTGGTATCTGAAACATATTTAAGCTACAAAATTGCTGTTTATCTGAAATTCAAATTTAACTGGTTACGCTATAGTTTTATTTGCTAAATCTGGCAACCCTACTAGGCATGGATATTTGTGTGTGTGTGTGTGTGTGTGTGTGTGTGTACAAAGTCAGGTGGGCTATAAAAGATGTGACTCTTGAGAAAGAGAGTCCTGCTTAGTCACATTATTGCTTTAGCACTCTGGGAGCAGAGCTTAAATTACAGGCAAACCACGAAGGCAGCTATACTGTGTCTCCCTTATCTTAGGAGGTACTCAGAGGTATCAATGAGCATCTTTGATGCTAAACGAGGATACCATTAGAAGATGCCAAACCAGACCTCCTGAGCATAGTTTAGCAAACACACTAAATGAGAGAAGAATGCATTTGATTCCTTGGGGATGGCTCATGACTAACTTCAGGTCAACCTGCTCCATGTGGCTTCATAAGATTTCCTAATGCTGAATATTTTAATAATGTTTCCCTTCCACCCCTGATTTTAGAGATTTACCCTGCATTCTTGCAAGCTGAGGAGAGTGTGGTAACTTCTTGGAATGTCCAGTAAAACTATTTGCCCTAATTTCTGGGTCAGGGCTTGAGCCAAATGAAAGATAACACCATCTTAAAGCAGTCAGCACCCTGGGTCCCATGCACATTCTGACCCAAGATTCCTATCTTTACTTTCCCTAGGGAAATGAGAATCATCCCTGAAGCCATATGAAGTATCCACACTGTCCTAACTGCACAAGTCTCATCAGAAAATTAGACTATATGAGTGCATATCCAGACATCCCACAGCTGGACTCCAAAGACCCAGACTCAAGTGGATCCGTAGGTGGTTTTATTAGGCCTGTTATGTACAGGGCAAAGAAGAGCATCTTTCTTAGACTTTGGAAACAGGTTGGTAGGCTGTTAAATAGGATTCTTTCCCTTCTGAGTCTCACTGACTTCCCATACCTTGTTTTGTAGTCATCTCAGAGAGAGCCTGACATAGCCATGCTCCCAAACTGCTTCTTACTCCAAGCATTGCTGTTACATATTTTCAGACATTGTCCTTTTTATCACCCTACTCTACCTCTGCTCATTCTCTACCTTCTGGTGTCTTCGAGATTCCTATTTCCTATATTGTTGTTGATAGTTGCCATCAAATCAGCTGCAACTCATGGAGACTCCAGGTAGAACAGAATTAAACGTTGCCTGGCCCTGAGCCTTCTTTACAATCGTAGGCATGCTCCAGTCCATTGTTACAGCCACTGTGTATTTTGCGTGTCTTCCAACCTAGGGAGCTCATCTTCCAGCACTATACCGAGCAACACTCTGTTGTGATCCATAGGGTTTTTATTGTCTAATTTTTAGAAGTAGATTACCAGGCCTTCCTTCCTAGTCAGTCTTGGTTTGAAAGCTCCACTGAAACCTGTCCACCATCTGTGACCCTGCTGGCATTTGAAATACCAGTGGCTTAGCTTCCAGAATTGTAACAACATGCAAGTCACCACGTTACTGACAGACAGTAGTTGGTTTCCTACATCGCCGTTGTTGTTAGGTGCTTTCGAGTCAGTTCTGACTCATGGCAACCCCATGCGTGCAGAGTAGAACTGCTCCATAGGCTTTTCAAGGCTGTGACCTTTTGGAAGCAGATTTCCACGTCTGTTTTCCAAGATGCCTCTGGGTAGGTTTGAACCACCAAACTTTCGGCTAGTAGTTGCACGTTTACTCATTTGCCCCACCCTGAAATTAATCCTACAGAGGCAGAATTCTGAAAGACCAGCCTCCTTCACTCCTCCAGCTCCAGAGCACTTGATTTACCTTCTCTAGCAGAGAATCTGCTTCCCTGGGGCGAGGAGGAAGGGATCTCAGAAGGACAGAATGGCCATCAGAGCAGCCCTTACCATTAAAGCAGGCAGACGGCCTGCCTAGGCATCCTCATACTCTTGCTCATCTGTTGTGTGTTTTAAGAGTCCAAGTGCACCCGATGGCTGGTATTTACAAATATTCTGAGATAAATTAAAGCCAAATTATTCTTTTTCTGAAATAAATTTTTTTTCTTGTACTTTTGATGAAGGTTTACAGAACAAATAGTTTCTCATTTAACAGTCAGTACACATATTGTTGTATGACATTGGTTAACAACCCCACGACATGTCAACACTCTCCCTTCTCAACCTTGAGGACCTTTTATTTTGGTGAAAATATACATA
>NW_004444159.1:570647-572003 GCF_000243295.1 Trichechus manatus latirostris
AAAGTTACCACTTATCTATTTAGTTCCCCCCACACCCCTCCCATCCCTCTTAACCAACAAAGATTGTTTCTTTTGGTGAGTAAACTTTTACATGAGTTATACAGTAGAGGTCTCATACAATATTTGTCCTTTTGTGATTGACTTCTTTCACTCAGCATAATGTCCTCCAGTTTCATCCATGTTATGAGATGCTTCACAGATTTGTCATTGTTCTTTATCTTTGTATAATACTCCATTGTGTGTATGTACCATAGTTTGTTTCTCCATTCATCTGTTGATGGGCATCTAAGTTGTTTCCATCTTTTTGCTATTATAAATAGAGATTCAATGAATATGGGTGTGCATGTATCTATTAGTGCAATGGCTCTTATTTCTCTAGGATATATTCCTAGGAGTGGGATTGCATTTTGTAGTGCTTTTTCTGTGTTGCTGACGTTTTCTTTGTTCCTTTTACTCTCCTGTGCTGAGTTCCTTTTGTTTGTGGATTTTTTTTTTCATTTCTTTTGTTTTTGTAAGGTTTTGTTTATACTGAGACTTAATGTTTTTCTTCTTTATTTTGATGAGTAGGTTTGTTAACTTTCTTTGTGGTTACCTTGAAATTTACCCTTATCTTCCTAGATTTGAACCTGAAACCAAATTATTCTTAATATTCTTTCTCTACTATCTTTACTATATCTACTTAAATATTCTGAACAATTACATGGTTTAGTTTGAATTGCTTCAATACTTTCTAATTTTATTTTCAACAATATCAGACTCTAGCATCTCAAGCATGTGGGCAAAGATGTCCTAAACTGATGAGTAAAGTGAAGAAGGATGTTTTTTCTCTTATCCTGTCATCTTTTACATTCCAAATCCTCTGGCATAGCTTCCCCTTTCTTTATGAATTGGCTCTTCATATTAAAGTCTTTAAGAACTGCTTTCCAAGAATACTTTCAATGCCTTGGAACAAAGATTTACCATTTAGTTATCTTTTTTAAATAATTAGTTCCCAGGAAATTTATTTGGAAACACTGAATTTGACTCAGGCTCCGGAGTTTCTCCATATTCCATTTACAATGATGCTTCCCTTCCCTCAGAATCCATTAGCCAAAACTTGAAGGCTTCCAGAGATGTCAGGCTACACAAAACAGATAGAGACTGTTACTCAGCTGGCAGCTGTGGACCCAATCGTGGGCCATATTTCATAGGGTAAAAAAAGCAGCTGACTCAATGGTGGGGACAATGTAAAGCTGCCTTTCTGTGGCAGGATAATGGCTTTGCCTCTGTTGTGGTATGTAGTTTGCTGCTGGCTTCATAAATGGAGGAAAAAGGTGGTATTAGGCAAGCAAAAGTAGAACTAATTAGCCTCAGAAA
>NW_004444159.1:572380-573679 GCF_000243295.1 Trichechus manatus latirostris
TTCCAAGTCTTGTCACTGCCAAATGCACCTCTTCTCCGTGTCTCTGTGCTGTGCATACAATGTCCTCTTTAGTGTGTGCCGTAACAGTCCATGTTGGCATCTGTCTCCCCTCCACACTGGGCTCTTAAGGGCAGGGAGTGGGTGTTGTTCATCCTCCTAACTAGACCTGGTGCACATCCATTCTCTACTGTCCATCTAGAGGAAGGAAGTCAGGTAGTTTTTCCTGATCATTCTTTAACCTAGAACAGCGAATCTGAACTATGATCCTCCCTAAGACTGAGATCTTGCAGGAGCCTTCAAGGTTGCTTCTGAGAATATTCACTTAGACATAATACTACACCTTTCAGTTCTTGCTGTTCCTCCTCTCTCCTCTCTAGTAATAAGGCTCACCTAGTTTCATCAACTGGAGCACCTTGGTGGTGTATTTCAAAGGGAAGGAAACAGGACATTTTGGAAACTGAACTCAAAACTCCAAATAGATAAAATAAAAGTTTATTCACAATAACAACAACAGTTGTAAGATAATTAAGACTAACTCTTACTAAATCTGTAACAAATCGCATCACCAGGAGTCGGGGGCCAACTTGACAGCAGCTAATGCCAACAACTTACCAAAAAGTACAAAACTCTTCTAAGGAAAATCACAAAACTTTCTTGAAAAATATAAAAATGACCTAGATGAATGAGAGAGGTGACATTCACAATTTAAAAAAAAAAAAAAGGCAAAACATTTTAAGTTAAAAAACAGTGTTGGGGTGAGGAAAATCAATATCTCAAGGATAGCTCTCAAAAAATGATAGAAATTAAAGGTTTTACAAAGGCTGAGGTACAGATCTGTTGTATAAAACTTCATGTTGTCCAAGATTTACAGAATTTCCTGCTTGTATAGAGCTTATTTTCAGCTACATCAAAAATTGTGGAAGATGTTGTTAACTGGAAGCACCATCCAACACCAAAGGATGTCCCACCTCCATTGGAACAGAGAAGCACAACACCATATCCGGTCCTTGGCAAGTTTTTAATTTGATTTCTGATATCTACAATAATTTATTTTTATCCTGGAAGAAATGACAGTGAGAACTAAAGAACATCATGCAGTGAAACAAGCCCAGGTCTAGATATGAGATGGAAACGTAATAAATTCCTACTGCCAAATAAAAGCAATGCCTAAGATGTAGGGTACATAGTAATCTTCTGCAAGATGAAGTACCATCAAGAATTGTAAATAGCCACAGAAGCAGTGAGCCACTATGCCTAAGAATATAACATGACCTGTTTCCATATTGCCCTTATTGTCAC
>NW_004444159.1:575486-576418 GCF_000243295.1 Trichechus manatus latirostris
GAAGGCAACAAATCACAACACTATCAGCAGTACTGTGACTCTGTCTCCAGGAGAAATCACAGATCATCTCATATCACATTAGGATTATTAAAATTCTCTTAAAATATTGTTTATGCTCATCACTGCTTTGAAATTCCAGTTGTTACTAGAATCCCCCATGCATATTCATATTGGGTGCATCAACTGGAGAAAGGAAAACAATAGGTACAAATTTCTACCATTTTTCTCAGGCCTCTGTAGCAGCTGCTTAATGATACATGTAAATATACGTATATAACATTGTTTTTTAATATTTTGATAACTATTTCAATAGAATTGATTTTCCTTGCAATTCTGTGTATTTTGTTTTATGCATTTAAAAAGTGGATCTGAGACTGACCCCAGAGACTTCACCAGACTGCCAAAGCATCCCACACACAAGATGGGCTAAGAGCCCCTGGATTAGAGTCTATTTTACAGGTGTAAGAAGGGTACATTCCTCATCTGGTGGCTGGGTTGATTGGATACGCTAATACATATCAATTGCTTAGAAAAATGGCTTGAGACATTGCTTCTTCCAACTGTGACTTAGTATTACCATTATCATCTCAAGGAAAGATAAAGTCCTAATTTACCTAACGCTGCTTTTCTTAAAACACGCGTATTGACTGAAATTCCCTATCTTCCTTAGAAAGAAAACTTACAAGTAGGCTTTAACATAGTGCTGGTCAGCTGATAGCTGAAAATATGCAAATGATAACCAGGAGAGAGTTTTCTGTGTATCTTTTAAAAAGAAATCAGCTTCTTAATCAATTTGCACCAAAAAAACCAAAAAAACAAAAAAAAACAAAACCCCCTTTTTATTCCACCTACTAGTGACAGAACCTGTCAGACCAGAGCAGGGTAATCCAAAAAAATGTATAGTCCGATCATGAAAAGTGAGCATGCAATTT
>NW_004444159.1:577861-584763 GCF_000243295.1 Trichechus manatus latirostris
CCATTGAATGTTTTCATTTGCCTATATTTTCAATGTCATGATGGGTCCACGAGTAATCAAACATGTTCTATATAACTAACATAAGGCTAAACTATATTTTATCTGTTGTACCCTAAAATTAATGAAAGCATATGAATATATAAGCATCTAAAAGCAATAATCCTAGTTGAGTGGAATAACAATATAGCACATGGTTAATAGCAACATCAATGTGACACTGATAATAGAGACTCATCAACGTGATATTTGGGTGTGAATGTATTCTGGGCACATTAGAATTCTCCTGGGGCAGCCTTACTTTGTGCATTTTATATTTGTGCTCTATATCCGGGCCAAAGGCACACCTGTAATGTGTCTACACGTGCTTGTTCATTTCTATAATGTATGCTTAAACTCACATGATTATTCTTTCAGACATATAAATGGTGACCCATTTAAACAAGTCATTTAGAACTAAGTAGTGATACACACTGGAGACAGTATAGGAAATAAGACAATCTTTTAAATGATCTGTTCTTTGACTAATGATTTTCAAATCTCTAGGTGGACAAATGTAAATCCTCTCCAAATGTAATTTGATTTTAAAGTAGCGTTAGATGTAGAGGGTAGAGAGGAAGCAGTGTTTTTCAGCTACATCCAGCTAAGCTACACTTATGTCTCCATGTAAGACTCCATTTAGGAGAGGGTATTGGATGTTCATACATTCAGTATCAAAAACTGTCACTAGAAATACTATTTCATTATTCTTTTTAAAATAATAATATTCAGAAACAAAGAACTATGGGACCACTGTTATTGTCAGTTACGTCGAGTTGATTGAGACTCATGGTGACCCTATGGGTGCAGAGTGGAAGTGCTCCACGGGGTTTTCAAGGCTGTGACCTTTCAGAATCTGATTGCCGGACCTGTCTCCTGAGGCACCTCTGGGTGAGTTCAAACCACCACCCTTTTGGATAGTGGTTGAGTGCTTAATCATTTGCACCACCCTAGGGCTTATGGGGAGCCCTGGCTGGGCAGTGGTTAAGAGTTTGGCTGTTAACCAAGAGGTCAGCAGTTGGAATCCACCAGTCGCTCCTTGGAAATCCTATGGGGCAGTTCTACTCTGTCCTATAGGGTTGTTATGAGTCCAAATCGACTCCATGGCAATGGGTTTTCAGGGCCTACGGGAACACTAGTCCAATCAAATAATGTAAATGTTAAAACTTTTAATACATATGAGTCAGCAAATCAGCTTTAATGCTTTTGGAAATCCGAGTGCTAAAACATAAGATACATTCTTTAAATTGTAATATGAAGATAAGAAATCAAGGGAAGAACAGGGGCTAGAATGGGAAATGCTGTCAGGAAAGTCTCTTTTCCATATTTGCAGTACTCATGGTCAACAGAAGGTGTTCACTCTTTGAGGGGGACATGATTCATTCCATTGGATTATCACCTCTATTTGCTCAAGAGATCAAACCAGCCTTGCAGTATAGACCAGCCTGCTCTTCAGGCAGAACTCAGAGCTCTGCGCTGATGCTGCATACCTCAGCTCAGCGGTACTACAACCTCTTGTGGAGCAGTTGCAGGTTGCTCTAAGTAGCTAAGCATTCAGCTGCTGTTCTTCTTGTAGAGCAAGGGTAATGTCTCAAATATATACCTTATCCAACTTGCATGCAAGGAGGCACTAAATACTCTATATGAGTACGGGAGAGACAGGATGGTAAAATACCATCAATGCTTTTTTAAATACTCCCGTTATTTACTATTTCAAAATGTATTATCTCATTCTTGGAACTCATTATTACTTACTTTCAAATTTGCATTGGTATCAGGCTTCTGGGAAAACATAAGTGTGTTGTATAATTGTTGTTGTTGTGTGCCGTTGAATTGATTCTGACTCATAGCAACCCTATATGACAGAGTAGAACTCACCATAGGGTTTTCTAGGTTGTACTCTTTAGAGGAGCAGATCACCAGGTCTTTTCTCTCACAGAGCTGCTGGAGGGTTTGAACTGCTGACCTTTTAGTTAGCAGCCAAGCGCTTAACCGTCACACCAACAGGGCTCCTTGTTGTATAAGTAAAAAAAAAAAAAAAAAAAACTGCCATCAAGTTGATTCTGACTCATAGCAACCCTATAGGATAGAGTAGAACTGCCCCATAAAGTTTCCAAGGATCATCTGCTGGATTCGAACTGCTGACCTTTTGGTTAGCGCCATAGCTCTGTACCACCAGGGCTAAAAATATGATCATATAAAAAGTAAACATAACTGAACCTAGAGTGCAGAGAATACAGTAGCTATAGTCACTATATCTCAATATTTTGTGAAGTGGAAATTTATAAATAAAATTGTGAAGTAGTCAAAGTTTAAACTTCAGGACAAGTGTACACTTTAGCTGAACTTTGAGCCAAAAGGATGGTTTAGGCTTCATGCTACATGTGAATAGACATTTTAGGGCGTCCAATCCTAAAATATGTTGCAAAACTTGATACATCTAAAAATTCAAGGGGCTCAATATATATTAATAGTTTGGAGGCTGTATCAGTGCAACTTAGCTTTGATAAATGGGAAACAAAGATGATAAATATAAAAATATATTTTATATATAATATCCCCCAATATCCTCATTGACTATGTTTTGCCATTATGACCAACTCATGGAAAAGAATACAGGGTCTTTAATAGAACTTTACCACTGACCTTGCTAATTTAATATTTTAGTATTTTAACAAAATACAAGAATTTACTAAAACAATAGATTTCAGTAGGAAGATCTAATTAAAGCATCTTTGCAGGAGAAAGACCTGGAAATCTACTTCCATAAAGAATACAGACAAGAAAACCTTATGGGGCAGTCTACTCTGTCCCATAAGGTCACCATGAATCAGAATTGACAAGTTGGCACCCAACAACAACAACAAACTAGTTGAAGTATACCCACATATTTTCTAAAATTACTGAGGAGTAATAAAACTGGAATATATGTCCTGAACCAAACCTGATCCAATCCTCTCTCTCATTCAACAAGCTCTAAGCCCCAAACTATAAAAGTAAAATAATTAAGGGCAGGTTTTAACAGCCTTTTCTCTCTTCCTGAAGCCTACTGAAGGAAGATGGAATGCTGTGTCAAATTAAGTGGAATGCCATTCAGATGTTAGTAGAAAGATCTTAATGTTAAGATACGTCAACATTCAATCTTTTGTGGTTTGTGGGAATGGGAAAACAAACACCAAATAAGTCCTGGTATTTGGACCACAGCAAGAGGGGGCATTTAGAAAATTCTCCCAGGGAGGCAATTTGGCAAAGACCAAAGAGAGCAAAGAAGCTAGCCTGGGAATCAGAGTATATTTGTGGCCAAGAGTGCCATCAGAAAGGCTTTGCTCTCTTCATAGAATTCACTGCACGTGGTCTCAAAACGAAAAGCTCTATTTGTAGACAAATGGTACATTTCAGAGAAATTACATCTACTATAGCTATGCAAGAGTTTCAATCTAACTCACCTAAGAAATCATGAATTTTAGTACTTTTTCACATAATCAATAAAAATCGTGGGAAGTGGAACTTGGGACTGCATATTAATCTTGCATCCAGCTCCTTGCTAGCTCCCAACAGCAACTATTCATCTTGTTGAGCTTATGGGAGTGATTTGTTTCATCTGTACACTCCATGCACAGCTAAATATAAAATCAACTTCTATTTAACAAAGTGGACTAACAGCATGAGGCCTATCAGGATAGCCTGCAACCTTGGTGTAACATTGCAAATGCCTGTGACATGTCAGCCACTGGAGCCAGGCCATTGGAATGTTGCTTCATAATGAAGCCTTATTGATAGGTTGACTAATAGGAATTTTCCATCTTAAGCAGCCAAAGGACCTAGCTTTGTTTTGCTTTGTTTTTTCTTTTTTGTAAGTGCTACGACAAATATTCTGCCCTATCTTGAAGTTCTTCAATTACTTAATCCACTTACTGGAAATCAAGTTAAAATTATCTATTAAGCAAATAGCTCATTCTCACTCAGCTAAATGAGGAGTGTAAGTGGACTTCACCTTTTACAGACAGCGAACGCTGCCATGATACGTGTTTATGCACTTAATAAATGGGGCTGTAACTGTATTTAATAAATGGGGCTTAGACCCTTGGCACAAATGAAAATATTTTGGAACACTGGAAACTTCTATCAAAGAGTCTATTTAACTTCATGTGGATATTATTTGCTATGTTCAACCCTGGAACAACAATGGAGAGGAAGAGTACATCACCACCACTGTCATCTCATAAAACCCATTTGAGATTTCTAAACCCACCATGGTTCGTATTATCTAGATTACCGCACCACCACCTACTCACATATGTGTGCACATGTGCACAGACACACACACACACACACACACACACACACACACCATCCTTGATCCTTGACCATTTTTTTTACCAAAAGTAGTTCTGTAGGACCAGTGATAATTGGCAGCTACAGGCCAAAAGTTGCGGGTTTTGGGGGCAGCTAGATTGATTTCAGCGTGACAGCTTTCAATAAGTGTGAGGATTTCTGCAGCAGTTAACTACTGCCTTCTAACAAGTCACCCCAAATTTAGTGGCTTACAATGACAACTGTGTATTTTTTCTCACCATTCTGTCTATTCCTGGGAGTTCCTCTGCTGGTTTTGCCTGTTCTCACTCATGTGTCTACATACAGCTTGAAGGTCATCTGGGCTGAGGGGCGAAGAAACGCGCTCAAATGCCTGCCAATTGGTGCTGGCTTTTGGGTAGAGCAGCTTGATCACCATTCACATGTCTTCTCATCCTTCAGTAGGCGAGCCTGGCTTTCTTCCATGGTGATCTCAGAGTAGCATTCTAAGAGACTAAAAATGAAAGCTGCAAGGCCTCTTAAGATCTAGACTTGAAAGTTGTACAACGTCTTTTCTGTCACATTCTATCTTTCAAAGCAGTCACAAGGCCAGCCCAGATTCAAGAGGTGGGAAATAAACTCTACCACCTGACAAAGGGAGCCACAAAGACACATTGCAAAGGGGAGTGCTTTCTAGATGGAAGAAATGTGTGGATGTATTGTTCAGTCCACAGCAATATAGGGGTCAGGGGATGTTTTCTTGGGCAAGATGAACTATCGGGGCACTCTTGTTGGTGATACAAGGAAATATAGGTAGGGCATTGTCCTTTTTATATCTTTTGCTGTAATGTGGCTCCCTTGTACTTCTTAGAGATTGGTAATTTGAAGATCTTCACACACGAATGGGGATCCTACTGTGGACTCGAGGAAATAAAGTGAATTACCATTTTACAGGTTTGTCTTTAGCTAAGAGTCAGAACTGAGCACTTAGCACAGACCCTGGCCCTCGTAACTGTTTAATATAGATTTATTGAATCAAAGAAAAATGGAAATGAGGGGTTCACCATGGGAATAATTTATTGACCCTTTCTTTCCCTGAGAGTTTACATTTTTCAAAGGCAGCCGTTCTGTTTATCAGATTAAGGTTCAACAAACATGTGTTCAGTAAATAGTATATGCCTGGAAGACTTCTTTGTATTTTTATGTGTATCATCTCACTTTAATCCAAAAGGCCAATTACCCAATTCCACAATGTACTGAACGTTAACAGAGAAGTTGAAGAGTAAAAAGGTCTAAGAAACAGCTTCCCTGGCCTTGAATGCATTAGGACCTCTCCAATCTACTCATTTAGGCTTAGTGTTGCCCCCAAATCATCCATCCTAAGGTACAATTTGGCTCAATTTCAGTTTTTTTGGCTAATGATATTATTGCATTTTATTACTTTTTTGTATTAATAGTCACAGATAGTAATTTCATCCCACATTACATTATCATTTTATGAAATATTTTTCTTGTCTTTTCATTAAAAAATCATTTTTATTACTATAGAACATTATATTATTTAGCAAATTTTAATCCATGAAGACTATGTCTTAGCTATCTAGTGCTGCTCTAACAGAAATACCAAGTGGATGGCTTTAACAAAGAGAAATTTATTCTCTCACAGTCTAGGAGGCTAAAAGTCCAAATTCAGGGCGTCAGCTCCAGGGGAAGGCTTTCTCTCTGTCAGCTCTGGAGGAAAGTCCTTGTCATCAATCTTCCCCTGGACTAGGGGCTTCTCAGCACAGGGAGTCCGGGTCCAAAGGACATAATCTTTTCCTGGCACTACTTTCTTGGTGGCATGAGGTCCCCATGTCTCTCTACTTGCTTCTTTCTTTTATATCTCAAAAGAGATTGGCTTAAGATTCAACCTAATCTTGTAGATTGAGTCCTGCCTCATTGGCATTACTGCTGCTAATCCTGCCTCATTAACCTCTGTTATAACACACAGGAAAATCACATCAGATGACACAACGGTGAACAATCACAATACTGAGAATTCTGGACTACCCAAGTTGACACACGTTTTTGGGAGACACAATTCAATTCATAACACTTTATAATCATACAAAGTGAGTATTTCCCATTAAGAATTCAAGAGAATTGTCACACTTAACAGGAAAGTTCAATTAAAGAGCAAACTTTTGTGCATATACTAAAAGAGAAAAAAAACTGAGCGCTGTCGAGCATGAAGAGGGAGTAGGATGTAGAGATAAACCTTTCTTAAAAGAAGTTCATCATTGGAAACCATTAATAGGGAGTGTGTGTGTATGTGGTGTTTGTATTTGCTAAAAAAAAATCTAAGTCAAGATAGAACTTTTTAAGAATTTAAGTTTTATTACACCACCAGTTACTCACTTCAGACATGCTTGTCTCAGGGAATTAGAAGACAGAAACATTAAACATTACCACTTGGAGAAAGTACTATTTTGTTGTCTTTTTTTGCACATATAATGTAGTTTGTTTATTTTATCTGTAACTTTTCTCCTCTTCCTGAACTCTTAGCAATTGGGTATATTTTGCAGCTCTTGGAT
>NW_004444159.1:586062-588083 GCF_000243295.1 Trichechus manatus latirostris
AATGCCTTTTGGGACGCCATAGAGACAGCCTGCATTGCTGCTGGACTCCCCGTTGGTGACCACCTCCTAAATAAACTTTCTCTCTCTTTCTGACTTGGAGTACATTTCATTGGCTTGACTGCTCCAGGGCATGGACCTTATTTGGGTAACACCTATTGCCGTCAAGTTGATTCCAACTCATAGCGACCCTATAGGACCCATAGGGTTTCTAAGGAGCGGCTGGGGGATTCTAACTGCCACCCTTTTGGTTAGCAGCTGAGGTCTTAACCACTGAGCCACATGGGCTCCTCAATAAACACCATGGCCATCAGCTAAAAGCAATGGTTCCCAAACTTTCCATGATTCAAAATCGCCTGGAGGGCTTGTTAATGCATCTCTCAGTTACCTAATGCTACACTAACAGACATATCACAAGTGGGTGGTTTTAGAGAACAGAAATTTATTTTCTCAGAGTTCTGGAGTCTAAAAGTCCAAATCAGGGTCTCAGCCATATTGATTACTTCCTTGTTGTTAGCCCAGGATGTTCCTTGGTTCTTAGTGACCCTCAGCTGCTGTTTGTCTTTCCCACTATGCGTGTGTCCAATCCGCTTTTCTTTTAACTCAGGAGTGATTAGGCTTAGAACACACCCTACACTGGTATGGCCTCATTAACATAATGTTAAATTGTGTTATAGAGGGTGATCACGTTGCATTACAAGGGATGTGTAGGATGGGTGTTAGGGGAACCATGTTTCTGGACACCTAAATGGTGAGAAGACTTGATTATGAGTAGATGTATGTGCTAGGCACGTGGCTGATATCCATCTAGCTCCAGCTCTGTGTTTGACAGCATCATGCTAAGAGTTTGGCATATGTCACTCTCACTCAAGCCTCACTGTACAATCCATGAGTCTTCACTCATTGCAGAGAAAGAAACTGAGTTTACAGAAGCTCTATGGCTTGTCCAAGATCAAACAGTTAATAACCTCAAAGTTAGTACTTAACCCTCACCCTCATACACTAACATCCTGTGAAAATTTACATTTGATATGTTAGTTAAAAGAGGGAGATCTAGTAAGCTTTTTATAAATTAAATTCCTGGGTGGTACAAATGAATATCACACTTGGCTGCTAACTGAAAAAATCAGAGGTTCAAGTCCACACGAAAGCGAATTGGAAGAAAGGCCTAATAATCTACTTCCAAAAATAAAACATTAAAAACTCAATGGAGCACTGTTCTACTCTGAAACAGATGGAATCACTATGAGTTGGAGTCAACTCAGTGGCAACGGGTCTAATATAATAAAAGCAGCACTAAAAGAGGTAAATCTGATGATATTGGGCAGGTTGTCCTAAAGAAGGGAAAAACCCAGAAGCAAGAAAATCATCAAGATGGCTATCAGTTCTGCACTTCCTAAGAAAAGTCCTCATCTTTTCATTCATCCTGTACACAGGTAGTGAGCAATGGGCATGTTCTGCAACTGAGCTAGGCACTAAGGATACAGAACTCGCTAAATGAATAGCTGCTTTCATGGGAGCTTATAGTCCAGCAGGGAGGTAGAAAGTGAATATAAACAGAGAAAACAAATAAAAACAGGTTATATGGGGCTATAAAGGAAGCAAACAGGGTGATATGAGAGAGGAAGTGTCTGTGGATGTGACAGTTGAACTGAGTCACAAAGGTAGAGAATGAATCAGTTGTGGTAAAAGCTGGAAAAGGAATTTTCCAGGCAGAGGGAAGAGCTGAGTCAGGAAAGGGCTTGTTGTGTCCGAGCAACAGAAAAGAAACTTGTGTGGATCATGAGGGGCAAGGACAAGGATAATATAGAATGAGTTTGGAGACATAAGGCATAACAGCAATGGCAAGCTATTGAAAGGGTTTGAGCAGGGAGTAATATGATCTCACTTATGTCATAAATAGATTGCACTAAGCAAGGCTCAAAGGAAAAGCAGAGCAATAGTCAACGCAAGCGATGAGATAAGCATATAGCAATGAAATTTGGTAACTCAAGGAATACCAAGGCTTCAGAGGACTAGAGAGG
>NW_004444159.1:598379-599889 GCF_000243295.1 Trichechus manatus latirostris
CTCTCAGGTGTTGCAGTACAGCCTGGCTAGAAGGCGTAGAGGTATACAATGCCAGATATTCAGGGAACAGAAAGGGGAGAAAGATATAGAGAGATGAGAAACTGAGCAATGAAGAAAGAAAAAAAGGAAAAAGAGGGAAAAGAAAACAAAACAAATTAAAACAAGAAAAAAAAAAAAGAACAAGAAAGGCCCCCCAAAAAAAACAGAAAAAAGAAAAAAAAAACAACGAAGAAAGAAATGCCCTCAAGGATCCCTCTGCATGTCTGTGCAAGCCTATGAGGAAGTCTCCTTGCCACGCAGCACTGCCTGGCCAGAAAAGGCTCCCAACTGAAGAAAGGAAAAGCAAACAAACAAACGAACAAAAGCTCCGGGATCCCACCAGCCCCGCAGCCCAGACCGGGAAGCAGCTCCACACTTGAACAGAGCTCCACAACCCCTCAGGAAGAAGCAACGATGGCACACAGAGCCAGGTTTTTGAGCAAAAGGAGGGTGAGGTGGTGAGAGGTAATGAAGAAATCAAAAGAAGCAGGAAAAAAAAGTAACACTTGCAGCCAACAAATGGCACTCAGAGAGCCAGCTAGTGAGGGCCGGTGTTTCTCGGACAAGAGACAGTGTCCGCGGCAAGCAGAGGGGGCCGAGTGTGGGTGAAGAAGGCTAGGGAGTGGGAAAGCATATATCACAAATTACTGGAGCTCTGCAGCCCCTCAGGAAAAAGCAAAGATGGCGCACGGAGCCAGGTATTTGAGCGAAAGGAGGGGGAGGTGGTGAGAGGTAAGGAAGAAATCAAAAGAAGCAGAAGAAAGCAACACGAGCAGCCAACAAATGGCACTCAGAGAGCCGGCCCATTTGGGTGTGTGGAATCCAAGCAGCAGGTGTTTCCCAGTCAAGAGATTGTGGCCGCAGGATGCAGAGGAGGCCGAGTCGGGGTGAAGAAGGGTGCGGGGTGGGAAAGCGTATATCGCAAATTACCGGTTATTTTGTCTCCCACTGGACGCTCTGTGAGTCTGCTTTCTCGTACCCCAGTTTACTGGTCTCTGATGGGAGTCCAAGATGGCGGATCCACACTGTGTTATCTGGTAGGGGACCTCTGCATGAATCTCTCCTTGCTCTCCATTCTCTGTCAGTTTTCTCACTCCATTTAGTGCTTGGCTGAGTTCTTTATCTCTTCATTTGATGTGTTAGGGTTACAGGATTGTTGTATTCTCTGTTCGGTTTAGTTTTTTGGATCTTTGCTGTGGAGGGACGCCGTGGTGCTTCTGCCTAGAGCGCCATTTTGCCGGAACTCCCCCACCGTGGGTTTTGATTGCCTTCTTACCTAAGGAGCTCATCTTCCAGCACTATCTAGTCAATATTATGTCGTGATTGAAAGGATTTTCACTGGCTAGTTTTTGGAAGTGTATTGCCAGGACTTTCTTCCAGTCCATCTTAGTCTGGAAGTTCCTCTGAAACCTGTTCACCATGGGTGGTCCTGCTGGTATTTGAAATACTGGTGGCATAGCTTCCAGCATCA
>NW_004444159.1:600675-607547 GCF_000243295.1 Trichechus manatus latirostris
TGAGTTGCTATTATCAATTTTATCCCATATAGACAGTTCTTTAAAAAGCACAATGCTTTACTAGTTAAGCTAAACTAGCGTTTGGTTTTAAGAAGACTTCAGGGAATATTTTCAGTTTACAGTTTAAAGATTATCTCAGGACAATAGTTTCAGGGGTTCATCCAGCCTCTGTGGATCCAGAAAGTCTGGATTCCATGGAAATTTAAATTCTGTCCTGGATTTTTCCACTTTTGATCAGGATCCTTCTCTAGAGTCTTTGATCAAAATGTTCATTAATGGCAACTGGTCACCTGGACCATCCAATTCTGGACTCATGGCAAAGGAGATTGTGGACAGCAGTAGTAAGCTTTTTGAATCAGAGAAATGAAATGAGCACACACAAGGTTGGGGAGATATGCATAGAATGGTCAAGGGGTTGTAAGTGAACCAACTGGGTGGACTAAAGATTCCTTTGATCAGTAAGTGTAGAGACTATCCAGAGAGGGAGTTTTGCTTTTAAGGTTTGTTTGTTCATGAAAGAAGATGGGAGGGAGGGGAGCATTCTGTGAAGCTACAGTATAAGCATGGCACTTTATTCAGGGAGCATCCATTTCACCCAATGATTTGAGAGTTTAAAAGCTATCTTATTTAGTATAAATCAGATAAAATATGAGAGTTGAAGACATTTTAACACTTGACACAGGCTCTATGGGGCATTTTGTTCAATCTACTCGCTACCTCCATCATGCCCACGCATACACACACACACACACTATTCTAGCTTACTCTCTGCTGCCACTAATGGAAAAGTGTGAAGGGTTTCAGGAAGAATAGTGGCTTAAACAATGGGATCTCTAGGGGGTGATTAATCTGAACACCCACTACAAAGAATAATTGAAGGGAAAAGAGAAAGGAGACAATGATTGTGTAGGAAATGTTTCATTAATCTAGATATGAGATAATGTAAACCTGCAGTAGAGGGGTGAAAGTGCCAGGAAAAATCTGTAGGACTAATTAGATACTAGACAAAGAGGTAGAAGAAAGAGCTAAGAGTAGTTCAGAGATTTGGGTCTTTGCTGCGTAAACCTTGTTAATCTCTTGGGAACCTGGCAATCTTACTTGTAAAACTTCATTTAACTTCTGCTCTGTCCCTTACAACTAGCTGATTTTGGTGCAAAAAATCTGCTAGGAAAGTTTTGGGTGTTCTGATCATTTAGATAAATTTTGCAAGGCTCTTGTGGAAGATCATAGCTTTCTTTTATACGTCTAATGAACGCATCCTCCTGAACCTACTTAGAGTTCATGCCTTTTTTCAGCAACCTCAGTTTGAAGATCAGGAGGAGAGCTCTTTTGTTTTGTTTCTCACTATGACACAAGAAACAATTCAAACATTTGAAGGAGACATCGTGAAGACCCTTTGTGATCCAGATTATGAGCTGCTGGGTTGTTCCATTGCCCAAAGGTTCTAAGACAAACAACCCACTCTGGACTCTTGAATTTTTCAACTCTGTTTAGCAACTTTTGGCTTCCATAAAGATTTCAGAAATAAAACTTACTAGGAATTATTCATGTTGTCTTCACTGGGATAAATTGTACGTTTAATGTTCAATTTAAATGTGTAGCTTACATTCATAAATAAAGGAATGAGGTTAAAAGAGGTAAGAAAATGGGAGGATATGGAGATATCTAGAAAGAAGATAAGCTTAAATTCTAACTCCATAATTTAAGAAGGGAATTTCCTTGAAGTTAGAGGTCACTAAACCTTCCATGGTTGCAATATTTCCTTCCTACCAACAAATTTAGCATTGGCTTCTTAAACTGTTTTTGATAGAGCAGCATGAAGCCACATAATCCCAAACTGTGGTTAGCTTTTCAAGCACATGACAGCTATTTGAATTTTTGGTGAAGAATGGTTGATATAATTAGGATCCATTTCTAGTTATTGGCATGCCAAGGAAGGGGCAGAGGGCGCTTTTCTGAGTGGGGAGAGGAAAAGCCAAAGGCAACTATTAGAAGAGACTATTATACAATTTTGAGTTAACATGTGGAATCAATAGCCAACACGAACAGCTGTGCTCGGCTATGGAGAAGCCTGAAATAGCATAGTCGCATTGTAACCAATAAAACGAATTATTGACTAAAGGAGAAAGTGTGTGTGCAAAGGGAGGGGGACTCAGAACTGGAATAAGAGATGCATTGACTCTCAAGGAATACAGTACTAAAAAACAAACCATGTCATGGTTTTCTTCTTGATTGACAGTAGAAACAGAGAAGAGCCAGAGCTGGAGAAAAGGTCTGGAACCAGGGTTATGTGGCTAGTTTCTGACTCCAAGTTTACCAGTAGTGCAGAGTGTTTCCCCTGCTAGGAACCAGAAATAAGCATAATGAGGTTTTGCCCACACACCATGCAGCCTGGGCCCTTTCTGCTATCCAATGGAAGTGCTGCAGTTGTCGTTAGCTACTGTTGAGTTGGCCTCCAATTCATGGCAACTCTGTGAACAATGAGATGAGACTGTTGTGATCCACAGGATTTTCATAGGCTGATTTTTGGAAGTAGATCACCAGGCATTGTTTTCCTAGTCTGTCTGAGTCTAGAAGCTCTGCTGAAACCTGTTCAGCATCATAGCAGCACACAAGCCTCCATGACAAATGTGTTGTGGGTGCGCTTGAGGTGTATTGGCCAGGAATTGAACCTGGGTCTGCTGCATGAATGGTGAGAACTCGACAGCTGAACCACCACTGCCCCCAATGGGGCGTTGCTAGCAGACTGCAAAATATCCTCCGTAATGAGGAAAGACAGCTAAAAGAAAAGAAACGACCTACAGTATGTAAACATTTTGTAATCTGTTTCTTAGAGACTCGAATTTGACTACTAACACATTTGACTACTACCAAAGAGAATTATCAATGCTGCCAAAATAAACCATTAGTTCAGTGTGTTTTATTTATTCATATAAACATTCAGTTGGGACTCAAGTAGCTTGGATTATATTTCTTCGGTATGCTATGACATATAATGTATAGTATAATATCAAAAAGCCTACTCAATCCCTCCAGTTTCCCATCTGTAAAATAGAAATAATAATAATAATACTTTTAAATAACCAGGAAAATTTATTAGGGCAGCAAGTATAAACATAGGAGGCTTTGTGAATTATTTTAAATTCCTTAGAAGGGGCCTAAATACATGTTTCAAATACCATGTGTATTATTGTTAGGGATAGTAATATATGTACCAATCTTCTGTATTAAATAACTATTATTATTTTTTTAATGATGCCTTCTTTTCTTGATTAGGGTATGAAAAATAATTTGCACTGTTTAAGAATAAATTCTTCTCCTGTTGAAACTGATAGAGCATTTATATGATGAATAACCACCTGAACGGGTTCCGTTGTGATTTAACACCTATTTTCTGTGCCTTTGGAGCGAGACTCATGGCCACGTCAAGCCAAGTATCCTCATTCAAAACTGAACAGCATTTTTTACCAATGGTGTACTTTTCCCACTAAGACAACCAGAAAGCTCTGCACCTGTGTTCAAAAACTCTGTAAAACTCAGAGGTCGTAATGACACTCCTGAGTGAGAGGATATTGCCCACGTATAGGGGCATCCTTGGTCCTCTCCATGGATTTTCTGTGGTTTCTTGCCTGAAGGCATCAATGAGGAACCTCAGAAACCCGAAAAATACTAAAGACCAGAGAACTGGTAAACAGGTTGTTAAAAAATAATTGAAACTCCCATTTACACTGGCCATTTTGCGACTTTGTTTGCGAGGAATTACCCCTCATTGCATACCTCTGAGGCATGGACAGGGTGCAGAGACTCAGAACAGTTTCACAGGTGATTAAAGCAAGGCCATGAGATTACAAATTACAGAAAGTACAGATGTGAGAAGACCAGGTCATGCCAAGACCGTAATCAACAGCTTCGGACTCTTAAACTCTTGACCTTGAGACACCTGTAACGCTGCTGCTCAGAGCCTTTGTGAGATGCTAAACACTTTCCACCTCTTCTGTTAGAGCTAAGGACGCATTTGCAGCTCCGGCAGCATCCAGGCTTTCCTTGTGCAAAATCTGCATCCTCTGGGGCCCACAAGAGTGACTGCAACTTAAGGATAAGGCCCAGCTTAAAGGGCTCGGGCTCCAAGGAATGTGGAACAAAACAACCCAAGTATTTGTCCAAGGATGTAATCATAACCCACCCAGTGAGGGCCCACACTGTATTTTCCATCTCTCTTTGCTAGGCAACTAGGTTGTTATTATTAAAACAAAAAAGTCAGCTAAGATCTAGTGATCCTTCATTCTGCATGGGGCATTTAGGCAACTAGGTTGTTATTATTAAAACAAAAAAGACAGTTAAGATCTAGCAATCCTTCACTCTGTACAGGGCATTTTGAATTTTTTGTAAAACTCCTAAAGGCTGCGTGTCACCCAATCTAACTTCGTGCTTCCCGTGGATCCTCATTTATTTGGACTCTCAGAGAACAATTGATCTTAAAAAGTTTTTCATAGCTACTGAGGAGTCCGTCTCCTGGCTAAAACAGCTGTGTGTGATTTTTCAGGCCTGACTAGAGGTAATTTACCTGGCAGGCGTCAGGGGGAAAGCTGTCTTCCCCAGTGGACTTGGTGCACAGCCATTGGATTGCAGTCTCTGAAGGGAGTTGCAGCCCAGGACACCTGCCACCTTCCCCCCAGCAATGCCCATCTTTCACATACCTGCATTCCTAGCCCAGGCTTCTGCACTCAGAGGCCTCTTTCACCTCTGCTGAAGCTTCCTTATCAGGGCAAGGGGCGGGGAATCTTGAAGACACTTTTCTCCACTCTGACATAGTACTCCTGCTTTTTCACCACTGGCCCTTGCCACTTGCACTCGCCCTGGCCCCACGGTCCATAAAATTGCAGGAGCCTTTTGTTTGGGGCTCCCTCAGCAGGGAGATGGTCCCCACATCTGCACTGATCTACCTGACCCTCACCTAGGTGCTGTTCCTGGGGAAATAAGAAGCAGGGGAGAGTGAGTGCATCTTCTCTGGGTTTGATCTCTTGTTTATACTATTACCAACCCAAATCTCTTGCCATTAAGTTGATTCCAACTCATAGCGACCCTATAGGGCAGAGCAGAACTGCCCCATAGAGTTTCCAAGGAGGCCTGGTGGATTAGAACTGCCGAGCTTTTGGTTAGCAGCTGTAGCTCTTAACCACTACACCACCAAGGTTTCCTATGTTAGCATACTAATTGATTAAAGACTAGTCTGTTACTTTCATTTTAGCCCTTTGTCTTCATCATCTACTCGGACACCTGGCAGCTCAGCTGAGCCCTCTCAGCACTGCAGTTCTTTCAGCTCGGCTTAGTTCCCTGACAGCTGCACACACACAGTAAGCTTTCATCCATCCATACTATAAGTAAAGGCAACCAGATGATCATCCCCAGGCTATGTGCTAGGAATACGACAATGGAAAATATAGACACCATCCCTGCCTTCATGGGGTTTATAGTCAAGTTGGGCTTGATTGGCGCCTAAGATGATGATGACTAGATAGTATTTGATTGTTTTGTTTTGTTTTTGTTGGCACAAATAGAGTGAATTCTGAGTGAGATACTTTTTTAACATATCATTTAAGCAGATGAATTAAAAGATTTGCTTTGGAGGTTGTGATTTTTGTTTGTTTTTTTGAAGAGTAAATTTCGGGCACTTAGAAAATGTCTTACCTATTATTTTGCCTTTGCGTGCCTCTGCATAAAAAACATTAAAGAAATACTTCTAGATACACTAAAACATCTTTAACATAATAGTACAGTAATAATAATAATGTTTTGATGCAGAGAGCAGAGTAGCATCTGTTTGTTATTACGAACCATTTTATGTACCTCAAATTTTTAATGTAATAGGCTTTACAGGGGTTCTTAACTCGGGGTTGTACAGAAGATGGACTTTTATAAATAAATTGGTGATTTCTAAGTAAGTGACCAACATGAGCCTTGCTTCTTCTGCATAACCTTTCCAGAGAGTCCCACATTACCTTTGCTCAAAATTCATTTAGTTCCTCTAAGACTTGGTTCTTTGTCCTTTGATAATACAATTGTTTGCATTGTTCTCGAGTTGTGTTATTTGTGTGTGTCCAAGTCCCTTGAAGTCAGAAACTCATTCATTGATTTAGCAAATATTTTTTAAGTACCTACCATGTGTCTTATGCTATGGTAGATGCTGGGGACATAGAGATGGATAAGTAAATAGTCCCTCTCTGAAGAAGTTCATGGTTTATAATTCTTTAGAGTTTTCATAGTGCCAACACAAGGATCAAAGTTCAATAAGTGCTTGATAAACTGAACTGCAGTTAATTACAAATCTCTCTAATTCCAAAGTTGTGAGAGAAAGAGAAGAGGATATGAGACTCCAGAGGGAAGACGTTACCTAGGGTTAGTCTAGCACTGAACTTGGAAGAAAATCTTCAGCAACTGATAAAATAGGAAAAGATTTCATTTTCATGTCCTGTCCATCTCCAATTCTACGATCAAAGATTTACCTTGTTGGAACCCATATCTTGTTAAGCAACACAAGGGGAAAAAAATAAAAAAAGATCTACTATTTAAGAGTAAATATATTTTCAAAGATCTTAACCGTTAGCTCTCAATGAAAACTGGGTCCATCCTTATGATAAGAAAGCATTCTTACTTTTACTGTTCATTAAAGCACCTTAGGAACATATATAAAAGTAAATAGGTTCCATGTTAAAACTATATTAAAAAATGAAAAGAAAGGAACTATATGGAACCTCTTCCTTCAAGGGTACTTCATATGTCTTTACTTGTTCAGTTTTGTATACAAGCAGTCCTGGGATTACAGGTAAATTCTATTCCTAAACTTGTCTTTAAGTTGAATTTGTACATAAGTC
>NW_004444159.1:608446-610138 GCF_000243295.1 Trichechus manatus latirostris
AAATACGGGCAGTTTACTGGGTTACGTGGAATGTTAAAGTTATTCATTTATTTTTCATTTAAATTGATACAAAAATTTAAGAATTACTAATTTATAAATGGTCACCTATTTTGAAAGGGGACAATTTATTTGAAGATATAGAATTTTCAATCATCTATTATCCTAATCAGGTTTCCTTTTGCAGTATTTCATGTGCTCTCTTCATAGCCACAAACTCTCTGTATCAGAGAGATATAGTGTCTTGAAAATTTTGATTTCCTTTATTTTATTTTATTGTTTGCCAAATTCAGTTTAAGTTATAATAGGCGAGGCTCTATATGAGTTTTTGTAGAATTTAACTCAATACATTCAACATTTATTGAGTACCTACTATGTACAAGTCACTACACATAAAGTTGCAAAAGATGCATTGATATGGAAACAGGACATTCTATCTTCAAGACTCCTTTTAACTGTAATCAGCGATAAGGTACAGTCACAGACTTAAAGATGGTTTGTTGAACACACATATTTAATTTTGCTCCCTTCTGAAACTACACTAAAATTACAATAAAAGGATTGTTTTTGAAAGGACGGAGAGAACTAAGAGAAAAAGAAAAAATTGGAAGGTGGAAATCAGATGATGAGTAGATCTGACTTTGCTGAATCCTAAACCCATAATGCAGAAAGCTGAGGACCAACAAAATTCAATATGCAGAGCACCCAAATAATTCAGGAATTTATGGTACCAAGTCCTTCTGGACATAAAAGTACAAAGAGTTCCAAAATAACAGGAAATGACTGAAAGCTGTGTAAGAAGCAGTTACAGCCCCACATACCACTCACTTGCCCAATTCTGCAGACTGCTGTCCCACCTCTCATCCCGGGAGAACATTGGAGATTTATCCTCTGGAGAGGATAAACAAATTTTCTCTTTGGATGACTAAGGCACAGTTGACAGTGGGGTTGACAGTTGGCAGCTGAAAGCATAGAGTAATACATGAACCCGTGCACAGTGGATGCTGAGACACCCCAGCCCTGAAGACAAGCAGCCAGGCCTTGATCATTCAGGCAGGAGTCTTCACTGGGGAATCTGAGACCCAAAAGAATGGCTCTCAGAGTTGACAGTTTCTATCCATACGTTCTTACCTTCCAATTTGATACCCTCCATTGAAGATAATAAAATATGATGATGACGATGATGATAATAAAGTTTAACAAACACTGGAGGAAAGTTGCTGACTGACATAAAAGATGGACACAAATACAGACAGAAAGACAACAACAGCTTAAAGGAAACAGATTGTGCCAGAGGAACACTTCCTCCAAAATGCTATTATTAAAATCTTCAGAAAGGTTTGAAAAGCTGTGACTACTTGGAAATAAGAACAGCATGCTATGAAAAAGTAACAATGAGAAGACAAAAGAGAGCTCCCAGAAATTTACATATATTTTGTAATTATCTATATAAAATTAGTCCAAATTAAAGAGAAATCAAGAGAAACGTTGTAAAATAGCCTTAAAAGATTTCCCTAAAATAGAAAACAAGACGAAGGATGGAAAACAAGAGGGGGAAACAGAAATGATAAGAGTATTAGAAGACCAGATCAGGAAGTTCAAGACTCCAGAAATGGAGGTTCTCTCATAAAGAACAGAAAAAAAATGGAAGGGAAAAATCATTAACAAAAAATTAAGGAAAATTTCCCAGAAGTA
>NW_004444159.1:618409-643434 GCF_000243295.1 Trichechus manatus latirostris
GGCGTGGTGCTTCTGCCTAGACCGCCATCTTGCCGGAGTCCCCCTATTATTTTATTTTTTGAGGAAAATTCTTCTACTAAGCATTTTATCCCCTGAAAATCTGATCTCACATTTAGGTCATATCTCAATGCATCATGTGGATAGTATTTAAAAATGCACCTATATAAAATAATCAATAATCTCTATAAAGTATGTTCCTTGAATGAGGTAGGTCATATGTATATATTTTAAATATTACATATGAAATATTATATTTTAACCAGTTTTGGTTGTTATTCCAAACTCGCCTTGGTTTTTCAAAGATCATATCCTCAGTATATATTGCACAGCAAACATCCATACCAGTTTAATTTTTTTCAATTCATCTTATTTACTGAAAATATTATGAAACAACATCATGCTCAGAGCCAAATATATGTTTTTGCTACCCTTCCTTCCTTTTTAATTTTTTCTGAAGCCTACTTCACGATATTGGAAACGAAAATTTAATAAAAAATAGGCAAAAGCCAATGTGTTTTTCAAGGAAATTTAATCTATATGTTCTGATTCATTTCCATTTAAATCATCAAAATGCTACTTTACGGGAACCATTTAAAATCTAAGGAGACTCCTGTGCCATTTCAGCTTTATTTTATTTTTATTAGAAAGTGTACTCTCTATGGCCTGATATAAATATGCCCTCGAGTTTGGGACATGCCCCATTCCACTGTTCAAATTGGGTTCTAACCTGGGGATCACATGAGGTCCCCTTAGATGATTCCAGAGTCATGGTTTGTACTTCATGCTGGTACAAACTTCCCTTCACGGGCGGTATCATCACACTTGGCAGGTGAATGCCTCTTCCCCACGTAGAAACGGCCATTTAATTGTCAACTCCTTCCTTTGTCTTTGCTTTTCCAGACACTTGAACACAGACGCATCCTTCACTCCCAGATAAGCACTCAGTGTTGCTCCCTCCCTCTCGGGAGCCTCACAGGAGCACAGTTGCTTGTTCAGGGAGAGACTGCAGGAGCTCCTTCAGTGACCCTTCACCCTGAATGTTAAAGAACCCCAGATCTCTGCCAAGATGCACCTTCTGCCAGTCCTCAGGGGCAGTTCTTAAAATGCAGAGCTGCTCTGCCTCTTACTCCTCCACCTTCCCAGCGGGTCAACAGGAGCAATTGGTTAATCCAAAGTGACCTGTAAATAAAGCAAAATTCAGAACCACATGCACTCAAGAGGCCCAACAGGTTCTATCTCTGGATATGGTGACATTCAAACTACATATGAGGGCTAGTCTTAGGGTTCAGGGTGCAGCACTGAATTAGGGGTTCTTCAGCATCAACGTTAACTGGAATCATTTATCTTCTCTGCCTCAGTTTTGCTATTAGTAAAAGGCCATATACTGCCTCTCTGTTCTTTTTGTCTCCTTTTAAACAGTTAACAGTACTTTTAAAGTAATAGTTATGCTATTTCTATGCTGTTTAATGTTCCTTTAAAGATCTTCTGTACTTACTAGTATATTATATTTTGACAGACTCTGCAAGGCTGGCTGTGTCCTGTACAGGCTGGCCTACTAAGCGATGGGGCTGACATTAGACCCAGAGAGACGGGCTCCAAAGTCTGCACACCTAACCACCATATCGCTGCTGTTAGATTGCCATCTCCATACACTAAAAGGTCTTGTGAGAAAAACAAAAGTTCCTTTCAAAATGGAACCAGAGTACAATGGGTTCAAATCTGAACCAGACTCAATAGATAGATCACACTCTGAACCTAGCCTTCTCATCAAATACGGCGATATTAATAGTAGCCAGAGGATCGTTTTAGAAAATAACTGGAATTAAGAAGAACAAAAACAAAAAAAGTGTCCAACACATCATAAGTACTCAGCAACCCTTGTTGTTGTTGTTAAATGCCATCTAGTCGATTCCGACTTACGGCAACCCCCTGTGTGCGGAGTAGAACTGTGCTGCATGGAGCTTCCAAGGCTGTGAGCTTTCAAAAGCAGATTGCCAGGCCTATTTTCTGACTCACCTCTGGATGAGTTCAAACTGCCAATCTTTCAGCTAGTAGTTGAACACTTAACTGTTTGCACCACCAAGGGACTATTATTATTATTCCCTATGTGTAGTTTAATAGAACAAAATTCTAATGTGAAATGCCCGACAATTCCATAGACTTTATTATGCTACAGGGCAAACCGTGCCCCCCTCTAATAACTACAGTTGAATTTATAAAGCAGGTATCATTTTGTACCCCAATGTGATAATTACAAAAGGACTTAGCTGTATTAGGAACAGATGACAAATCTTGTTATGAATTCCCATCCTTTCTCAATCCATCCCAGAAACGTAGTCGGCTCCCTTAGCCATGTTATCTGTGCTTTCGGCAACCCATCCAAGACCAGCTAGTGCATCTGAAACTTCTTTTACTCAATCAATGAGCTTGTTGCCATGGCAGGCTAACATGAGGTGCCATTGATGATGACTTGATTTCCTCTCGCATCTGAAGTGGAAAGGGAGAAGACAGACTAAATGAAATCCCATCCATCTTAATGAAATACAATTACATTCTCCTTATTAATCATTTAAGAATCAATATGTCTCTTCTTGGTGAACCTCACCAGAATTTGTCATTCCATGCCAGGCCTCAATACATCTTGTCTTGTAGTGATTTTTATAAGTTCAGTCACCTGTGTCCCAGGGTAAATAACAGTGTTTTCTTGTTCTGTGAAGCAAGGGCAAGAACGGCAATGACACGGTGGATCACAGAAATCCCTGCTGAATGTTAAGTAGCCAGCCGAATATTGCCTTCACGTGCATAATTTAAAAATGCACTCTGTTTTATTTTTAAATAGCATGACGGAAAATGGATTACCTTAGAACGGGGCTTATTCTAGCATCATTAAGTGGGGAAACCTCTTGGGTATTCTTACCCATTGAATGCTATAATCTTGCATAGGTCTAAAAACTTATTATATGCACATGTATGTATAGAGTGAGAGAAAAAAAGCAGCATATAATTTACAGCTGGCCTCACTATACGTTACATATAATGCATAATGTAGCATTTTATTCTATAACATTCACCTGTAATAATTACCATTCTGTGTATCTTCTTTATGTGGACTGTGAACTAGGCTTGGACTTCATGCACTCTGTAGATGCCTAATAGCTCTTGTTTAATTAATGAGAGCAAAGAAAAAGAGATGTGAGAAAAGATATCAAGAGCAAGAAGCAAAGACAGGAGGTCAGGCGGGCATGCGAGAGAAATAGATTGTTGTAAAGGTTAAATTGGTTTTATGAGTGAGGAATAAGTGGTTCTACGGGTTCCATTTCACCGAGGGATTTTTTTTATTCGCTAGGCTGATTGTAGCTATTCCCGAACCTTTATTCATGGGGATGGTATAACCTCTCCTTTTATGACAAAAAAGAAAGAAAGAAATATTAGAGTAAAATAATCTCTGCTGTTTTTAAACTTGGAGTTTTACATGAAAAGGAAAGATTTGGAATAACAGAAACTAAACACCTCACAAAGAAATATCCTTTTGTGTGGCTGAGAGATTCCTCAGAATCACCCTCACTCAGCAGCATAAGGCAGCCACTGAAGCATGACTCCAACGCACACTCAAGTCAATAAACTCCGAGGTCAGTGGTTTTTAAAAAGCAGCGGGGAAATCCAAGAGGAGTGGTGCAGTTAGTCCAGTTATAGCCATCGGTCTGAGTAGGTGATGTTTATGAGTCCCATACCAGTCACTCTTAAGGATCTGTGAAATACTTGCCCTCCCCCTCAGTAACTATTCCAATTGCACCGCAACTCCCTGCACGAAGCTGGAGAATGGGAATCTGTGGGCATGAATTAATTCAGTTATAGGATTGGTCCATTAGTGATCCAGGTCAAGGGTGAAATCCAGGAAATACGTGCATCAAACAACACAGAATGCCCTTGACCTTTCAATCAGCTGAGTGCTGCATTCCTTGTGCTCTGCAGAACACAGGAGATTTTCCTGTCCTCCTTGGCTCTTCCTGATCCCAGCTCCTAGCCTTACAAAGTCTCCTCTTCCATGGCTGTGTCTCAAACCCCGGCTTGTCACTGGAAATACAGTGACTTATGTGTGAATAAGAACAAATTTCATGGCAGCAAAAGAAAGGAAAAAAGCGGATGACTGTAGAAGGTCTTGGGATTGGCACTTTAAAATCTATACTCATGGCCATCATTGTTAAAGAATTTTAATCAGGAAGCTTTCTTTGACTTCGCTGAGCAAAAAAAAAAGGTGCCAAACACCTAAGTTCACCACAGCCGTCATACTGGCAATCTACAGATGTCTTTACAAAAGAGAATTTAAAGAAGTTAAAAAGCAGAAAGAGTTGTCTCAGGATTTAGTGATCCTAAGAAGAACAACTTTGGAACAAACCTGTAAAAGGATTCCACCTGTGGCTTATGTTGCTGTTAGTTCTGTCAAGTCAGCTCAGATTCGTGGGAGACTCCATGCGCAACAGAATGAAGTGTTGCCCGGTCCTGCGCCATCTTCAAGACGGTTGATATGTTCAAATCCATTGTTGTTGCTGCGTATTTTAAGTGCTTCCAACCTAGAGGGCTCATCTTCCAGCACTATATTAGACTGTTTTTGTGTGTGATCCATAGGGTTTTCAATGGCTAATTTTCAGAAGTGGATAGCGAGGCCTTTTTTCCTCATCTGTCTTAGTCTGGAAGTTCCACTGAAACTTGTCCACCATGGGTGACCCTGTTGGTATTTGAAATACTATCTGAAACAGCATAGCTTCCAGCATCACAAAACAAGCAAGCCTCCACAGTATGACACACTGACAGATGGGTGGTAGGGCTTATAGTCAGTGTTGATCACATATTTCAATTGGATAAAATCCTATCAGTGGATAACCAGTTGCCATAGAGTCCATTTCCACTCATGGTGACCCCATATGTGTCAGAGTAGACCTGTACTCCGTACAGTTTTCAATAGCTGATTTTTTGGAAGGAGATGGCCAGGTCTTTCTTTCTAGGCACCTCTAGGTAGACTTGAACCTCCAACCTTTCAGTTAGCAGCAGAACACCTTAACCATTTACACTACCCAGGCACTCCTTATCCGCGCACAATGAATGCAAAGTTATCAAGAAATAAAATATTTTTTTCAAAATATTTATATTTTTACAGAAAAATGCTCATTACATTTTATTCTCTTTAGTGACTTATTTATCCTACATTACATAGCATATGGATCTCTCATTCATATGGTGATAGAAGCATGTACCACCTTCTGAGACATATCATGCTTGGGAAGACCAGTCTTCTCCATACTTTATCTTAGCCCGTGTGGTAAAGATTTTGTTTTGTTATTGATGATGTTTGTTTGCAGCCCTGGTGGTGCAGTGGTTAAGAGCTCAGCTGCTGACCAAAAGGTTGGCGGTTTGAATCCTGCAGCCACTCTTTGGAAACCCTACGGGGCAGTTCTACTCTGTCCTACAGGGTTGCTATGAGTCAGAGTCGACTTGATGGCAATGGACATTTGTTTTCTTCCATGAGCTTCATGAAATGAGAGAATATGATTTAGTTATTTCTGTACCTCACTCAGTACTTACGATATCACTTTCTAATTGCCAGTACTGTTAGGTTAATAAACAAATATATAGAAAATTACTCCCAAGTCATTGGTATGTACCTTATTCGTAGTATTCGCAATGCCTGCTACAATGGACATCTCCATGATCGGCAACACTCATCCCACACATTACTTTTATTTTAGTACATTCACAAATCTAGCCATAAAGTACCAACACAAATCTAGGTCACTATTCTCAACTTAAAAAAAAAAAAAAAAAAAGAATGATGCTCCCAAACTTTAGTATCCATAAAACATTGAAGCAACCTCTCTTTCTTTTCTACATAATTCCACACATTTGAACCACTTTATTTGTAAGGTTGTGAAATGAAAGTTGGGTTCAGTTTGCCTTCTCTATGGAACCTGCCATTTAGCTAAAGAGCATGTGTTTAATCTACAAACAAATGCGGTGCTGTTTTACAATCTTCGCGAACAATGCAAAAGGTTTCACAATTGCAAATGTTTTAATTTGTTCCAACAGTTCGCTCACCATTCCCGGTTCCCTTTACTCTCCTGTCTCAGTTCTCATGCGAGTCTTCTTAATCCAGACCTCCAGAATCAAGATTGGTGGAAAGAAAATCCAATTGTTTAGGGTCAAAATAAAGACGTTTTTCAAATGCCAAAGAAAGAGAGCCGGGTTATTCTACTTTGATGTTAATACCATGTCTTTTGTAGTTTTCTTGTTTGTTGGTTTTCATCTTCCACTGTCAACAGGGCACCAGATTTTATAGGCCGCTTAACACAGACCAGATGTTGATTAAAAGAAATGTGGTTTTGAGTGTGACGTTAAAAAAATATCAGCCCCTCTTGTCTAAATGCTGTATTTTTAATGGCTTTAATTTTTTATTAACTGATATATAAAAGAACAATAAGCATACATTAGCTTAACGGAAACACACACAGCTCACTAGCTGGACCATGCAGAAGGCAGGAAAGTTTCAAATTTTAATATAAAAAAAAAAGAAGCTATTTTTTTTTTTGCTTGTGTGAATAACATATGTTTCCTGGGCAAACCTCTTAGTGTTTTCATTTACTATATAAACGTAACTGGGTTAGCCATGGTGAAAATAACACTGAATGCATTTTTTCAGATGCATCTCTAAATATACTGCTAATCAGGATATTCTTCTGTTTCAATCAATGACGTCATAATCAAGAGCAACACTGGAACCAATAGAGCTGGAATAAATGTGACAGAAATGAAAGTAGAGTTGGGACCTTGAAGAAGAGAATCAAACAATCAAAAAGCCCCTATGACTTTATAGACACCTTCACACAGGAATTAGAGACTGTACTTGGCACAGTTACCAAATACCAGGTGCTAGGGGCATTTTCAGCTGAATGAACCAAGAAAATAATGCATTCCTACTTCTGCTGATACAGGCTGAAAAGCTTTGATGAGTAGATGAGGCTAGATACCTGACCTCAATGGTCCTGACACCGAAATAAATGGATGTGGAAGGCAAATTTTGCACACTTGGAGAAACAACCCCCAAAAGAGCCATAGCAAAGTGCCTATGTGATCAGTATATACTTGCAATGTCCAAAACCAACCATATGCCACATATCTTGAAATGCTTTCTTTTGAACATGGATCAGAGAAGAGTATATAAGGTAATGATTATTTGTCTTCACTATAGAGACATTCTACCTGCAATTTTAGGGCCAGTCTATTCTGACTCCTGGTGTGTATGTGCACAGTGGAACTTCTCCATAGGTTTTTCATGGCTGTGACCTTTTGAAAGCAGATCACCAGGCCTTTCTTCTGAGGTGCCTCTGGGCGGGTTCAGACTGCCAACCATTTGGTTAGTATCTGAGCTCTTAGTCCTCTATGCCATTAGGCCTAGTCTCTACAAGTCACTGAAGCAGCCAGTTGAAAGTCAGTAAATGCTGCTACAGGCAGAGTCCCTGGGTTACAAACAAGATCCATTCCTGTGTCTTTAAGTATTAAGTCGAATTTGTAGGTAAGTCAGAACAGGTTCAAATGGTTTTTATTTGGCTTTACTATAGTGCAAGAAAAAGGAGCCCTGGTGGCACAGTGGTTAAGCGCTCGGCTGCCACCCGAAAGATAGGCAGTTTGAACCCACCAGCTGCTCCTCGGGAGAAAGATGTGGCAGTGCGCTTCCTTAAAGATTTACAGCCTTGGAAACTCTCTGGGGCACTTCTGCTGTGTCCTATAGGGTCACTTTTCTTCGGAATCAACCTAGTGGCAGTGGGTTTGGTTTGGTTTGGGTTTTAATGCAAAAAAAATGATCAAAGCCTTTTCAGTGATTTAAAAGCTGCATGTGCAGGAAGTGAAGGTGATTGTGATGAAGAATCTATTGTGAGTAGGAGTTGGTTCAATCCTTTAAATTAAGGGCAAATTTACGTAATATTAAAGGGCAAGTAGAAGTTATCCATAAGTCGGACGTTCCTCACCCGGGGAGTGCCTGTAGTTAGTATCTGATATCATTGACTGTCATCATTTCTATTTGTTACCAAACCACATCGGGAGGTTTCAGATTTGTTGGACAGATGAAACTTTATTCTAAATAGTTAAAGTGGAAGCAATGCCAAATGACCAAATACGATAAATCTTAAAATTAGTTTAAGAATTCCATTCTATAAGTTACCAATTGGAACATGAAAAAAGAATTGTAATTTGCGAAGTTCTAGCATAATTCCTTTCATTAGCCTCATCTATACTGCAGTTATTTTATTTAAAAATATTGAGAAGGAAAAATTACATGTAATATTATTCCAAAAGCAATAAACTCTGATAAACAATATACTTGGGAACATAATGTCATGTTTCAAGGTAGACCCCAAAGATTCTAGTTATTATCTTCTTAAAAAAGGACCCAGGGTTATGCACAGAGTAAAGCCATATTTCAAAGAGCCCTGTGAACTACGTAAATGTGTTTACACACACACATACACACTCACACACTCTTTTAACCAGATTAGAAATACAGTCCCTTAGAACAAAGTGGGAGGCCTCACACTATCTAATTTTAGAATCTGTTATACTGCCACAGTAGTCAAAACAGCCTAGTACTGGTACAACAACAGGTACATAGACCAATGGAACAGAATTGAGAATCCAGACATAAATTCATCCATCTATGAGCAGTTGATATTTGACAAAGGCCCAAAGTCCATTAAATGGGGAAAAGACAGTCCTTTTAACAAATGGTGTTGGCATAAGTGGATATCCACCTGCAAAAAACTGAAAAAAGACCCATACCTCACCACATGCACAAAAACTAACTCAAAATGGATCAAAGACCTAAATACAAAATCAAAAACAATAAAGATCAGAGAAGAAAAAAGGGGGATAATGCTAGGAACCCTAATACATGGCATAAATAGAATACAAACCATAAGTAACAATGCACAAGCACCGGAAGAGAAACTAGATAACTGGGAGCTCTTAAAAATCAAATTCTTATGCTCATCAAAAGACTTCACCAAAAGAGTCAAAAGATAACCTACAGACTGGAAAAAAAAAAATTGGCTATAACAAATCCGATCGGCACCTAATCTCTAAAATCTACAAGATACTGCGAAACCTAAACAACAAAAAGACAAATAACCCAATTGAAAAATGGGCAAAGGTTATGAACAGGCTTTGCCAAAGAAGACATTCAGGTGGCTAACAGACACATGAAGAAATGCTCACGATCATTAGCCATTAGAAAAATGCAAATCAAAACTACGATGAGATACCATCTCACCCCAACAAGGCTAGCCTTAATCCAAAAAACACAAAATAATAAATGTTGGAGAGCTTGTGGAGAGACTGGAACACTTATACACTGTTGATGGGAATGTAAAATGGTACAACTACTTTGGAAATCGATTAGGCACTTCCTTAAAAAGCTAGAAATAGAAGTACCATAAGATCCAGCAATCCCACTCCTTGGAATATATCCTAGAGAAATAAGAGCTGTCACACTAATAGATATACACACACCCATGTTCATTGCAGCACTGTTCACAATAGCAAAAAAATGGAAACAACCTAGGTACCCATCAACGGACAAATGGATAAACAAATTTTGGTGTATTCACACAATGGAATACTATGCAACGATAAAGAACAACAATGAAGCCATGAAACGTAACACAGAAGAACCTGGAAGGCATTATGCTGAGTGAATTTAGTCAGTCACAGAAGGACAAATATTGTATGAGACCACTATTATAAGAACTCAAAAGAAGGTTTAAACACAGAAGAAAACATTCTTTGATGGTTATGAGGGTGGATAGTAGAAAAAGAATTATCTAACTGGATAGTAGAAAAGAATTATCTTAGGTGAAGGGAAGGACAGCACACACTACAGGGGAGGTCAGCACAACTGGACTAAACCAAAGCTAAGAAGTTTCCTTAATACAACCAAACACTTCAAGGGACAGAGTAGCAGGGGTGGGGGTCTGGGGACCATGTTTTCAGGGGACATCTAGGTCAATTGTCATAACAAAGTTTATTAAGAAAATGTTCTGCATCCTACTTTGGTGAGTGGTGTCTGGGGTCTTAAAAGCTAGTGAGTGGCCATCTAAGATGCATCAGTTGGTCCCAACCCACCTGGAGCAAAGGAGAATGAAGAACACCAAAGTCACAAGGAAAGTATTAGCCCAAGAGACAGAAAGGGCCACATAAACCAGAGACTTCATCAGCCTGAGACCAGAAGAACTAGATGGTGCCCAGCTACCACCAATGACCACCCTGACAGGGAACACAACAGAGAGTCACTGATGAAGAAGGAGAAAAGCAGGATGCAGAACTCAAATTCTAATAAAAAGACCAGACTTAATGGTCGGACTGAGACTGGAGGAACCCCAGAAGGCATGGTCCCTGGACTTTCTGTCAACCCAGAACTAAAACCATTCCGGAGGCCAACTCTTTAGACAAAGATTAGACTGGACTATGTGACATAAAATGATACTCATGAAGAGTGTGCTTTTTAGCTCAAGTAGATACATGAGACCAAATGGGCAGCTCCTGTCCGGAGGTGAGATGAGAAGGCAGAGAGGGTCAGGAGCTGGTTGAATGGACACAGGAAATCTGGAGTGGAAAGGAGGAGTGTGCGGTCATAGTATAGGGAGAGCAATTAGGGTCACATAACAGTGTATGTATAAATTTTTGTATGAGAAACTAACTTGAATTGTAAACTTTCACTTACAGTACAACAATAAAATTAAAAAAAGAAAAAGAAAAGAAAAGAAATACAGTCCCTTGAAGTTATTCTTGAAGTTATTTGGGGTCTGTTTTTCAGGTTGTTTAATTTCTTAGTATTTTTTTTTTTTCTTTTCCTGAATCAAGTTGGAGATAATTAGGACAATTACAATATTTGTTTTAATTTGTGGAAAAAAATAATTATTTCTTTTCAAAGTAATACTAAAAGATGAAAATAAAACAACTTTCTCCGTGCCTCAAACACCATCATGAAAAACAAAAGCATTGCTACAAACATTCTCTCATCAGATTGAATATGGTCAACATGTTGGGGTGAAGGAGTCCCAGGTGCTTGTACGTGGTTTCAGCAGCTTTTCATTTCACTTTTGATGAAATATTTGTAAGTTTTATTTTGTTGCATCACGAATAGAACTGCAACTTACATTTTGTGATGTGCAGAGTCGATTCCACGGGCTTTTGACAGTTCCGGGAAACATTTGCTGTCTATCAACTGTTGTAAAATGTCCTCATTGTTTATGACCTCTCCAGGTCAGTGACCTTTGAGCACTGACTACTCAGAGGAATGGCAAATAACAACCTAGTATAGATGAACAAATAGTGTTATGTTTTCTAATATAAAGGACTCCTTTGAAATTTAACCAGTCATTGTCACTAAACCTTGATAGATATAAACTTAGGAATGTTGTTGCCAGAAATTACATAAAGGGAAGAAAAAGGAAAATATCTGAGTAGAAAGTATATAGAGTCTGTCAAAGTAGGGATGAATAAATCTTAGAATTCCAGGCTGTCGTGGCAGGAAGAACCCTGAGGGAGATGCTGGTCCAAGCGTCTTTTCTCTGCCCACTCTTGTGCCATTTTAGCATCTGGGAATAGACTTCAGATGATTCATGGGCCTCTAGAAACTATGAGAAAATTTAGCTTGCCTCTGCATAGGCAGTGTTTTGGGAGAAGTCTCATTGCTTTCATCAAAAATCTCAAAAGAGTAACGTTAAAAAAAAAAAAAAAACAGTTGTTGTTGAGTTGACACCGACTTATGTAGCCCCCATGTGTGTCAGAGTAGAACTGTGTTCCTTAGGGTTTTCAGCGGTTGATTTTTTCAGAAACGTATTGCCAAGCCTTTCTTCCAAGGTGCCTCTGGGTGGACTTGAAACTCCAACCTTTTGGTTAATCGTTTGCACCACCCAGGTACTCCATGACCCCAAAATAGTTAGAGCTAATGAGGTTATAGCCAGCCCTGTTTTTTGCAGAAGTATCCCAGAGATGAAAAGAAACACATCCAATACCATCCAGCGATTATACTGGTGTTTAATAAGTTTTTCATAGTCCAAGTAGCTGATAAAAAGTTTAAAGAATACAAGGAAAATCACATTAGCTTAAATATTATAGATCCAAACTTAGGTAAATGGTGTCAGCTTGATTTTTTTTTTTTTAAACAGATACAGTATTACCTAAGAAATACTTCATATTGGTATGAATCCATTTGGTCTGAAAGTTAAATTTTCTAACACATAATCTTGAATTTTCATTATCAGGCAATTTCTCCTCCATAAACACAGGACCACACATGAGTATAATTAACAGTCACATATGTGGAAATATTTAGGAGGCATCAACTGTCCCTTCTGCCACAGCCCACCTGCCACAGAATCTCCGAGATTCTCATTAACCCTCTAATGTTTTTTTTCTGAGTTAGGCAGTATTTTCCAAAGTTTGTTCTTTGAAACACAAACCTCATGAAATTCTCCAGGACAAAGCAGTTTCCTATCAAGTATGTTTAAGAAACACCTATTTGGGGATTTACAGTGTAAAAAAATCCGTTGCCATGGATGCTGACTCTTGGTGATCCTATACGTTGCAGAAAACTGAATTCTATAGGGTTTTCTTGGCTGTACTCTTTATGGAAGCAGATTATACCCCTTTCTTCTGTGGCACTGAGTGGGTTTGAACCGCCAACCTTTAGGTGAATAGTCAACTGCAAACCATTTGGGCCATTCAAGGACCTTACGCATATAGCAGGCCCTGAAGAGCCCTGTAGTCAAAAAACAGTTGATCCTCATTATTCATGGATTTTGTATTTGCAAATATGCTTACTTGCTAAAATTTATTTGTAAACCCCCAAATCAGTACTCATGCACTTTCGTGGACATTCACAGGCATGTGTATGCAAAGAGCAGTGAAAATTTGAGTCACTTATCATACAAGGATGGCTTGCCATTAACAAATTCAGTGTTCATGGAGACTTTATAGAATATAACCACCATGAATAATGAGCACTGAGTGTATTTCATTAATTAGTTTAACCCAGCACTTCTTAAACACATAGAATGTTTTTTCTTTTTCTTTTCTAAGAAATGGCTAGCATGATTTTGGGAATGATGATTGAAGGAACAAAAAGACTAGGATAAAATGCAAAACATGGTATCTGGAAGAGTAACACTGTAAGTTACCATAGGTATGAACACTTTAAAAGAGGTCACTTTATGAGGCTATGTGCAATTAGGACTCCAAGAGGGAAAATCCATTGCTGTTGAGTCGATTCCAACTCATAGTGACCCTACAGGACAGAGTAGAATTGCCCCATAGCGTTTTCAAGGAGCAACTGGTGAATTCGAACTGCTGAACTTTTGGTTAGCAGGGAAGTAGGACTCCAAGTGGAAGCCATCAGATAAATCAGTGGGGGAAGCTTTGCTGCAGTTGAGTCCTTTGGAGATGTTAATTATGCCTCTCCTCACAAGGGCCTGGAATAAGGCTCTTGGTCAGTGGTTTGCAGGTTTTGGAGTGCACAACTTGGGAACCTGTGAAAAACACAGACCCCCAGCCCCAACTCTAGAGTCTGATTCAGACATATGGCGGTAGCGTGGAGTAGCGTGCGTTTGTAGCAAGTGCACCCAATGACTGGGAAGTAAGCGGTGGGTCAGCACGCTTTGAGAAACACTGCATTTGGAGATGAAATGTAAAGAAAGAGGAGGACAAGAGAAGAAATGGGCAAGAATAGAGAGCAGCTGCCTTATTTCTTCTACTTCTGGAAAGTTCATGCATAAAACTTTTCCCGGGCCCAGAGAAGCTGACTCTGTGTCCCTTTGTGCCCAGTTCTTGCTAGACTGCATCCCCTTCTGTGAATTCCAGCCTCCGTCATGGACGATCATTTCCAAGATGAGACAAAAGCTCTTGCATGAGCCAGTTCATTGTTACGAATATTTTCATTTAAGCGCTTTGATCAATACTCGACAAGCCAATTAAAGCATACAAATGCTTTCTCAGGGAGGCTTAATGCAGTTGTTTTCCCTCCTTTTTAAAAAGCTTATTTTATTCTTTTTTTTAAAGAGACGTAACTTTCCCAAATTTGTGCATCCTTCTGATTCTGGTTTTAGAAAGGAAATGAAATTTGTCACGCTGCCATACATCATTTCCCTCGCAGTACAATGTCCCATCTGTGTGTCAAGTACAAAAGAAAAGCATTTTGTGAAAAATTGCTAAAGAAGTAATGATTTTTGTCCTCAACTCTTTGTTTTGCCTTTCAATAAAGAAGGCGACATGTGCCACAAATGATGTATTATTGTTTAGGTACAACCCCAGAAACACAGTGCATAACCAAAACCATGCTTCCCAGCCAGAAACTATAGTTTACTGCTCCTATGGCTCTGAGGAGAATATAATGTTCCACAGTTTATAAATGCTTTGAGGTCAATACATGATTTGCTTCAGCTTGTTCATCCAATGAGCAGGAGATCCAAAAATATATCAAGCTATTAGACAGCCCCCTGGAAGCTGGGCTGAGGCCCCGGTGATGGAAAGGTTCCATGGAAACCTCTCTGTCAGCTGGAGATGAGATAATTAGATCCAGGTAATACATTGGAGCCCCAACAGAGAGCTGCCAAGCAAACATGTAATCTTTATGGGCCTTTCTTGTCCTGCATGGTAACTGTGGCCACAGACAGTAAAGAATTGAAGAATTCACGGATACCCAGCAACACAGCGCCATCACTCAGTCACCCTCATTATCTAGAGACCTAGCATCCACGGAAGCAAACCAAAAAGAGAGAACAATCAGGAGAGGCTCTTTTTTAGCCTTTTTCTTTGTTTTTCCACCAATTTCCTCTTCCTTTTTCTTCTTTTAAATTTCACAGTATACTGTTAATAACGTGCTTGGGTTCATCTGGGACTCTATATAGATTGTACAGAATTGTTCATCCTTATTTAAAACGGCTCTCACATTGGGGACCCTCTTTCAACTGCGAACAAAGTAGTCACTTGTTTCAACCCTTTGAAACAAGGACAAGAAGCCAGGCTCTGCTTTCACCACAATTTCAGGTGAAGAGTCATAGTCGTTTTTGTCATTTTATCCATTCAACAAATATTTATAGAGAGACTGGAATTAAGTCAGGCACAGTGCTAGAAAGTGGGAATAGTGACATGAAGATGAACACATGGGACTACAGTCAAGCTGGGGGAGATTTTACAATAATATTTTGTAAATAATAAATTAATAACATTTGTGAGAAGCACCAGGAAGGAAAAGTATAGGGTGCTTGCCAAAAGAGATCATAGTAGGGATATTTAATCTAGTTTGAAGGCGTCCTGGTGTAAACAGTTAAGCAGTCAACTACTAAGTGCAAGGCTGGTGGTTCAAACCAACCAGAGGTGCCACAGAAGAAAGGCCTGGTGATCTGCTTCTGAAAAGTCACAGCCTTGAAAATCTGTTACATTGTATCCCCCCAAAATATGTGTCAACTTGGTGAGGCCGTGATTCCCAGTATTGTGTGGTTGTCCACAATTTTGTGATCTGATATAATTATCTGTGTTATAAATACTAACCTTACGGCTGCTAATCAAAAGGTCGGCAGTTTGAATCCACCAGGCGTTCCTTGGAAACTCTACGGGGCAGTTCTACTCTGTCCTGTAGGGTCACTGTGAGTCAGAATCAACTCGACGCCAATGGGTTTGGTTTGGTTTTGGTATGTTAATGAGGCAGGATTAGAGGCAGTGATGCTAATGAGGTAGGATGCAATCTACAGGATTAGGTTGTATCTTGAGTCAATCTCTTTTGAGATATAAAAGAGAGAGTCGAGCAGAGAGGACAGGGACCTCATTACCAACAAGAAAGAAGAAGAGCCAGGAGTGGAGCACGTCCTTTGGACCCAGGATCCCTGCACTGAGAAGCTCCTAGACCAGGGGAAGATTGATGACAAGAACATTCCCTCAGAGCCAACAGAGAGAGAAAGCCTTCCCTTGGAGCTGGTGCCCTGAATTCAGACTTCTAGCCTCCTAATCTATGAGAGAATAAATTTCTGATTGTTAAAGCCACCCACTTGTGGTATCTCTGTTAAAACAGCACTAGATAACTAAGGCAGAAATTTGATTCTGGGAATGGGATGCTGTTGTAACTGATACCCAGAAAGTGGAAATAGTTTTGAAACTGTGAATGCGTAATGGCTGGAGGAGTTTAAGGCACCTCACAGCGAAAACCTCGATTGCCTTGAAGAGATCTTTGGTGGAATTACGAACAACAAAGACAATTCCGGTGAGGGCTCAGAAGGAAATGAGGAGAGCTTTAACACTGGAGATGGCGCAGATGGTGAGAAGCAGCAGCAGAGAAACAGCAACAGCAGAACCAGGAGACTGGCACGAGACAGTGCGAGAGCTGACCCATGGAGCAAGAGAGTGCCTTCCACCCAAGATTTACTGGCAGAGTGGGGTGTCTCTGGGCACTTATCAGTAGAGCTGAAGAGCTTTGTGACACTTGCCCGAGCAGGGAAGAGGCTGGGCTGGCCCAAGAGACCTGAGAGTTTGAGGGCCCCAGGGGCTGACAGGCCAAGGAACCATGAAGTAAAAGCTGACGAGACAAGGAGTGCAGGAAGTAGAGCTGCCTCGGTCTCAAAGGGTGGGGTCATGACCTCTGGGGTCTCAAAGGGTGGGACCACGGCCTTGGGGTCTCAAAGGGTGGGACCACAACCTCTTAAGTTTCAAAGAGCAGATCTTCACCAACCAGTTCTGGAGTGTGGGGCTCCTGTTCACAAGTGCCAGCAGGATAGGGCCAGATCCACTGCCCAAAGCTGAGGGGGCAAGGCTGCCATGCCCAAGGGGCAGAAGAATGGGGCCTGCTGGGGCAAGGGGGTATGGTAGACACTCAGACTAGGAGAATGAGGCTGCCCAAATCTGAGGTAGCAGAGTTGCTGTCCCAGTGGGCCTAGAAGGCAGAGCTGAAGCCCAGGGCCAAGGGGCCCCCACCCAGAGTCTGAGGACTGTGACCAACACCTAGAGACTGTAAGGTGAGGCCATTATCTATATGGTCTTAGAGAACAGAGGGTTATTTTCAAGGCTTGAGAGCTAATGTAATGTATCCTGCTGACTTGTGTGGTGCCTGTTATCCTTTCTTTTCTTCCAATTTCTCCCATTTGTAATGGCAATGTCTACCTTGTTCCAGTGTCACCACTGTACTTTGGAAGCAGATAACTTGTATTCTGTATTTCACAGATGAAGAGGAATTTTGCCCCAGGATGGAATTTGGACTTGGTGTTGATTTAAGATTTTTGGGATGCTATGATGGGGTGAATGTGTTTTGCATGTGGCAAGGACATGAATTTTGAGGGGATAAAGGGTGGAACTTTATGGATTGAATTGTCTCCCCCAAAAATATGTGTCAGCTTGGCTAGGCCATGATTCCCAGTGTTGTCCTCCATTTTGTAATCTGATGTAATTATCCTATGTGTTGTAAGTCCTAACCTCTATGATGTTAATGAGGCAGGATTAGAGGCAGTGATGTTAACGAGGCAGAATGTAATCTACATGGTTAGGTTGTAACTTGAGTCAATCTCTTTTGAGAAATAAAAGAGAGAATCACGTTGAAAGGAGAGTGGCCTCATTACCACCAAGAAAGAAGAGCCAGGAGTGGAATGTGCCCTTTGAACCCAGAGCCCCTGCGCTGAGAAGCTCTTAGACAGGGGGAAGATTGATCATAAAGACCTTCTCACAGAACTGACAGAGAGAGAAAGTCCTCTCCGGGATCTGGCACCCTGAATTCAGACTTCTAGCCTCCTAAACTGTGAGAGAATAAATTTCTGTTTGTTAAAGCCATTCACTTGTGGTATTTCTTTAAAGCAGCACTAAATAACTAAGACAAACCCTACGATGCAGTTCTACTCTACAACACATTGGATTGCCGTGAGTCAGAATTAACTCAATGGTTACTTTTTCTTTTTTAATCTAGTTTGAAAGATAGAGAGCTGCTTCCCTAAGGAAGTGATATCAAATTGAAACCTAGGTGAAAGCTAGGTGAAGGAGGATGAAGGAAGGAAGGAAGGAAATTCTATTAACAGAGGTAAACCTACATGCAAACGTGCAGAGGCGGGAAGGGTTATCACAATCACCACCATCATTATCACCACCACCATCACTTGCATCATTATAAAAATTAGAGTAGAGCTACTACGGGTATGCTATGTAATTTATAGATATCATCTCTAATGCTTAGCATAATCTCAGAAAAAAAGTATTACTATTCCAAACTCAAAAGGAAGGATAATGTTTCTGTTTTTCTGTTTATAACTTGCATAGGTCAACTAGCTGATAAATGGCAGACACTGCCTTTTAACCAAATCTGTCTGATTCCAAAGCCTATTCTGCATTATACTTATAGTAGAAGTTTTGAGTATAGCAAGTTTCTAATCCTGCTTTTAAATGAGCATTCTTGCATTTTAATATACTATTTTCATCATGTTTGTTTAAAATCTCAAATGCCAATATTTATGCCATTGTTGCACACTTAAAGAACATCTATTTTACCTATTCATCACTTCTATTTCACTTGAGAAGTTTCAGTAAATTTTTTTCAAAGGTCAAATTATAAGGAGGATTTTGGCATCACCAAATAAATGTGAACATGCATAAATTGGAGAATATGATTTGTAAAAGTTTAACAAATATAAGCGAGACTAGAAGAATCAAACAAGTCTTATTAATTGAAAAACCAAAAACATACCTTACACAAAGAGAATTTTAGAAAATGACATCTTATGTATGATTCTAAGCAACATATTATCTGCCATATACAATGATATAGTTTGATTTTGTCTTTAAGTTGAATGAGACCTTAGAAGTCACTCCAGTCAGCCCTTTTGTTTTGTATCTGAGGTCTGCGTGGGGAAGTGATTCATTTGTGATCAGCTTTGTTTAATGCTTCAAGACAATTTAGTGAGCATTCACCGTATACTGGACACGGAGTTTTGCAGTGCGGACGCAAAGATGACTAGGATATGACCCTTGTCCTCCAAAAATTTATAATCTGTCATGGGGAAGGGATGAAATGAGGTAACGTTATTAAAATACAGTGATAGGGTACAATTCACAGCATGCTATAGAAACAAAAAGAAGAGACACTTGAGAATTTAACCAGGAAGAGGAGAGAAGGAAGATTATATCCAAGCAAAGAGACTAGCCCGACCACGTATGCAAGAAAATGCATAGAGAAGAGGAACGGAAGCAGTTTGGTGTATTAGAAAATAAGGTGAAAATGGATGGTGACTGCACAGCTATCCAAGGTGTTGAATATGGAAAGTCTTGGACACCATGACAAGTTTCTTAGACTCTGGGCAATTAGCAACCCCTGAGGGGTTTTCAGCATGGAAGGGGAAAGCCTCTACTTGTTCCTTAGGTAAATGGAGGAGGATGTTATAGTGGTGAGGAGTAGGGATCGGATTTGAAAAGGGCTAGCCTGGGGTCATGATGCCTATTTAAGAACCTGGTGGAATCTTCCAGGTATAGAAAAAAGAGCAATGAGTATAAATGAAGGTGAGATGACACATTCAAGAAGCGTAAGGTGGTAGTGCCAAAACAAGTTAAGGATTTTTCATTTGGATGATTAAGCAGAAGGTAGTGCCTTAAATTGAATCAGGAATAGAGGAAAAGAAGCATAATGAGGAACAAGGGCATAAAGATAAAGGGTTGGGTTATGGTTATTTATGCTTTATGTGTTTGGGAAGCCCTGGTGGCACAGTGGTTAAGAAGCTCAGCTGCTAACCAAAAGGTCAGCAATTCAAATCCACCAGCCGCTCTTTGGAAATCCTAGGGGGCAGTTCTACTCTGTCCTATAAGGTCACTATGAGTTGGAATTGACTCGATGGCAATGGGTTTTTGGTTTTGGTATGTGTTTGGGATGCTTGTAGAACTTTCAAGAAAATACATCCAGTAGGCAGATGGCTATATGACTGTTAGTCAAACCATAAGTGGGAGAGCCAAGCTAAATACTGATCTCTTAATTCCCAACCTGTAGTCATTCCATATAATTTACTATCTTTCAGAGTCTCTGAGGTTTCCCTTAAAGCTGCTTTTTTAGTGTTGGCATGAGATAGTCAAATAATAAGACAATGGAAAGCATGTAATGAAATTTGCTTTTAACTCATACCCATATTAAAGATTGAATAATAAACAACACAATGTCTCTATATTTGGCTCACAATGATTGTATTTTAGAACTGGGAGCAAGCTTACAGAATAGTCTATGGTCCAAGTTAATTAATAGTCAAAAATAAATAAACAAATCTTTGTGTAACCCAGTTATATACTCTCTGGATGGTCCCAAGCCCTCCAGACATGTGGAGTTACATATATTCTTTCAAAATTGAAATAAAATAACTGGAGCCACCATCCCAGGCATAATTGAGGGAATTAATGTTCTCGTCAAGATTACAGCTGTAAAAATGGTATGGGCACGGCATCTGACTTCCTCTAACTTCACAAAGGGAAAGGAGAATCAAGATCAACAGCCCAAGGCTGATTCTTATGAGGTGGAGGTCAGACATGTCTCCTCTCTCGGCCATCTTTACAAATTCTGACACCAATATTCCCTCCCACAGCACTCTCTGCTTCTCTGCTGGGTTTGACAATTCATTGCAATGGCCACACAAGACTCATAGACAATACTCACGATTATGGGGTTTATTAGGGAAGTAACAGGTTACAATTCAAGTTCAGAAACACTCAGGATACAGTTTTTCCATCAGGACAGCCTCTTCCCAGCCATGCTCTCAGGCATGCCTCTCTCTGGCCCCTTGGCCTCTGCCCTGCTCGGGCAAGTGTTACAAAGCTCTTTTAGCTCTGCCGATAAGTGCCTTGAGGCACCTCACTCTGTCAGTAAGCCTCAGCCTGAAGGCGCTCAGCTCTAGCTTCATGGGTCGGTAAACCTGGCTCCACTAAGTTCCCGGAGGCACCCTACTCTGCCAGCAAGCCTCCTCACCGAAGGCACTCAGCTTTCTTGATCCGTGGACTGGGAAGCCCACTGCACCATCTCTTACTGGTCTCTCCTACCGCTGTTTCTCTGCCACCGCTTCTTACTGTCTTGTGTTACAGCTCGCTCTCTCTCTTTCTCCGTCTCCTGGTTCCAGAAGCTTCTCAGCAGAGGCATCCCAGGTCCAAAGGACACACTCTGCTCTTGGCTCTTCTTCCTTGGTTGTGATGAGATCCTCTCTCTGCTATGGAATTTGCTCTCTTTAAGCCTAGCAGGACGGCAAAACTGACTACTCTCCTTGGTGGGCCACAATTACCTCATTTGCATAGTCCTGCTCAATTATTTATGTGGGAGTTACAAGATCATGGTGAGAAAGGCCACACAAAAGTGATGCATCACACCGCAACAGTGAATGGCTCAGAAGCAATATAATATACCAGAATATTTAAAAGTAAGTGTCCAGAGTCAGACACCTGTGTTTGAATTCATGATATACCATTTATAGCTATGTAATCCAGGACAAGATGCTTAAGCTATGTGTGCCTCAGTTTTCTCATCTGTAAAATAAGAATGATATTACTTACCTACTAGGATTATTTGGTGATTAAATTATCAATGCATTCAGAGTGTTTACAAGAATGACTGGAACACAGTAAACACTTATTAAATGTTAGCTATAAAGTTCTCAGGCGCCCTAGTGGCACAGTGGTAAAGAGCTTGGCTGCTAACCAAAAGGTCAGTAGTTCGAATCTACCAGCCACTCCTTGGAAACCCTATGAGGCAGTTCTGCTCTGTCCTATAGGGTCACTATAGGGTTGCTATGAGTCAGAATTGACTCAGCAGCAATGGGTTTGATTTCGGTTTTTGGATGATGTTTTCAGAGTCCCTGGGTGGTATAATTGTTAATGTGCTCAGCAGCTAAACAAAAGGTTAGAGGCTTAAGTCCATCCAAAGGCACCTTGGAAGAAAGGCCTGGTGATCTACCTTGAAAAAATAATCAGCCATTGAGTACCCTATGGAGCACAGTTCTACTCTGACACACCTGGGGTCACCATGAGTTGGGGTCTACTCGACGGCAACTGGTTTTTATGATGTTCTCCGGTCACTTCTATCTAAAGTTTCCCATTCCCTCTGAATGCTAAATCTTAGGCCTCAGTAGGGTTGTCTTCTGCTCCACTAGTCCTGTGAATACAGTTCTCTTCAGACTGCCCATCCTTAGTCCAAGAGTTCTTTAACTTTATTACACAAAGCAGTTTAGCATCTCTAATCTAGAAGATGCTTGAATGGACTTGGGGAAGTGGGAGGCTGCCTCTTTCAAGACCATCACTCCTGTTAAGGTGTTTTTTCCTAGGTAAAGGAGAAAGTTCCTTTGTAGGAAGGACTCTGAACTGCTTCATTCTTAAGCCAATGATTTGTTTCCTTTCCTCAGTACCATGCCTGGTGACCCCAATCAAAGGTCATTTCTGTGGAACTCAGCCACTGCCCTTTCCACATGCTAGAGAGGAGATAGCCATCCTTGGGTTGTTGATATAATCTGTGCATAAACTGTGGCTTTATAAAAATAAACAAAGATGGAAATCTGTGAAGTTTATAAAACTGTATTTTTGACAAAAGTTACGTTATAAAAATGACAACAGAGAGATATGGAATAATTTATAAGGATGATCCCAAGGGATAGTAAATAAATTACAGAATAAAGCCTAAGCCAAACTCTCTTCTATTAGAGTCTCTTCATTGTTATTCATGTGGATTTCCTTCCTCTCCCAAGTGGAAACTATTTACACAAAACAAAAATATTAGAAATAGAATCCTAGGAATTTGGGCAGTAAAGGAAAACCTTGTTTAAACTTGAGAGCAGGGTTGGCCTTAGGCAAAATAGTCAAGATTCTCCTTGTCACCTTCCTGCCTCTCTCTTCAGTCCTTCTTTCTTTGTTTCAAATTTCCCTTTCTCTTAGATGCCTTTCCTCCTTGTTCCCAGTCCAGTGTGACATTCATTCATTCATTTAACATCGAGTGCCAGGATGTGCTAGGCACTAGGAACTGAGATCACACAAATAAACGAGAGATTCTGGACTTTGTGGAGGTTACACTCCTCCCTATAGGCCACTAATACCTTGTAAAAAGCTACTCACCAATACATAAAACCCAACCTGGGCTAAAAGATTCAGAAAAAAAAGAAAGAAAAAGAAAAACACACACACATACAAAGGCCAAGAGAGCTCAGAGAACCCCAAACTTGTTCTTTGTGGCGATGAGGTTTATTGTTGGTTTACTTGGCTTTTATTTTATTACTTTTCATTCTATTGGCCTGGGAAGTAAGCCTCTGAGATGAAAATAACCAATTTCTTTTCTCACTGGCTTTCAGATAGCTGAAAAGAGACTGTTGGATTCAGGATGAGAGGACATGACAATGTCAAAGTAAAGAGTGACTATTTATTCATATAGCTTTTCAACATCAAATGCAAGACAGAAAGCTTGTGATTCCTCATTCAGCAAAACAAATAGCCTGGCTGGCCCATGTACAATAGGAGAATTAAAAGCAGGTAGAATTTCACAAGAATGCAAGTTAAACAACTTGCAATAAACTTGGCAAAGGGTTGAGATCCTTAATTTAAAAATAATTTAAGGAAATTAATAAGAAAATCACTGACATTTCCAAAGGAAAATGAGCAAGACATATAAAAAGGCAAATCACAAAATAACAAATACAAATAACCAATAGACATTGATTATTTGCATTAAATAAGATACAGTATTATCTCACTTACAAAACTAGAACAATTTTTAGACAATACATCCTTATGTGAAAATATCACACACTCCACTAAATCATGCTTTCAAATATAATCTTTAGTGAATAAAAGCAAAAGAATACAAAATTATATGTAAAATGTATATGTATTTAGGAAATACACATTGAAGTGTTTAGAAGTAAAGGGGCAAAAAGTAGAAAATATAGAAAAACAGATAAAATTTTAAAACAGCAACTCTAACTCAGTACTTAGAAAAAAACTGTTAAAAGCCTCATATTTTTCCAATATTTTTCTATGGAAGTATGCATATATAATACATATATATATATATAATACATATATATATTAAAAAAAACCATTGCCATCGAGTTGATTGCGACTCATCATATCTATAATTACATATCCTCTTGCTTTTGGCAATGTTAATTTTCAGATTGTATCATGGTTCTTGCATACTCATAGGACAAATATCAAAATTTGGAAATCAACATTGCCACAATGCTATCATCTAATTTTGCCAGTTGTCCCACCAAACAAAACAAAAAACTATGGCTTGAGAGCCAACTCGGTGTCACATGTTCTATTTAGGTGTCGTCCTTTCTTTCAGGATATGAGGCTACTTTTTTTTTTAATTGTACTTTAGATGAAGGTTTACAGAACAAATAGTTTCTCATTAAACAGTTAGTACACATACTGTTTTATGACCTTGGTTAACAACCCCACGACATTGCAACACCCTCCCTTCTTGACCTTGGGTTCCCTCTTACCAGCTTTCCTGTCCCCTCCTGCCTTCTGGTCCTTGTCCCTGGGCTGTTGTACCCCATGTTTTCTTTTATGGGGCTGTCTAATCTTTGGCTTAAGGGGAGGCTACTTTTTTGATCAGCAAATTAATTGACTAAAAAGTTAGAAAAGTCTATCATTAAAATTCAATCATTCACCTTCAATTACACCAAATTGTCTATCTGAATGCTGTCTTTTGTTGATTGTTTGTTGTTATTGTTGTTAGATGCTGTCCAGTCAGTTCCAACTCATAGTGACCCTATGTACAACAGAACGAAACACTGCCTAGTCCCGTGCCATCCTCACAGTCGTTGCTATACTTGAGGCCATTGTTGCGGCCACTGGCAAAATTAGATGATAGCATTGTGGCAATATTAATTTCCAGGTTTTGAGAGTCTTCCTCTTTTTCTCTGACCCTCTACTTTACCTAGTATAATGTTCTTCTCCAAGGACTGATTCCTCCTGATAACATGTCCAAAGTATGGGAGACG
>NW_004444159.1:643534-646608 GCF_000243295.1 Trichechus manatus latirostris
TCAAAGGTGTCAATTCTTCTTCGGTCTTCCTTATTTATTGTCCAGCTTTCACATGCATGAGGTGATTGAAACCACCATGGCTTAGGTCAGGCACCTTAGTCTTCAAGGTGACATCTTTGATTTTCAACACTTTAAAGATGACTTTTTGTTTATGAGATCAAAATTTTTTCCTGGGTAAAATGAAAAAAAAGTCTTCAAGGTGGAGGTAAAGTTTTCTAGTTCCAAGAAGGCCAAAGGAGTAACTTCCTAGACCCAGGAGACAGAGAGAGAGCTGTAACACCAGAAATGATGCGAGATAGTGAGAAGCATCGGCAGAGAAACAGCAGCAGCCAAACCAGGAGAAAGACGGCGTGGTGGGCTTCCCAGACCACAGAGCCAGGCGGCTACAGAGGGCATGCTGAGTTTTGTAACACTTGCCGGAGCAGGGCAGGGGCTGAGGGGCCCAGGTCCAGAGCAGGTGCCCAGGCTGACAGCTGGGACTGCCAGCCGCAGCTGAGAAGAAGCTGTCCTAATCGAAGAACTGAGCTGTTGCTGTTATTTCCGAGTTGATCCTGCTCTTGAATTGTAGCCTGTTACTTGCTAATAAACCCCATAACTGTGAGTATGGTCTGTGAGTTCTTGGTGGCCATTGCAATGAATTATCGAACCCAGCAGAGAAGCAGAGAGTGCCGTGGGAGGGACAGCTGGTGTCAGAATTGTTACAAAGGTTGGATAGAGGAGGTATGTCTGACCTCTTCACCTCATAGGAATCAGACTTGGGCTGATGATCTTGATTCTCTCTCCTCCCCTTTGTGAAGTTAAATGAGGTCTAAAGCTACGCTGCCACTTTTAAAGTAGTTTAAGGACCTTCCAACAATAAACTTACAAAAATATACAACAATAGACTTCTACTTCCTGTCTCCATTCCTTTGTTTTCATACATTTACTTTTACATATTCTGTAAACACGCAATAAATCGATGCCACTTTGCTTCAGGTAGTTATCTTTATGGAGCAGTAAAAAATAAGAAAAAAGGAAATGTATCTTAACTTATACCATTTTCATTTCTTTCTGTAAATCAGAGCTTTTGTCTGGGACCATATTTTTTATATATTTGCAGTTATTTATCCTAAGAATCAGAGTGGACAAGGAAATTTATATACTAGGATATTCACCATAGAATTATTATAAAAGGAATTTAAAATTTTAAATGAATTGGTTCAAGAAATTGAAGATCACACATATGATAAAATAATATATATTCATTAAGGGTCATGTGCAAATAGATGAAACTTAACCAACTCAAGAATTGTTTATATAAGTGAAAATTTTATTGTATTTATCTGCAAGTACATAAATAAAAATGTTATTTCAAAGAAATTGAATTATTTTGTATTTTTAATTTATTCTTTATACTTTTCTAAATTTTCCAAATTTCATACAATATACTTTTCTAATCAGAAAATTAATAGGCTTTTTTTTTTATTTTATAAATTTGATCAAAAAATATACTTAACAATATAATTGTGTTTACTTCTTTTTTTCTGGGAAAGGAGCAAAGGAAATCAGGAAAATTACGTATTAAAAAAAATAAGATTGCCAATAAAGAGATGGAAATTATTAAAAGAAACCAAACAGAAGTTCTGGAGCTGGAGAGTACAATAACAGGTAAACTAAGAGCAAGATGGGGTAGTGGGCTTCCTGGCCCACAGAGAAGTTAAGACATAGTCAGACAAACAAAAGCTGACGAAGTTTGTTACCATCGGTCTGCTCTACAAGAAATGCTAAAAGGAGTCCTTCAGATTGAAATGAAGGAGCACTAGACAGTACCTCACATCATATGAAGAAATAAAGCTCTCTGGTAAGATCTACATGGGCAAATATAAAAGCCAGTATTATTGTAGTTTTAGTTTTTAACTTTACTTTTTATGTCATACATGATTTAAAAGACAAATGCATAAAAATAATTATATATTCCTAGGTGCACAAAATATATAAATATGTACTTTGTGACAACAAAATAAAGGCAAGGGAGATGAAGTTGTATAGCAGCAGAGTTTTCATATGCTATTAAAGTTAAGTGGGTGTTAATTAAACTATATTCATTATAATTTGAGTAATGGTCATATTAACTGGTCTTCCTTGTAGGTATATGAATATTATCCTATCACTGACAGCCTTGTGCTTCAGCCTTGTGGTTTGAAATGTTCTTTTTGACAATGAAGGCAATACCATTCCTCTTCAATTTGTCATCCCCAGCATAGTAGACCATGATTGTCTGATTCAAAATGGCGAATATCAGTCCATTTCAGCTCACTAATGCCTAGGATGTCGATGTTTATGTATTCCATTTCATTTTTGACAATTTCCAATTTTCCTAGATTCATACTTTGTACATTCCACATCCCAATTACTAATGGATGTTTGCAGCTGTTTCTTCTCATTTTGAGTTATGCCACATCAGCAGATGAAAGTCCCAAAAGCTTGACTCCATCTACATCATTAAGGTTGACTCTACTTTGAGGAGGCAGCTCTTCCCCCCTCATATTTTGAGTGCCTTCCAAACTGAGGGACTTATCTTCTGACACTATATCAGACATTGTTTCATTGCTATTCATAAGGTTTTCACTGGCTAATTCTTTTCAGAAGTAGACTGCCGGATCCTTCTTCCTAGTCTGGAAGCTCAGCTGAAACCTGTCCACCAAGGGTGACCCTGCTGGTATTTTAATACCGGTGGCACAGCTTCCAGCATCACAGCAACACGCAAGCCCCCACAGGACAACAAACTGACAGACATGTGGTCAGTTGTGCTCATGAGGAACTTGTACATAGATCAACAGGTGGTTGTTCGAACAGAATAAGGGGATACTGCATGGTTTAAAGTCAGGAAAGGTGTGTGTCAGGTTGTATCCTTTCACTGTACCTATTCAATCTGTATGCTGAGCAAATAATCCAAGAAGCTGGACTATATGAAGAAGAACAGCGTATCAGGATTGCCGAAAGACTCATTAACAACCTGTGATATGCAGATGACACAACCTTGCTTGCTGAAAGGGAAGAGGACTTGAAGCACTTACTGATGAAGATCAAAGACC
>NW_004444159.1:646708-673888 GCF_000243295.1 Trichechus manatus latirostris
CACTTACTGATGAAGATCAAAGACCACAGCCTTCAGTATGGATTACACCTCAACATAAAGAAAACAAAAATCCTCACAACTGGACCCATAAGCAACATCATGATAAATGGACAAAAGATTGAATTTGTCAAGGATTTCCTTTTACTTGGATCCACAATCAACACCCATGAAAGCAGCAGTCAAGAAATCAAAAGACACATTGCATTAGACAAATCTTCTGCAAAAGACCTCTTTAAAGCGCTGAAAAGCAAAGATGTCACCTTGAAGACTAAGGTGCGCCTGATCTAAACCATGGTGTTTTTAATCGCCTCATATGCATGCAAAAGTTGGACGATGAATAAGGAAGACTGAAGAAGAGTTGATGCCTTTGAATTGTGGCGCTGGAGAAGAATATTGAATATACCATAGACTGCCAAAAGAATAAACAAATCAGTCTTGGAAGAAATACAACCAGAATGCTCCTTAGAAGCAAGGATGATGAGATTATGTCTCACATTCTTTGGACATGTTACCAGGAGGGGTCAGTCCCTGGAGAAGGACACCATGCTTGGTAAAGTAGAGGGCCAGGGAAAAAGAAGGAGACTTTCAGCAAGATGGATTGATACAGTGGCCTCAACAATGGGCTTAAGCATAATAGAGATTGTGAGCATGGTGCTCATTTAGGAGGTTAAATGTAGTCTTGATGGTAACCACAAAGAAAAATTTAATAAGTGCACAAAAAGAAATGAATCAATAACTTTACATTCTTGAGAAACTAGAAACTAGAAAAAGAAGAGCAAACTAAACCTAAAGTTAGCAGAAGGAAGACAATATAAAGATTAGAAAAAACTATATAAAATAGAAGATAGAAAGACAATAGAGAGAATTAACAAAACCAAAAGTCGGTTCTTTGAAAAAATCAAAAAAATCAACAAAGCTTTAGTTAGATTAAAGAAGAAAAAAGACAGAAGATGCCAATTACTAAATTGGTAATCAAAGAGGACACATTACTATGAACCTTATAGAAATAAAAAATGATTATAAGAGAATACTATTAACAATTTTCCACCAAAAAATTAGATAATATACATGAAATGGATATATTCTAAGAAACACACAAGTTACCTAAACTGACTCAAGAAGAAATAGAAAATTCAGCAGACGTATCAAATAAAAAGATTGAATCTGTGATAAAAGACCTCTCAAACACAAATCCAGAACCAGAGGGCTTCACTGGCAAATTCTATCAAACATTTCAAGAAGAATTAACACTAATCCCACTCAAACTCTTCCAAAAAATGATAAGGGAATACTTCCTAACTCATTCTATGAGGCCAGCAAAGCCAGATAAGAACATCCCCAAAAAGAAAATTACAGACCAACATCCTTCATGAAAATAGATGTAGAAATCCTCAAACAAAATGCTAGCAAACAGAATCCAATGGCATTTTAAAAAGATTATATACCATGACCAAGTGGAATTTATCCCAGGAATGCAAGTCAATCAATGTAATACATCACATAATAGTATATAGGAAAAAAAAAAAAAAATCACATGATCATCTCAAAAAATACTGAAAAAATGTTTGACAACCTTCAACACCCCTTCATGATATAAATACACAAAAATTTAGGAACAGAAGGGAACTCCCTCAACATAATAAAGGGCATTTATGAAAAACCCACAGCTAACATCATACTCAATGACTGAACACTTTCCCCTTAAGATTAGGGACAAGCAAATATGCTGTTTTAAACACAGCTATTCAACACTGTACTGGCATTTTTAGGCAAAGAAAGTAGGCAATAAATGATCATAATAAATAAATAAAAAGCATCAGAAATGGAAAATGAGAAGTAAAATTATCTCTTCTTACAGATAACACAATCCTATAGAAAATTTCAATAAGTCCTCAAGAAATCTACTGTTGTTAGGTGCCATCAAGTCAATTCCGACTCAAAGCAACCTTATGTACAACAGAACGAAACACTGTCCAGTCCTGTGCCATCCTCACAATCGTTGTTATGCTTGAGCTGATTGTTGCAGCTACTGTGTCAATCCATCTCGTTGAGGGTCTTCCTATTTTTCGTTAGCCCGCCACTTTACTAGCATGATGGCCTTCTCCAGAGACTGATCTCTTCTGATAACACATCCAAAGTATATGAGCTGCCATCTTGCCATTATTGCTTCTAAGGAGCATTCTGGTTGTACTTCTTCCAAGACAGATTTGTTCGTTATTTTGACAGTCCATGGTATGTACAATACTCTTCACCAACACCACAATTCAAAGGCATGAATTCTTCTTTGGTCTTCCATATTTGTAGTCCAGCTTTTGTGTGCTTATGAGGCAATTGAAAATGCCAAAGCTACTAGAGCTAGTAAATTCAGCAAACTTGCAGAGCAGAAGATCAGCGTGCAAAATTCAGACTGTTTCTATCCACCACCAACGAACAACTCAAAAAGGAAAGTAAGAAAATAATTTCATTTAAAATCACATCCAAAAATGAAATACCAAGGAAAAATTTAATTAAGGAGAAAAAGACTTGCACAATGAAAACTATAAAATATTACTGAAAGAAATTAAAGAGGTCCTAAATAAAACGAAAAAATATCTTGTGCCCATGGATTGGAAGACTTAACGTTGTTAAGATGTAAATACTGCCTAAAGTTATCTACAGATCTACTATGAACTCTACGAAAATTCCAATAGTCTTTTTTTGAAGAAATGGAAACACCAATCCTCAAATCCTTATGGAATTTTAAGGGGCCTGGAGCAGCCAAAACAGTCTTGAGAATAAAGTTGGAGGATACATACTTCTCCAATTGTAAAACTTATTACAAGCTACCACAATCAAAACAGTGTGATACTGGCATAAGGATAGACATATAGACCAATGAAATGGAACTGAGAATCCAGAAATAAACCCACACATCTATGGATAACCAATTTTTAATAAGGGTGCCAAGTCCCTTTAATGGGGATATAACAGTCTCTTTAGCAAATGGTGCTGGGACAACTGGATCTCCACATGCAAAAAGAATGACGTTGGAACCTTACCTCAAACCATATAAAAATCAATTCAAAATACATCAAAAACTTAAATATAACAGGTAAAATTATCAACTAATTACAGTAAATCATAGAGGTAAATCTTCATGATCTTAGATTTGGCAATTATTTCTTAGATATAACACAAAAAGCACAAGGAACAAGATAAATTGGACTTCATCAAAATTAAAAACCTTTGTGCATCGAAGGACATTATCAAGAAAGTGAAAAGACAACCTACAGAATGAGAAAAACTATTTGAAAATCATACATCAGGTAAGGTTTTAATACCCAGAATATATAAAGAACTTCTACAACTTAAGAACAAAAGGACAAACAATGTAATTAAAATATGGGCAAAGCAGTTGAATATACAAAGACTGTCTCCAAAGAAGACATGCAAATAGACAGCAAGCACATAAAAAGATGCTCAACTTCATTGCGCAACATCATTAGACATCAGGGAAATGCAGATCAAAACCACAATGAGATGCCACTTAATACCTCCCAGGATAGGATGGCTATTATTTAATAAATACATAAGTAAACAAACTATTATATAGGTAAATAAATCAATAAATAAGAAAGTAACAAATGTTGGTAAGGATGTGGAGGAATTGCAATCCGTGTGTATTACCTATGGATGCATACAGCAGCATGCATGCATAAAATGGACCTTCATTAATTAAATATCCCTTGACAAAGCAGGGCAGGAAGACTTCAAAAAAAAAGAAAGAAAGAATAGGGAAAGATTTTCTCCTAGCATTACCTTGTAAATTGTCAGAAATAACTGCATGTAAGAATTAGGTTTGAAATTGTAGTGAAATGTCTCTGAAGATATCCATCTTTTAGAATACAGTATCAGGCCAGCTTTAGATTCTCAAATGATTATTTGCCAGAACAAAACAAAACACACAAAGCCATTTCCTTCATGGTGGAATAGAAATTTATTTTAGTTTATAGGAAATGAATTTTAAAAAATATCAAAATATTAGGTCTCAACTTCTTTGTAGAGAAACATGTTTCCCTAATAAAGGTATAAATACTGGCAGTATACTTAGTTTTGAAAAGTAAATAATAAATATAATAAAATGTAGTTTTTTCATCATTTGTCTTTTGTCACATGTTCAGGTTGAAACAACCATTGCAATCATGCAAAGGAATACCAGATAAAGTACACATAAAAATATGAGGGTAAATTTTCTAATGATACAAAACTGGGGCATAAGAGATTTAAACAAATGCAATAAATAAGGTATATATTACCATATAATAATTAAAATGTAAATTGAAAATATGGTATTTTTCTGTTCAGCTTGAATTTTCTAAACCGTACATACACATTAAGAAAAGTCATCTATGTTGAGGGATAATGACTTTTTATTTTCAATTCTTTGTATCTCTGTGTATTGGAAAATCTGATTATCCTTTTTAAAAAATAAATATTAATGAGGATATTAGTCATCATTGTTATGAGAAAAATTACTTCCATATTGTAATAGCCTTTGTTGTTGTTATTAGGTACCTTCAATTTGATTTCAACTCATAGTGACCCCATGTGATAGGGTTTCCTAGGCTATAATCTTTATGGGAGCAGATTGCCAGGTCTTTCTCCTGCAGAGCGACTGGATGGGTTGGAACTGCCAAGTGCTTAACCATTGCTCCACCAGGGTTCCCTTTAATAACTTTAACAACCATTTATTTCTCACTCATATTAAATGTTGGAGGCTGAGGTTTTTGTGGTTCCACCCATGTGATGTAACATTCTGGGCTGAAGAAGCAGTCTTTGTTTGGGATATGGTGTTCTCATGGCAGATAGAAAGAGAAGAGAATTGGCAAAAACACCCAATGGCCTGTTGAGTTCCTGCTCCATATGTCTTATGTTCACCTGCTCACTTGCCATTGACCTGCAAGTTACATGACCTAGCCCAACTTCAGGAGCTCACAGTAGGCATGGAAAGTCACATGACTATGAACAGAGGTACATAGCAGGTAGTGACGTGGATTAAACTGTGTCTCCCTAAAAGATATGTTGAAGTTCTAAATGCTGATACCTGTGAATGTGATCTTATTTGGAAATAGGCTCTTTGAAGGTGTTATCAATTAAGTTAACATGAGATCATATTGGAGTAGGGTGGGTAGTAATCCAATCCGAGTGTCGTACTTAAAAAAGAGGAAAAGAAACAGAGAGACACACAGAGAAAGGCAAGATGGCCACTTGAAGACAGAGACCAGGGATCACTGGCCATCACCAGAAGCTAGGAGAGAGGCATGGAACAGATTCTCCCTCAGAGTCCTCAGAAGGAATCAACATGGCCAACACCCTAACTTTAGACTTCTAGTCTCCAGAACTGAGAGACTGTACGTTTCTGTTCTTATAAGCCACCCAGTTTGTGGCACTTTATTACAGCAGCTCTAAGAAGCTAAAACAAATAATGATTATTGGGAACAAATAATACCATCTATCACATAGTCTAACTATACAATTCCAAGGCGATTTCCAAACTGAGTAAACTTTATTGATCATAAAGTGAACTTTAAATAAAACAAACATGTATATTTTATAAGTATATAAAATAACATGGACCTGGCCACAATAGGATTCTAGAAACCTGGCGGGGGGTTAAAAATGTTGAAGATTTAGCACCATCTCTGGGAACTTAATGTGTTTACTGAGTCTCAAAACTATGGTGCTTCAATAATTTTATGAGATTAAATAGTGAGCTAGGAAAATGTGTGAACATAAAATATTCAAAATTGTATCTCTATTCAGAGTGTGTTGTCAGTCTGAATAGTCTAGCCTTGCACATCAATTTGACGAATTTGACTTAATCCTAAAAGTACTTATTGAACACCCTTGTCTCAAAGAGCTGATACTCTCAAAAGGAAATCAGGACACTACATGTGGCAGTGAGACTGAGTTGTGCACCCAGGTCACGCTGAAGAACAGCCCAACACCCACACATTGCAGAGAAAGGCAGTCCCTCCCACTGCATAAAGCCTCAGTGTTGCTTTCAATACTGTCCAGCATGAACACCCCATTGGCTTTAAGGAAAGTATCTAAATGCTCCTCCTGACCTGCCTGATGCCTGAGGTAGGTATTCGCCCACTCCATTAGGAAATAGGACCACACTTGTGTAAGCACTGAGCTGCATGAGATCAAAGAAGCCCGTGTTTGAAGAAATAAACTCTTAAGATGTCAAGTGAGAGACTGCTAAATTAAACTCATTAACACTCTTACAGCTCTTCTTCTTATTGGTTATATGGAAGAGCTGCGACGCCATGATTGTGTAACAGGTATAGGTAGTGGATACAAACTGGAAATTAAATGATAAAAGAGGCATAATTATAAGATTGGGAAATAATTATTTGAATCATTTTAAAACTACTTAGAGCAGGGGTGTTGTTGTTTGCAAGCTGGAGCTGGCCATCTTGAGTGAGTGTCTTTTTTTTTTTTTTAAGTAGCAAAGAAGAAAAGAAAACGAAGAAAAAAGATGAGAGGAAGGTATATGCATATATAGATTTTTTCTTTTTTCCTGTACTCTTTAAAGGTAAGATTTGACTTAAATAAAACGCTCATGGGTGAAGAATATACAAATCTGATGTTGCCTTTTTAATTTTGGTAGCATCTAGCTGCAACCTCATGCTACTAAACCTTCCATTTGCATCCCTACAATAAATTCTCAGGGCCCTGGTGGCACAGTAATTGAGAGCTCAGGCTGCTAGCCAAAAGTCAGCAGTTCGAATTCACCAGCCACTCCTCGGGAGAAAGATGTGGCAGCCTGCTTCCTTAAAGATTTACAGCCTTGGAAACCTTACGTGGCAGTTCTACTCTATCCTATAGGGCCCCTATGAGTTGTAATCGACTTGAAGGTAACAGGTTTTTGGTTTTGGAATAAACTCTCTCATTTTTAAGTGATTCATAAGCTGTCATGAAATTTTACTCTGAGATGAGAATATAAGTTTTCAGGCTAGAAGCAATCTTGTTTTTTTTTTTGTTTTTTTAATAAATGTTTAAAACATGTCAGGCTATCTTGAATACAAATAAATCAGTAACTGGAAGATTGTAAATACTGACTGATTTCGTTTGGGCAGGTCTGTGGTCTGGGTGAGAAGTGAGGAAAGTGTTTGACTTCAGATAATGTTCCATCAAAGTGGAAGTTCTATTTTACACACACTGAGCTCATATAGCAGGATCTGTTTTCCTCAAGACTTGTCTGTATTAGTCTGGAAGATTAGCAGGGGCCTATTTAAAACTAAGTTCATTTGGAAATGGTTCTTCTGCCTTACCGAACACAATTCTATACCATTGCTTCACCCTGGAGGTTATGTGCCAAAAAGCCTTGCAAGCCAGTCAAACAAGGTCAGAGGCAAGAATTAAAACAAATGCCTTTAATCTACTTGCGTTATGTCCAGGGATGTTCAGTGAGCATTAATATTTTTAAGTGCCCACCCAATTGCAAAGGAAGAAATACACATATAGATAAATTTCTTCAGTTCTGTAGCTAAATCGGACTCCTTGACTGACCCATCCTAAACCCATATACATTCTTGTTGATATTTGTGGACATAGATGAGCAAATAATAATAATAAATACAAGTACTTTGTAGCACTGAGACACCTCCTTCTTCTGTCTTGTTTTCATTACCAAGTGAACTTTGAATTTAATAAATACTATACCAAAAGGATAATACTTAAGAGAACATATAGGAAAGGAACTGAACATATGGACAAGAGTCAGCGTTCCAGTTCCTCCATTTCAGTTGCTAGTTAAATGATCGTATCATTTTATTTTTTTGTTGTTGTTGTTTATTTGTTTTGCCTCTTTAAGCCTTAATTTCTTCCTCTATAAAATGGGAGTATCAAACAGCATTCTATCTCAAGTATTTCTAGTTCTAAAAATATAGGATTCTATGGTTCCAAATGTTATTTCCTCCATTAATTACATACACAGAAGAAAAATGTCAAATTTTTGCAACAAAGATAGAGTGAAATTATATTTCTTATTTTGCAAATTGATCCATTTCAAATGAAATAATTGAACATGGATCCATCTAACAACCATCATTAAAAATTTTTCAGAGCATGTCTCACCACCCTCGGCCATCACTTCTTGCCACAGCTCTCTCCCCGTCACTGGCATAGTCTCTGGCACAGAGTATGAGCTCAAAATATGCATGGAATAAACAAAAAAATGAGAAATAAAACCCAGAAGGAAGCCTTACCCTAAGAAGTGTTGTCTTTCTTTGGCATATGTCCGTTTGTTGTACTGTGGTGACTTGCACATTGCTATGATGCTAGAAGCTATACCACTGATATTTCAAATACCAGCAGGGCCTCTCGTGGTAGAGAGGTTTCAACAGAGCTTTCAGACTAAGACAGACTAGGAAGAAAGTCCTACTGATCTACTTCCGAAATCAGCCAGCGAAAACCTTATGGATCTTATGGATCACAACAGAACATTGTCAGACTTCACTTGCTTTGGATGTGTCATGAGAAAGGATCAATTGCTAAAGGAGGACATCATGTTTGGTGATGTAGAGGGCCAATGAGGGTGAGGGAGACCCTCAGTGAGAAGGATTGGCACAGTGGCCTCAAGGATGGACTTGACAATGCCAGTGACTGTGAGGATGATGCAGGACCAGTCAGTGTTTAGTTGTGCTGTACATAAGGTCACCAAGAGTCTAAGCTGACTCAGTGGCAACTAACAACAAAACCAAGTAGACTCAGGGGAGAGCACACACCCACAGCAACTTCATGAAAAGGAGATCTACAATTACCACATTTTACTGTTTGCTATAACATGATGCTAATACTTCAGACCACACTCAGGATAGCTGGCTTTGCGTGAACTACCCCCAAGGACACTTTCACCTCAGCATTCCTACTGACCACTTGGGAAGCTGGCCCCTCCTCCCACATCGCCACTGCTGATGGGCTGTGCTAGTGAGGCAAACCCGGAGGCAAAGCGCTGTTTGCAGATGGCAAAAGAATGGATCCCTCTTCCATGTTCTCAGCAGGAAGTCGGCTTCTGTTTCTCCGTGCAGGTAAAATAACGCTTTCAAGGCTTAACTAAAAATCTGCCTTTCTTGAGCTCTGCTCTACTTTTTGAAGGCACCTATTACTGACACCAGTCATAAACAACACCCGTTTTTTCATTATGATCAAAAAAGTTCAAGAGGTGAATGAAATCCACAGCTCTTTTTTTTTTTAAAAGGACATTCACTTCTTTTAAATTTCTTGATCAGAGAATATATGAAGGGGACATGCAAAGCTCTAGTAGCCTTGTTTCATGTCATCATGATATAATATGTAAAAGGAAAAGAAGAGAAAAATAAAGAAAAACTAAAAGAGGAAAAAAAATCTTGGTTTCAAATAATAAGCATGTGCACCTTCTTGCCTGAGGCCTTCATACACAATTTAGCCAGGAAGCCAGGGCAGACCATGATTTAGCTTTTGACATCTCCTGCCTCCGGGCCAGCAGAGACTAATACCGATTCTGACTCTGAACACGCCACAGGAAAAAAAGTGAGAGAGAGAGAGGCCTTTTATTGACTAAATGATAAAGAGGTTTGTAATGATAAATAACAGTCATTTTATTGTGGAATTCCCCAGAAAAGATGCATTCTGCAGTGTCGGAAGGAACCTAAAAGCTGAGGTTGGCTCCCATGAAGCCGAACCTGTTAAACTCCAATTTTTACAGCCCGGGACTGGGGTCACAAATTGCAGGGACCTCTTGGCTATTAAAACCTCACGTGCTCCTTTCCTAGGAGTGGCAGTGGCCAGTTTCTGGGTGCAAGGAAAATCACCAAAGGCTTGATGATGACTGGTGGGGGCGGGGGTGCATCTGTCTGTCTGTCTGTCTGTGTCGCTTTCTTCTGGCTACGTATCCGGAGCTCAGGTTCGGAAGCAATTCTGCGTCCTCTGTGCTCGGGCTGCTGGAGGAATCTCTGCCAGTTTTGATCGATAGTTTAATTGTGAACTTTGGGAACAATAATGGATAATTTGGCTTGAACTGTCCATTAGGAGCAATGTTGTCTCAGAGAGAGCCTTCAAAATTAAACAAGAGTTGGGCCACATTATTGCATTTGTACAGCTCACCTGGAGTTAAATAAATTCCCTTTTACAAATGCTGTCTTGGCATTTTGCGGAGCTCAACAAACATGGGCTCAGGCATAGAGGCGGAAAAAACAGTAAATGCACCAAAGTTAAAACTATTTATGCTCATTTCTCCTGAAAACTTATTATTATTACCACAATAATTCTTTAAAGTACACTTAAGATAATTTAAAAAATCCAAATAAGTGGATGGGTTATTTTTCTGGGGATTTTTAAATTTTTTTAATGGTGATTAAAGTCAATGAAATTACAAAAAGGAAGATGTAAATTATTATAGAGGAAAAAGGCCCTAAAACAGCCATAGTATTGATTACTACAGTCAAACAGCTTCTCAAAGAAATACAAATAACCCATTTGGGCACAAGTTTTTTTTTTTTTTTTCCATAAAGAAACTACTATAAGATATAACATAAAACAGCAAGGGAATTCCTTTGTTAACTTGGATTTTAAAACAATGGCCCTAAACCCAGGATGTTCCTGCACCTGTAGGAATTATGAGCATCCAGAGTCAAACCAGCAAAGGGCATGTCCATAGACAAATGTCTCACCTTTAATCCAGAGAAGGACCTGGTACAAGGTGAAGCTCAGCTCCAAAGTTCAGTGGTGTCCTGTCTTGACAACTCAAAGGAGTATTTTCCCAAAGGAAATGTCCAACAGGAGATTGTAAAATATTATCACGCAGAATAAAGGGACTCTATAATGGGATGGGACAGTCCCTGAGTGGCACAAACAGTTAATGCTAATCATAGGGTTGGAGATTTGAGTCTACCCAGAGGCATTTGGAAGAAAGGCCTGGCAATCTCCTGAAAAATCAGCCACTGATAACCCTATGGAGCACAGGACTACTCTGACACACTTGTGGGTCGCCATGACTAGGAGTCAACTCAACAACAACTGGTGATAATATTGGGGTAAAGGAAGAGGCTCTGGAGCCCACCTGAATCCTGCTTAACCTGTCCATGCCTCAGTTTACCAACATTTTAAAAGGGGATAATAATAGCATACTAGCATTTACTTCATGGAGTTAGCAGCATTAAGTAAATTAATACATGAAAAGCACTTAGAAGAGTGGAAGGCAAATACTAATTGCTGGCTTGAAAAATAACAGTTCTAATTATTATCCCCCAGAAGTGGTAGGTTGTCAGTTTTCACAGCATTTTTAATAAAGTGTCTATATTTCTGATTGCAAAGATCTGATAATCCCTTTTGTGTGAGTAGAGGAAGAATTTCCTTTGACATAATTCCGTTTTTCAATGTGTGTTTAAAACTAACCTCCTTTACTGAACTCACTGCTCTAGGTTGCTAGCTTATAGGGAGCAAAAGGTGGTATGTAGCTTATCTGGTACCAGGCGGCTTGTGTCAACCTCTTGATCCAGTAATGTCACTTAGATGAGTGTGATTGTAAATTACCTTGCAAGTCAGTAGTACATTTTAGGTTCCACCAGTTCCAAGCCCTTACATCCCTTCCTTTCAACCATCTCTGGGCCATTTAAGCTCCATCTTTATACTCAGAGCAGCTCCCAGATCCTTGGATTAATCCCAAGCTAAGGAATCCATATTTAAGAGGTTGGGTGCATTGCTGGTTATGAACATGTGTTCTGGAATCACATAGGCTCGCCAGGCTCTTAGCTTCACCATTGACTAGCTGAGGGACCTGGGCCATAGACTCAACTACTCTGAGCCCCAGTTTCTTCATTGATAAAATAGGGGATAATAATGACCTCTCAGGAAAGTTACAAGGATTGCAAACAATCAAGCATGCAAAACCCTTAGCATAGAGTATAAAATGGAAATTGATTGCTATTGGTAATAAAATTATTTATTTAATAAAATTTTCTGCCAGCCAAACTCTGAGACAGTGTTCCATTTCTTCTACAACAGCCTTGCATCATTCCTGGGTTCCAGTTTACCCCAAGTGCTCTGCTACTGGGGCCTATTCCTGTGTCCATATTCTAAAGTTCCTATACTGGCAGTATGGCCAGTATCTCAGTCTTGGTTTAAAAAAAAAATAAAATAAAATAAAACAAGTAGAGACTTGGCTCATTCTTTCTAGAGTCTGCCCTACCTATGCCCCATGAATCAAAGCCATATATAACTCATAATATGATAAGACAAACATACGCTGCATTCAGATAATTATGTTGTTATTGCTAGTTGCTACTGAGTCTATTGAGTCAACTCCAACTCATGACGACCCCAGGTACAACAGAAAAAAATGTTACCCAGTCCTGCACCATCTTCATAGTTGTTGGTATGTTTGTTGTAGCCTCTGTGTATTGTATTTTGAGTGCCTTCCAACCTAGGGAGCTCATCCTCCAGCACTATATCTGTCAATATTCTGTTGTGATCCATAGGGTTTTCATTGGCTAATCTTCGGAAGTAGATTGCCAGGCCTTTATTCCTAGTCTGTCTTGGTCTGTTGTAGTCTGGAGGCTGTGATGAAACCTGTTCACCTTGAATGAGTGTTGGTATTTGAAATCCCAGTGACATATCTTCCAGCATCATAGCAGCACGCAAGCCACCACAGTATGAGAAACGGGAAGACCGGTAGTGGAAGATAATTATAGTGTTTGGATAAAAAAAAGGTAAAGATCCTTAACTATCAAAGTCAAAATATACCTGAAGGATAAGGCTCCAGATGAAAACAGTACCATGAAAAACTGTATTATGTTCTGACAAGGGTCACCAAGCTACAAAAGTCTGAAAACCACACGAGAAAAGGAGCCGTTACAAGGAGAAGCAGAAGAAAATGTCTGAGAAAGATTATAGCTACCTTAAAGGGCTGTAAAGAGGAAAGTAGACAGACGTAATTATGGTCAAAATCATTCCCAAGAGAAAGAAGAAAATTCTTCCAACGATTAGAGCATTATCGTCAATGAGAATGTCTGCTCCCAAAGAAGACACAGTCCCATTCCTTGAGGCTGTGAGCTGTACCAGCACACCGGCTGGAGTGCAGAGTCTTACTTTAAGGAAAGGTGTGGGATTAGATGACCCCAAATGCCATTCTTACTCTCAGACTTTATGATCTGATCATGCTTCAGGGAATTAGTTCCTTAGAGTGCTTTGTTGACTTTCAGCAGCTAGCACTACAAAATGGACTTGACATCTAGGGGCAGGAAGCATGCAAATATCCCATCCACTTCTCACTGCCCTGGGTATGGCTCAGGGGCAGAAGTTTTCTTCACAGCCCGTCACAAGGTGAAGAGGACGAGCAGCAGCCTAATGCATGGGGATCACAGTCAGAGCCTCTGGCCATCTGCATAATGCTCCTCTCTCTCTGGCAGCTGTCAACACCAAAATATTATAATTTTTATTAAAATTAGCATCAGAAAAAATAACCTGAGTAGGAAAAGTCTGAAAGCAGAACAAATGTGAAATAATTCTGCAGAATATTTCAAACCCTCTCTCTACTGGAGGACTGTTAAGAAATCTCCTTTGCTGTGTTTGAGAAAATCTTCACTCAGATACGCATTTGTCTTCATTCTTCAAAGCTTTCTTTCTGTTACTTAAGAGTCCGAATCTTTCCACTGACAGAGATGTCAAATGCCCTTCCCTAACCAGATTTCATCCTGGAATACCTTCTTCCCTTCCTCTCTTTGTAGACATTTGACTGAGCTGCACCCACACAGAGACTCAAGATGGATAAGCTACTCTTTGCATTGTTAGTGACAAATACTTCCTTGTTATTGCAACAGACTATGACAATAAGTTATTTGCTATTGACTAAATTTTGACAGTGCCATAAAATAATTTAACTTGAAGTGACACATGAGTAGATGATCATGCAGTCATTGCCCCTAAATAGTACCTGGGGGTGCCTAGATACTCTTTTCCCAGAATAAAGATCCCTCCAGGGATTTGAGATGAAAGACTAAGAAGATGGAACCACTTTGCAAGGTTCTTTATAAAACATATTTTATTAAAAATGTATGTAAAATTGGAATGTTCACAAATATGCTGTTTTTCCTAATCCTTTTCAAAACAACAGATTAAGGTGCTCACCGTAGAAACATTTGCCAACATTACTTCAACATGGCCTACTTACTTAGTTGAGTGACGCATATGTGAATCTGGTAAATTACATCCTATGGTGAGAGGTCTTCAACCTGCCTTCCGTCAAATGGGGGCCTGGTGAGCATCATCAAAGTAACTAGGCAATGCAGGTTCGTGGTTGAATAAATGCCATGGCTTTTTATCGCGATGCTTTTCCTTCTTAAAGCTGGAATCTTGAAAATCTGTTAAAACGTTTTTTTCAATAGTGAGTTAAAATTGCCAGTTCGTTAGGTTCAATGTGTTTTGTGATTTTTTGTTGTGTTGTTAGCTGCTGTCTGTCGATTCCCACTCAAGGCAACCTTATGTATAACAGAACAAAACATTGCCTGTTCTGCTCCATCTTCATGATCATTGGTATGCTTAAGTCCATTGCTGAAGCCATTTTTTCAGTCCATCTCCTGAAGAGATACTTGTTTTTGCTGACCCTCTACTTTACCAGCCATGATGTTCTTTTCTAGCAATTGACCTTTCCTGATGATGTGTCCAAGGTAAGTAAGGTGAAATTCTTCCATCCTTTATTCTAAACAGCATTCTTGTTGTGTTTCTTCGAAGACTGGTTTACTCATTCTTCTGGCAGCCCATGGTAATTCAATATTCCTTGCTAACACCACAATTAAGGTGAACGTCTGAAACTTTCTTTTTTACTTCTTCCCTTTTCCCAGGAACTTTCAATCCTATGGTCAGGTCTGTGAAGGTTTCCTAGAATGAATGTCTACAAACGTCACACTTGGAAGTGCTCTGAGGTGGGCTTGGTGGAAATACATGGAATGTTGTCTTCATCTTGACCATGAATATTTAGGTGGAAAGGGAAAGCAAGACTTTCAGTATTTTAATTTATAGGATGTTTTGTTTTGTTTTTCTATTTTTGGTAAAATGTCTTTCTTCTGGAGATAATTAAGCCCAAGTTATAAATATTTTACATTTATTTTGTTCAGAAGCAAGTGTGTTACAAATAATATGTTTCTCTCTTTATTGATACCCAATCAACTTTGTGTCTTAGAAAAATATATATATGTTGGCCAAGACACTGAGCTTCTGATTGTCCTATTCTTTTAAGCCCTCTATGGCCTTTCTGACTCTAGAGGGAAAGTGGAAATACATTTATAGTCAGATATTATGTATTCCCCAAAACAGGCACTAAGTACCCTCCTGCATCTAAGTTATCCCTGGACAAATCAAATTAAGCAAGATTTTCCCATGGTCCTGTTCGGTTCCTCTTATGTATCACTTTATTCTTTTTAGGGAATCTTTTCCCCTTTTCTCCCTAAATTCCCTAAACATTTGCCCCTTCACTCCCATTCAGTAATTTCACCCTTTGTGTTTTCTTCTTTTCTAGACTTCTTAAAATATCTCCAGAAATCTAGTGACTGTCTCCCCAGGGAACACAAACATTCCTCAAAATTTTGTGGGCAACTTTAGGAGGTTTACAAATACCAGTGGCCCCTTGATGGCTTAAGTACCTCTACACTCTCCAAAAATATTAGAAGACTGCTAAGACAATCAACTTCATGTCCATGAGCTCCCAAGTCCAATCATTGCTTAAAGGAGCATCACAGAGACCACAGAGTTTCCTGAGCAACTCTAGAATATAAATAGAATATAGCAATTCGTTCTCGGGATTTCCTCTGGTTCAAAGACTGATGTTTGAGATGATAAAGCATAAAGAAGAAGTACTGTGACTGGAAATATTTGTTTCATTCATTGATTGCTGTATTCTGAGCAATTAAGAAAGGTGGATAAGTTGCCTTGCTCTCTAGGGGACCTCAGCCTAGAGAGGTGATTGATTAGTCCATGGGTAATTCCTGTCCTTCTGTGGGGCTTTGATACAGATGCACTGGGAATACTGGTGCACCCAGGAGGGCTCAGGGAGGGCTCACCAGGTTTGAGATACCAATAGGAATTGTTGCTGTAAGCTGCCATCAAGTTGGCCCTGACTCATGCCACCTCATGCACAACAGAAAGAAACACTGCCTTCTCCCGCACCATCCCCATGTTCGGTTACAGACAGGACTGTTGTGATCCATAGGATTTTTATTGGCTGATTTTCTAAAATAGATAACCAAGGCTTTCTCCTTAGTCCATCTTAGTCTGGAAGTTCTAATGAAACCTGTTCAGCATCATAGCAAGAGGCAACTGTCCATTGATAGACAGGTGGTGCCTATAAATGAAGTGCATTTACTGGGAACCAGGCAGGTTGAAATGAGGTGGGGGAGGAGTAGTGTATATCTGTGTTGGGGAAGGAATGGAATCCAGACACAGGGAAAGATCATGTGCCAACACACAGTGGTGTGAAACAGCAAGGTGGGCTCAAAGAGCAGCAAGTACATTTGGAATCTCTAGAGCACCAAGTTGGAAGAAAATAGAGGTGGAAGATAAGAGTAGAAATTTTCATAAAGGTCTATATTCCATAATAAGAAGATTGAAAATTTAAAAATACAAGATATGGAGCCACTTATGGAATTTTAAGAAGGGAAATGACAAAATTAAACTTGTACTTTACTTGCTTAACTCTGGCCAATGTGGCAGACCCATTTAAAGGCTCTGTATTAGAGGCTGGGGAAACAATACAGAGAACAGATGCAATACAGTTATCACCTGCTACAAATACAATAGAGTGCAGTTACCACGTCTGCCATCTTAACTCATCACAAAGGACCATTGTTCATACAGCTACATTCCCTTTGTTAAAGAAATGAGTGGACTTGGAAACCCAACGGAAGTTTCTTTTCCTTTCCTTCATAGCTTCTGTTGAAATACTGGTTCCAAGTCTTGTCTTTTTTCTTTTTTTTTAATGTTTTAAAGCAACTAAATATCCTTGACAGAAGCGGCTTTGATGTGTAATGTTCCATGATTTAAATAACAGCTTTCTCCCTCATACACATAGAACTTTTCTGAGAAGTAGCAATTACAGGATTATCTACTACTTCAAACATAAATTCTTTGAGTACTGCTCCAGCCTTTCTTTGCTTGGTTAATAATTATATTTAAGATGCCTTTACTTGTTTTCGGAGTAATGGGTGCTGAGATTTATTTATTTTTTTCTTCTTCTTCTTGAAATGTTTAATATGAAGTTGGATTTCTGCCATTCTGGGGATCCTGGCCAAAAAACAATTTACTTTCTGAAGTTCATCATATTGTCCATAATCTCATAAATTGACTTACCTCTGGAAATGAAAAAAAGACATAGCCTCTTCCTAGAGGCTTCATAGAAAAAAAGAATGGGCACAAAAATAGCTGTTAAATTAATAGAACCACCACTCTTCTGTCAGTTTGTCATACTGTGCTCTTTTGCATGTTGTGATGATGCTAGAAATGATGCCACCAGTGTTTCAAATACCAGCAGGGTCACCCATGGTGGACAGGTTGCAGGAGATCTTCCAGACTAAGACAGACTAGAAAGAAAGGCCTGGTGATCTACTTCCACAAGTTAGCCAATAAAAACCTTATGGATCACAACAGAACACTGTCCAACTTGCTTGCTTTAGACATGTTATCAGGAGGGATCAATTGCTGGAGGAAGGCATCATGTGTGATGAAGTAGAAGGCCAACAAGGGCATGGAAGACCTTCAATAAGATGGATTGACACAATAACTGTAATGCTGAACTCAAACATGCCAGCAATTGTGAGGATAATGATGGACCGCGCAAGATTTCATTCTCTTGTACATGAGGTCTCCATGAGTCAGGGTCAAATCAACTGCAACTAATAGCAACAAAAAAAAATTAATAAAATGTATAGGACAAGAAATTCTTCCCTATCACCATTCCAGGAAACAGTCCTTCATCAACAAGCTGGAGCATTTTAAGGACTTGAGAACTCTGGACAGAGTGTTAATGTGCCTGTGTTCCCCAGAAAAGACCTGCTGGCTTTGAGGACCATTGACACCTTGCTGGAGTTTCTGTGACACAGTGCTCAAGAGGTAGACAGTAGGATGCCTGTCCTTTTCCTAAGAATACACCTTTGAATGTCCACATTCCTCAAACCCTTCCAGGTCACTTTTACTCAGAACCTGGCACATCCTACATAAGCAAAACCATCTCCCCAACCACATTATGAGTTGAGACTAGCTTCATTGTCAGTTTTTACACAATGTCCCCTACAGTAATCATATGGCCAGCAGCCTCCATGGTGGGAGTGGGGGAGACAGCATAGACTTGCAGTCAGCTTGCCATGTGCACGTCTCATTCAATAGGAGATGCCTGTCGAACCCATTGACAGAAGTTTTTTCTCCTATTTAGTAACTATTTTAGCAAAATAGTAAAAAGGCTGAAGGAGAGTAACATTTAATTACTAATTAATGGTCATTATTAATAAACATCAGTCTTAGAAGAAATACAAACAGAATGTTCCTTAGAAGCAAGGATGGTGAGACTTCACCTCACTTGCTTCGGACACATCATCAGGAAAAACCAATCTCTAGAAAAGGACATCATGTTTGGTAGAGGGACAGCAAAAATGAAAGAAACCCTCAATGAGATGGATTGACACAATAGCTTTAACAAAGGGCTTAAAAATATCAAAGACCATGGAGCTTGCACAGGGTTGGGCATTTGTTTAGTTCTGTTTTTCATAAAGTCACCATGAGTGGGAGCCTACTACATGCCAATTAAAAACAAGAACACCAATAATAAATAGCCATTGCCCCCTCCTCACTTCAGTTCAAGATCCTAGACACATGACTATTAATATTAGCAAGACACTGAATTTAAAAGGAAGAAAGCCTGGTAATCTACTTCTGAAAATTAACCAGTGAGAACACTAGGGATCACATTAGCACAATCCACAACCAATCTTGGGAGTGGCAAAGAACCAGGCTGTATTTCATTCCTTGGTGCATGGAGTCACCATGAGTCTGGGGCTAATTTGAAAGCAGCTAACAACAACAAATTTAAAAAGCATGGGTAACTATTTACATATGATAAGAAATTACTATGAGAAAGGGACTCTTGCTGTTAAATATGGTAGTAAGAAGCTCAGACCTACAGTAAAAGCAATTGTTGTTAGGTGTCTTCGAGTTGGTTCCAACTCATAGTAATCCCATGTACAAAAGAATGAAGCTCTGCCCAGTCCTGTACCATCCTCACAATCGTTGCTATGTTTGAGCCCATTGTTGCAGCCACTGTGTCAATACATCTCGTTAAGGATCTTCCTCTTTTCTGGTGACCCTCCACTTTACCAAACATGATGTCCTTCTCCAGGGACTGGTCCCTCCTGATAACATGTCCAAAGTATGTGAGATGAAGTCTTGCCATCCTCCCTTCTCAGGAGCGTTCTGGCTGTACTTCTTCCAATACAAGCTGTACGTTCTTCTGGCAGTCCATGGTATATTCAATTTTCTTTCCCAACAACATAATTTAAAGGCATCAATTTTTCTTCAGTCTTCCTTATTCATTGTCCAGCTTTCACATGCCTGTGAGGGGATTGTAAATACCATGGAGTGGGTCAGGCACATCTTAGTCCTCAAAGTGACATCTTTGCTTTAAAGAAGTCTTTTGCAGCAGATTTCCCAAATACAATATGGCATTTGATTTCTTGACTGCTGCTTCCATGGGCATTGATTGTGGATCTAAATAAAATGAAATCCTTGACAACTTCAATCTTTTCTCCGTTTATCATGATGTTGCTTATTGGGTCATTTGTGAGGACTTTTGTTTTCTTTATGTTGAGGTGCAATCCATAATGAAGACTGTACTCTTTGATCTTCATCAGTAAGTGCTTTAAGTCCTCTTCATTTTCAGCAAGCAAGGTTGTGCCATCTGCATATCGTAGGTTGTTAATGAATCTTCCTCCAATTCTCATGCCCCATTCTTCTTCATATAGTCTAGTTTCTCAGACTATTTGCTCAACCTAAAGATTTAATAAGTATGGTGAAAAGATACAACACTGATGCACACCTTTCCTGACTTTAAACCATGCAGTATCCCCTTGTTCTGTTCAAATGACTGCCTCTTGATCTATGTACAGGCTCCTCATGAGCACAATTCAATGTTCTGGAATTCCCATTCTTTGTGATGTTATCCTTAATTTGATATAATCCACACAGTCACATGCCTTTGCGTAGTAAAGAAAATACAGCAGAATTTTACTTGCGTGTGATATTAATAATATTGTTGGATAATTTCCCCATTCTGTTGGAATACCTTTCTTTTAAATGGGCACAAATATGGATTTCTTCCAGTTACTTGGCTAGGTACCTGTCTTCCAAATTCCTTGGCATAGATAAGTGAGTGCTTTCAGCACTGCCTCTGTTTGTTGAAACATCTCTATTGGTATTCCATCAATTCCTAGAGCCTTGTTTTTCACCAATTCCTTCAGTACAGCTTGGACTTCTTTCAATACCATCGGTTCTTGATCATATGCTATCTGCCTCCTGAAATGGTTAGATGTCGACCATTTCTTTTTGGTACAGTGACTCTGTGTGTTCCTTCCATCTTCTTTTGATGCTTCCTCTGTCATTCAATATTCAACAGCAACTACAATTTTTGAATTTCTCTTTTCATTTCTATAGAAAAGAAAAAAGTCCTGTCCTTTCAAGTTGAAGAAACACACACACACACACACACACACACACAATGAAACAACAGATCTGCAGGCTTGCTGCATTATTATCTAAGTAATAGTTGTGGAAAACATTGTAAAGCTACTTTAATACTTTAATTGTTCCATTTCCAGTTCGTATAGAAAAGAAAAATATGTAAATATGACTTCTGGACAACATGGCGTTATAGGCAGACTCACAACACTGTCCCTCCACAGCAAAGATCCGAAAGACTAAGCCAAACAAAGAAAACAGCAATCCTGAAACCCTAAGCATCAAATGAAAAGATAAAGAACTCAGTCAAGCACCAAATGGAATAAGAAACTGACAGAGAATAGAGAGTGAGGAGAGATACATGCAGAGGTCCCCTATCAGCTAACGCAGCATGGACCTGCCATCCTGGACTCCTTTCAGAAACCAGCGAACAGGGGGTAAGAGAAAGCAGCTTCATGGAACTTCCAGCAGGAGACAGAAAGACCAGTAACCAGCAACATATGCTTTCCCACCGCTCACCCTTCTTCACCCCCACTTGGCCTCCTCTGCTTCCCGTGGCCACAGTCTCTTGGCTGGAAAGCACCAGCTTCATCCTGGTGTTGCTTGGATTCCACCCACCTGTGCTGGCTGGATCTCTAAGTGCCATTTGTTGGCTGCTGATGTAGCTTTTTTCAGCTTCTTTAGATTTCTTCCTTACCTCTCGCCACCTCCTCCTCCTTTCTCTCAAATACCTGGCTCAGTGCACCAGCTTTGCTTCTTCCTGAAAGGCTGTGAAATGCCGCTCGAATGTGAGACTACTTCCCACCTCGTTCTGCCACAATGGTGGAATCCCGGGGCTTTTTTGTTGTTGTTCATTTTGAATTGTTATTTGTTTTCTTTTTCTTTTCTCAAATTGGAAGCCTGTTTTAGCCAGGCAGTACTATGTGGCTTGGGAACTACCCCCTCACTTTGTGCAGAAGTGCAGAGGGATTCCTGAGGGCATTTCTTTTTTCTTTTTTTTCTGTTTTTTTTGAAGAGGTTTCTTGTTCTTTTTCAATATTTGTTTCTTTTCTTTTCTCTCTTTTTCTCTTTTTGTCTTTCTTCATTACTCAGTTTCTTGTCTCTCTATACTTTCCTTCTCTTCCTATCCTGTGAATACCTGGAGCTGAGTGACGTCTCTACCCCTTCTAGCCAGGCTGTACTTCACAGCCTGGGAGCATCTTCCCTAGACATCACAGCCGCACCTGTAGGATGCTTGGGAGATTTGCTTTTCTTTTTAATTTTAATTTATTCAGTTTTTTCTTTCCTTTTCTTTTTTCTTCTTCTTCTCATTTTTGCTTTTCTCCATTTCATAGTCTCTCATCCCGCCACTCCAACCATAAGCACCTCTAGCAGTCTTTTTTGTTTGTTTGTATGTTCTGGGCTCCTGTTCCTCTCTCATCTTTCCCATACCCATCTTAGCTCCACAAATAACAATCTCCTGCCTCCATCCTGCCTACCTGCACCATGAACTGATCATCACATTACCAGGCAGCCCAGGTACAGCCTACTAGAACCTGCCCTGCACCGATTACCGACCTGCCCTGGTGGCCATAGTAAGTGCCACAACCAACCAATCCCAGCAACTCTGCTTCAGCTAGAACTACACTGCTGTACCATATCTGAACGACAGACCCTGCCAATTGCAGAAGGAGGCAAAAAGTATCGTGACCTCAGATGATCAAACAACAAAGAACACAAAGCCCGCCTGCTCAGACATAACCAAATAAAACAAAAAAGCAGGACAAAACAAACAAATCTACAATCTGTAAATGAGAAAAATAACTACTGAATACCCCAAAGACAACAGACAATATCAAAACATTTACAAAAACAGAACAGGATGGTTCCAGTAGGCATCCAAAATAAAACACCAGAAGACATTCCAGTAGAAGAAAAGGCACTAGAACTACCTGACAGGGAAATCCAACCTCTAATATTCAGAGCTATACAAGAGTTGAGCAAAAAGGAGACAAAAATGAGGAAAAAATAGAAAAACTCATGGAAAATACAGACCAAAAAATAGAAGAATTCAGGAAAACAATGCAGGAACAAAATTTCAAAATAAATTCACAACTAGAAATCATACAAAAACAAAATATAAACAACAAGATTTCAGAAATGGACAGTGTCATGTAAGGGCTGAGAAGCAGGGTTGAAACGATGGAAGACAGGATTGGCAAAATTGAAGACAAACACTTGGATACAATTCTGTCTGAGGAAAATCAGAAAAAAGAATGAAGAAAAATGAAGAGACCCTGAGAATTATGTGGGATATCATCAAAAGCAAAAATTTACCAGTGATCGGAGTACCAGAACAGGAGGAGAAAACAGAAAACGCAGAGAGGATCATTGAAAAACTGCTGACAGAAAACTTCCCCAATATCATGAAAGATGAAAAGCTGGCCATTGAAGAAGTTCAACAAACTCCATATAGGGTAGACCCCAAAAGAAAATCACCAAGACATATCATAATCACACACACCAAAACCAAAGACAAAGAATCCTGAGAGCAGCTCAAGAAAAACAAAAAGTCACATACAGAGACGAAACAATAAGACTAAGCTCACATTATTCAGAAGAAACCATGCAGGCAAGAAGGCAATGGGATGATGTATTTAAAACCTTGAAAGAAAAAAAAATGCCAGCCAAGAATAATGTATCCTGCAAAAATCTTGTTCAGATATGATGTTGAAATTAAGACATTTCCAGATAAACAGAAATTAAGGGACTATGTAAAAACCAAACCAAACTTACAAGAATTATTAAAGGGAGTCCTTCAGTCAGAGAACAACTTCAGCTCACAGACTGAATCTAGGACACAGGATAGTAACAGCCAGATACCAATCAAGGAAATGAACTCTCAAGCACTATCCAAAACCAAAAGAAATACAACAGGGAATCAGAACAGTTAATCTGTAAATGGCAACAATATCAGAACAATAAAAGAGGGAATAAACAGTGTAGGTATAGAACCTTCTAATGGAGAAGAAGGCAAGGCAATACCAAGTAATAATTTCACAGTAACCACAAAGAAAGTTAATAAACCTACCCATCAAAATAAAGAGGAAAAACATAAAGTCTCAGTAAAAACAAAACCTACAAAAACAAAAGAAATGAAAAAAAAAATCCACAAACAAAAAGAATTCAACACACGAGAGTAAGAGGAACAAAGAAAACATCAGCACCACAAAAAAAAAGCACTACAAAATGACAGTAATAAACTCACATCTACCAATAATTACACTGAATGTAAATGATCTAAATGCACCCATAAAGAGACAGAGAGTGACAGAATGGATAAAAAACAGGTTCCATCAATACACTGTCTACAAGAGACACACTTTAAAAACAAAGATGTAAATTTATTAAAAATCAAAAGTTGGAAAAAAATATTTCAAGCAAATAACTGCCAAAAAAGAGCAGGAGTGGCAATACTAATCTCAGATAAAATAGCCTTTAAAACAAAATCCACTGTAAAAGACAAAGAAGGACACTATATAATGATTAAGGGGATGATCCATCATGAAGACATAACCATAACAAACATGTACGCATCCAATGACAGGGCTCCAAAATACATAAAACAAACTCTAATAGCACTTAAAAGAGAAACTGACAGTTCCACAATAATAGGAAATTTCAACACACCACTCTCGGTAAAGGAAAAAACATAGAGAAAGAAAGTCAACAAAGATACAGAAGACCCAAAGGGCACAATCAGCCAACTTGGCCTCATAGACATATATAGAATCCTCCACCCTATAGCTGCAAAGTACACATTCTTTTCCAATACACATGGAACATTCTCCAGAATAGACCACATCTTAGGCCACAGAGCAATCTTCAACAAGATCAAAAATGTTGAGATAATACAAAGTATTTTCTATGATCACAAAGACATCAAGGTAGAAATTAAAAACATAAACAGGAAGGAAAAAAAATCAATTACATGGAAACTGAATATCAACCTGCTTACAAACCACTGGGTGATAGAAGAAATCAGAGATGGAATCAAAAAATTCCTAGAATCAAACAAGAATGAAAACACATCGTACTAAAATCTCTGGGACACAGCAAAGGCAGTCCTTAGAGGACAATTTATAGCAATAGATGCACACATCAAGAAAGAAGACAGGGAAAAAATCAAAACGTTAACTACACAATTGAAACAAATAGAAAGAGAACAGTAAAAAAAGCCCACAGCCACCAGAAAAAAGGAAATAATAAAGATCACAGCAGAAATAGATGAAATAGAGAATTGAAAAACAATAGAAAGAATCAACAAAACCAGAAGCTGGTTCTTTGAAACAATCAACAAAATTAACAAAGCACTGGCCAGACTGACAAAAGAAAAACAGGAGAGGACTAAGATAACCAAAATAAGAAATAAAATGGGGGACATTACACCAGACCCAACTGAAATAAAAAGGATCATAACAGAATATTAGGAAAAATTATACTCCAACAAATTAGAAAACCTAGAGGAAATGGATAAATTTCTAGAAACACGCTACCTACCCAAACTATCACAAAGAGATGTTGAAAATCTGAACAGACCCATAACAAGAGAAGAGATTGAAAAAGTAATAAAAAAACTCCCAACCAAAAAAAGTCCTGGCCCAGATGGCTTCCCTGGAGAATTCTACAAAACATTTACAGAAGAGCTTGTACCAGTACTACTCAAACTATTTCAGAACATAGAAAAGGAAGCAACAGTTCTGAATTCATTCTATGAAGCCAGCATAGCCCTGATACCAAAATCAGGCAAAGATACCACAAAAAAAAAAGAAAATTACAGACCAATATCTCTCATGAATATAGAAGTAAAAATTCTCAACAAAATTCTAGCCAACAGAATCCATCATTATATCAAAAAAATAATATACCACAACCAAGTAGGATTCATACCAGGTATGCAAGGATGGTTCAACATTAGAAAATCAATCAACGTAATCCACCACATAAATAAAAGTAAAGACTCACATGACCATCTCAATTGACACAGAAAAGTCATCTGACAAAGTCCAACACCCATTGCTGATAAAGACTCTCAAAAAAATAAGTATTGAAAGGGAATTTCTCAACATAACTAAGGGCATATATGCAAAACCAACAGCCAGCATCATTCTTAATGGAGAGAGGCTGAAAACATTCCTCTTGAGACCAGGAACAAGAGAAGGATGCCCTTTATCACCACTCCTATTTAACATTGTGCTGGAAATTCTAGCTAGAGCAATAAGGCAATAAAAAGAAATAAAGGGAATCCAAATAGGCAATGAAGAAGTTAAACTGTCCCTGTTTGCAGTTGATGATACTATACATAGAAAACAATAAAGACTCCACAAGAAAACCAAGGGAACTAATAGAAAGATTCAGCAGAGTAGCAGGAAAGAAGATAAACATACAAAAATCAGTTGGATTCCTATACACCGATAAAGAGAACGTTGAAAAGGAAATCAGTAAAAGAATACCATTTATAATAGCCCCTAAAAAAAAAAACAAAAAAACTTAGAAATAAATCTAACCATGGATGTAAAAGACCTGTACAAAGAAAACTACAAAACACTACTGCAAGAAACCCAAAAGGATCTACATAAATGGAAAAACATACCATACTCAAGGATAGGCAGGCTCAGTGTTGTGAAAATGAGAATTCTACCCAAAACAATTTACAAATACAATGCAATCCCGATCCAAATACCAACAACATTCTTTAAAGAGATGGAAAAGCTAATCATTAACTTTATATGGAAAGGGAAGAAGCCCCAAATGAGTAAAACACTATTGAAGAAGAAGAATAAAGTAGGAGAACACACACTACCTGACCTCAGAACCTACTATACAGCTACGGTAGTCAAAACAGCCTAATACTGGTACAACAACAGATACATAGAACAATGGAAAAGAATTGAGAACCCAGATGTACATCCATTCACCTATGGTCACCTGATCTTTGACGGGGGCCCAAAGTCCATCAAATAGGGAAAAGACAGTTTTTTTTAACAAAAAAGTACTGTAAAAACTGGATGTCCATCTGCAAAAAAATGAAACAGGACCCATACCTCACGCCGTATACAATAACTAATTCAAATTGATCAAAGACCTAAATATAAAACCAAAAACTATGAGGTTCACAGAAGAAAAAATAGGATCAATGCTAGAGGCCCTAATACACGGCATTAACAGGATAAAAACTATAACCAACAACACACAAACTCTGGAAGATAAATTAGATAACTGTGATCTTCTAAAAATCAAACACCAATGCTCTTCAAAAGACTTCACCAAAAGAGTCAAAAGAGAACCTACAGACTGCGAAAAATTTTTGGACATTACAAGTCAGACAAAGGTCTAATCTCCATAATCTACAAGAAAATCCAACACCTCTACAACAAAAAGACAAATAATCCAATTTAAAAATGG
>NW_004444159.1:674609-675895 GCF_000243295.1 Trichechus manatus latirostris
ACATCAAATGAAGAGATAAAGAACTCAGCCAAGCACCAAATGGAGTGAGAAAACTGACAGAGAATGGAGAGTGAGGAGAGATTCATGCAGAGGTCCCCTATCAGCTAAAACAGCATGGATCTGCCATCTTGGACTCCTATCAGAGACCAGCAAACAGGGGGTACGAGAAAGGAGATTCACGGAGCTTCCAGAGGGAGAAAAAACAACTGGTAATTTGTGATATACTCTTTCCCACCCCCCACACTTCTTCACCCCCACTTGGAGTCCTCTGCTTCCCGCGGCCACAATGTCTTATCTGGGAAGCACCAGCTGCTTGGATTCCACCAGCCCACACTAGCTGGCTCTCTGAGTGCTGTTTGTTGGCTGCTCGTGTTGCTTTTTTTCTGCTTCTTTTCATTTCTTCCTTACCTCTCACCACCTCCCGCTCCTTTTGCTCAAATACCTGGCTCTGTACGCCATCTTTGCCTCTTACCGAGGGGCTGCGGAGATCTGCTTGAGTGTGGAGCTGCTTCCCGGTCTGGGCTGTTGGGCTGGTGGGATCCCAGGGCTTTTGTTCTTTTGTTTGTTTTGAATTGTTTATTTGTTTTCTCTTCATTTTCTTGAGTTGGGAGCCCATTCTGGCGAGGCAGTGCTGCATGGTTTGGAAACTGCCCCCTCGGCCTGCAAAGACATGCAGAGGGATCCCTGAGAGCATTTCTTTTATTGTTGGTATTTTTTTCTTTTTGGGGGGGGCTTTTCTTGTTTCTTTTTTTTTTTTAATTTATTTTGTTTTTTTTCCCTCGTTTTCCCTTTTTGTGTTTCTTCATTACTCAGTTTCTTGTCTCTCTATATCTTCCTTCTCTTTCTGTTCCCTGAACACCTGGCGTTGTATACCTCTACGCCTTCTAGACAGGCTGTACTGCAACACGTGAAAACGACTTGCCCAGACCTCATAGCTGCACCGGTGGGATCCCTGGGAACTTTGCTGTTCTTTAACCTTTCCAATTTTTATTTCTTCATTCTTTCCTTTTCTTTTTTTTTTTCCTTCCTCTTCCCCTTTTTGTTTTTCTCCATTTCATAGTCTCTCATCTCTCCACTCCAATGGCAAGCTCCTCTAGCACTCTTTTTTGTTTGTTTGCATGTTTTTCACTCCTGTTCCTCTCTCCTCTCTGCCATATCCATCATCGCTCCACACATCACAATCTCCCTGCTACATCCTGTCTACCTGCACCGTGTGCTTAACATCACAGCACCAAGCAGCACAGACACGGCCTACTGGAACCTGCCCTGCACTGATTACCGACTCG
>NW_004444159.1:682071-714814 GCF_000243295.1 Trichechus manatus latirostris
TGCCCATCAACAGATGAATGGATAAACAAACTATGGTACATACACACAATGGAGTGTTATGCAAAGAGAAAGACAACAATGAATCTGTGAAGCATCTCATAACATAGATGAAACTGGAGGACATTATGCTGAGTGAAATAAGTCAATCCCAAAAGGACAAATATTGTATGAGACCTCTATTGTAAAAACTCCTGAAAAAGTTTGCACAGAAAAGTAACAATCTTCACTGGTTACTGGTTATGGGAGGGGTGTGGGGGAAATACTAAATAGACAATAGATAAGTGGGAACTTTGGTGAAGTGTAAGACAGTACACAATACGGGGGAAGCCAGCAGAACTTGTGCAAGGAAAGTCATGGGAGCTCCATAGACACTTCCAAACTCCCTGAGGGACTGAATTGTTTGGCGGAGGGCTGTGGGGACAATGCTCTCAGGGAACATCTAGCTCAATTGCCATAACACTGTTTATAAAGACAGTGTTCTATATTGTACCTTGGTGAGTAGTGTCTGGGGTCTTAAAAGCCTGTGAGTAGCCATCTAAGATACTCTACCAGTCTCACCCTTTCAGGAGCAAGGGAGAATGAAGAGAACAGGATACAAGGAAAAGATTAGTCTAAAGGACTAAAGGACCACAGCTAAGAAGACCTCCACCAGACTGAGTCCAGTACAGCTAGTTGGTGCCCGGCTACCACCACTGACTGCTCTGACCAGGATCACAGCAAAGGGTTCTGGACAGAGCTGGAGAAGGATGTAGAACAAATTTCTAACAAACAGAAACAGACCAGATTTACTGGTCTGACAGAGACCGGAGAAAAAGTGAAAGTATGGCCCCTTGACACCCTTTTAGCTCAGTGGTGAAGTCACTTCCAAGGTTCACCGTTCAGCTGGGGACTGGACAGCCTCATAAAACAAAATGGGACTAATGAGGCACAGCAGTTCAGGGACAAGGACTAGAAGGCAGGAGGGGACAGGAAAGCTGGTGATAAGGAACCCAAAGTTGAGTAAGGACAGTGTTGACATGTTGTGGGGTTTTTAACCATTGTCATAGGGCAATATGTGTACTAACTGTTTAATGGGAAACTGTTTGTTCTGCAGTCCTCCATCTAAGGTACAAAAAAAAAGGAGAATTAGCTGTGTGAGATCAAGTTGACAACAGCAACTCAAAAGTTTTGATAGGAAGCCTAGGGGACAGTGAGTTGAAGACAATGGTGATGGAATAATTTGGAAAAGGATAGTGAGAATAGCAGCACAACTGGAAGAACATAATCGATGCCCCTGAATTGTACATGTAGAAATTTTTGAAATTGTGTATCTTTGGCTGTGTATATTTTCACAAAAAAAAAAAAGGTCGAGAAGGGAGAGTGTTGACTTGTCACGGGATTGTTAACCAATGTTGTAAAACATTATGTGTACTGACTGTTTAATGAGAAACTATTTGTTCTGTAAACCTTCACCTAAAGGACTAGAAAAAAAGAGGGGACAGGAAAGCTGGTAATAGGGAACCCAAGGTCGAGAAGGGAGAGTGTTGACATGTCACGGGATTGTTAACCAATGTTGTAAAACATTATGTGTACTGACTGTTTAATGAGAAACTATTTGTTCTGTAAACCTTCACCTAAAGCACTATTAAAAAATTTAAAAAAAAAGAATCAATAGGTGAATATTTGAAGTAATAGATTTAAGCTCCAAATTATAAATAGATAAGTAATGAATGCATATATTTATTCAATTTGCAGCAATAACTATCATTAATGTGAAATAAGCAAAGGTGCAACTATAGTAAATCCTTTTCTAAAGATTAAAGAAAGTGAGTAAATATATATATGTTGAAAGTAATAGAAGAGAAAGTCTTTTGTTAATTCTCTTCAGAAAATTCAAAAAGAAAACATCAATAGAGTAAAGAAACAATCTATTTTATTCAATAAATTGTCTTTGGTTATGGACCATCAGTAACCATTAATAAACGAAATGATGTTGGCCTTTGATCAATATGTTTGTATATCACTAGTTTTGAATGTCATTTAGGAATGTAAGGCCAGTGACCACTTTTATGGACAGAAACATTTGGCTCTGAGTAGATCCTAGGTACAAATCTGGTCATAAATCATTTTATTTTTTTTTTGTAATTTGCAAAATGACTAAAATAATTAAATCATAAATTCTGCTAATAGTCATCTCCATCCTGGATTCAGAATGGTGTGGAAAAGGAACTATGACAAAAGTCAGGATTCCTGAGTGCTGGTTTCAACTCAGTGAAAAACTTCCCTGGCTCTCAGTCTCCTTTTTTGTGCGATTTGAATACCCCCATTTCAGGTCTAAGTTAGGATTCTATGCCACTACCTATTAGTATGAAATGAACACAAACGTCAGAGAAGGAAAAAAATAAACATGGACAATTATGCCTCTATAGCACACCCAGAGACGGATAAGACCATATGTTTTTATTGTCTTTTTTTTTTTTTAAATTATTTTACACTTACAGAAAAGGCACAAAGTGTCTTCACTTAGACATCCCCAGGCCTAAAGAGTTTCCGTATACTCTTCATCTAGCTTTCTCTTCTATTAACATCTTACATGACCATACACAATTATCACAGTTAATAAATTAACGCTGGTACAATACTATTAATTAATCTACAGACTTCATTCAGATTTCACCACTTTTCCTACTATCGTCCTTTTTCAATTCCAAGATTCCACATTGCATTTAGTTGTCATGGTTTCTTGGTCTTACCAAGACTGACAGTTACTCAGCCTTTCCTTGTCTTCAATGGCCTTATTGTAATGTTTTGAACAGCACTGAGCTGGTATTTTGTAAAGTGAGTGCTGGGCTCATGTTTCTTAATGTGGGTTTATCTGATATTTTCTCATTATCACATTGAGATTACACATTTTTGACAAGAGTGACAGAAGCAATGTGCTCTCAGTGTATCCTATCAGGGGTAAATGATGTTGATACGTAACACATATATTTTTAATACTGTGGAGCGTGAATGGATAACTTCTTAAAAAAAAAAAAAAACCTGTTGCCATCGAATCGTTTCCGACCCATAGCAACCCTAGAGGACAGAGTAGAACTGCCCCATTGGGTTTCCAAGGAGCGGCTGGTGGATTTGATTTATATAGATCATATAAATTAAAATAAAATTTGTTAACACTAAAATGTATTTGAACAGATAAAATAACACACTTGTAGAGAAAAATAAATATGAGATTCTTATATCAAGAGGTACATTTCACATTTTGTTGTTTACATTTAATAACATGAAAGAACTAACCTCCTATAAGAAACCCTTTTACCAGATCTCAGATCGATGATTTGTATTTCTTTCCAAGGTGAAAACCCTGATGTTATCTCTGATTTCCTTTTCCATTTCTCCGTGTGTTATACACTTTTTAATGCAAATCTTTGTTGAAAATTGAACAGAAAGAAAGTTCTAACCACCAAAGGTTGTAAGGGCATGTGTCAATCAAACGGCCATCTTCTTTTGCAAGTTTGTTAGAGAAGATGAAAAAAAATATGTATTATTTCTTTTGTTATTTCAAGATCAAAAAAGGTGAGTGTTGGCTCTACTCTGTCTTGATCATACCACAAAAGCAGCGTTGTTTTCAGATCTGAGTGTCTGGAATCAATAAGGTCTTTGACAAATAAAAGTCTGAGTAACAATCACAGATTTTGAGGATGTTAAATAGGAAATGGAAAGAGAGTGGAAATATAACAGCTGTCTCAAAATAGCAGAAGCACTGTCATATAGAAGAAAGATTAGATTCATTCCCCGGGACTCTTGAAGGGCACAACAAAAATCAAGTGAGAAAAAATTGCAGAAAGGAAGATGTTGGCTCATTGTAGGCAAAACTGTCTAAAGATTATTTTGCCTGAAAATGAATCTTATTTTCAAGGGAAATGGTAAATTTTTGATCACTGGAAATGTAAACAGAGAAGAATGGGATAACCTCTTATTAGATGGTGTAGAGATTGATTATCCATTATCTGATAACGATGGACTGAATTTATCTTGGTATTTTCTACTCAGTCTGAGACCTCATATGTGTAAAATGTCCTATGTAAAACAGGTAAATTGAAAATTTTAAATGCCTTGAAAATGCTCTTTTGTTTGAAAAGCTCTTCAGTCCATTGTTTTGTAAGTTGATAAAGCCTTTTGCAGTCTATCAATGCTCTTCTAACTTGTCTAATTTGAACCTCAGGTTCTTATGTCATCTGTATGTTATGTAGATGATAGATGACAGATCGGTAGGTAGATAGATACATAAATAGATGTTATATAGAAAGGTATTCAGTTTTATATATATATGTAAATTTATACACATATTCAAGCTAACAAAACGAAGTAATAAAAAAATCAAGATTATAATTTCTACTTCACATGGCATTAAGTTACAAAATTGTTCTTACTGAAAAACATATAAAGCCTAAAATAAAACAAGAACTCAGCTGCTAGCCAAAAGGTCGACAGTTCGAATCCACCAGCCACTCCTTGGTAACCCTGTGGGGCAGTTGCACTCTGTCCTACAGGGTTGCTATGAGTCAGAACTGACTCGACGGCACCAGGTTTTGTTGTTTTTTTTTTTAATATACTCATTTTAAAATAAAATTTAAAAATTGTTTTTCCTAAATAAAGACTTTTATGAATTCAAGAAAGCTTCAGAGAAAGTTCATTTTCTAAAAGAAATCTGTCGTATTCCCGTGTAAATCTATTCTATTTCTGTCCTCTTTAAATGTCCGCATACTGGTTTCATGTGTCCGCGTCCTCCGTTGTATCTCTGGAAAAGGCTATGCCAGAGGAAATAACTTGGGCAGATGAGGAAGGAAGAAAAAGGTGAAATAAAAAAGAAAAACGAAAGGCCATTTTCTTCAAATCTTACTATTCAACCTCTTCAGTGTTTTGTGTCGTAGCTCATTGAGATGGATAAGTCAGGACGTAATGAGCTGTCGTACTAAGGACCAGCATTGTTCAAACAATTACAACGGCATGATATGATTGGGGACAGGATTTAAAGAAAGACAAATACAAAGCATGGGATTGTGGTAGGTACTTAATGAGTCAGCAACATACTGTATTTCAAGAATGTCAAAGGCAGGTGACGCATGTCAGGCAGTAGAAAAGATATCAGCTTACACAGCAGGAGGAGTCTCTGAGCGACACAAATGCTTAATGCGCTTGGCTGCTAACCGAAAGTTTGGAGGTTTGAGTCCAGACAGAGGTGCCTCCAAAGAAAGTCCTGGTGATCTATTTCCAAAAAAACAGCCATTGAAAACCCTATGGAGCACAGGTCTGCTTTGACATACACAGGATCGCCATGAGTTTGTGTTGACTCTATAGTAACTGGTAGGTAGGTAGGTACACAGAAGGTGTAACAAACCTCCGAGACATCTAGAACTTTCCTCAGTTGTACAAAACTTGAGGGCTCATTTCAAAAAGTGCATTACCTTAGATAATTGCAATTTTCAGCCTCAGAGTCCTGATCCAAGTCTTTAAATGAGAAAGAGAAAAAGGGGAGTAGTTGTAATTAAACTCTTTGGGCACGGCATGCCACCAAACCTACCCTATCCTAGAGGCAGCTCTCCTAAGTATGCAGCTATCTATGCTACAATGATGAGAAAGTTAGTGATAGTAGAGACGATAAACCAATAAAGAAATCAATAAATCTAGATATGTCCATGGAAGTGTACTGCTCTTTTGAACATCTTTACTTATTGGTGTCATGGGGAAAAAAAAAAAAATGTTTGTATAATAACCGGTAACAAGTTGCCATTGAATCTATTCCAACTCATGGTCAGTAAGGAGTTGCCATTCAATTTATTCCAACTCATGGTGACCCCATGTGTGTCAGAGTAGAACTGTGCTCCATAGAGTTTTCAATGGCTGATTTTTCAGAAGTAAATTACCAGGCGTTTCTTCCAAGGAGCCTCTGAATGAACTTGAACTTCCCACCTTTTGGTTAGTAGCCAAGCGTTTTTAGCATTTGCACCACTCCAGGACTCCATACAGCCATTTTTATGGATTGAATTGTGTCCCTCCCAAAATGTGTATCAATTTGACTAGGCCTTGATTCCCAATAGTGTGTGGTTGTCCACCATTTTGTGATCCCATGTGATTTTCCTATGTGTTGTAAATGCTAATCTCTGCCTAAGGTTAATGAGGCAAGATTACGGTATGTTAAAAAGGATGAGGGTGGGATGCAACACCCTTACTCATGTCACATCCCTGATCTGATGTAAGAGGAGTTTCCCTGGGGTGTGGTCTGCATCATCTTTTATCTTACAAGAGATAACAGGAAGAGAAGCAAGCAGAGAAATGGGACCTCATACCACTAAGAAAGAAGCGCCAGGAGCAGAGTGCATCCTGTGGACCTCGGGTCCCTGCTTTGAGAATCTTCTAGACCAGGGGAAGATTGATGACAAGGACTTTCCCCCAGAATCGACAGAGAAAGAAAGCCTTGCCCTGAATCTGGAGCCCTGAATTTGGACTTCTAGCCTTCTAGACTGTGAGAGAATAAATTTCTGTTTGTTAAAGCCATCCACTTGCGGTATTTCAGCACAAGATAACTATAGCAGCACAAGATAACTATAGCAGCACTAGATAACTAAGCGTCCCTCCTAAAAAAGATGATAAAAATTGAGTAGACCTCAACTCCAATGACTCTCATGTAGGAATTAGTAGTAGTATTTTGACGCTTTAGGCTTTGGAGGGTATAAAAACCAAAATAAAACCTGTTGCCATTGAGTGGATTCCAACCCATAGCGGCCCTATAGGACAGAGTAGAACTGCCCCATAGGGTTTCCAAGGAGCGGCTGGTGGATTCTAACTGCCAATCTTTTGGTTAGCAGTCATAGCTCTTAACCACTGTGCCACCAGGGCTCCTTGGAGGATATACAGTTCACCAATAAATATCTCTTAAGCACCTAAAAGGTATTTGGCTGTCCCCCAATCAACTCTGCACATTGCAGTCAGAGGGCGAATTCTAGACCACCGATCTCACTGGGCCACTGTTCCCAGTTCAACCTTCCAAAGGATTCTCACTGTCATGGGATACCAAATTCTTCCCTCTCTCTCTTACACTCTACTATTATCCTTGTGTTCTGTATTTCTTTTACATTGTGTTTCTTGGAACATAATCTTTCACCTTTTCACCCTGCACAAGCTGCATCCTCGATCTGGAATATTCCTCACCCTCTTTGCCTATCTAAATCTCACTTACCTTTTAGGTTCCTGTTTAAATGCCATTTTCTCCAGGACTTCCAGAACTCTTATGAATTGGGTTAGATGAGCGTGTTACATGTTCGTATAGTACTGTACTTTTCCAACCAAGGAGCCTAACAGATTGTAATATTTACTCCATTTATTTGCTATCTTCTCTAACAAAACATAAGTCTGATGAAAAATGGGGAATGCCTTATTTCAAGGACCTAGAACAGTGACTGTACATAATTGGAGCATAATAAATATTTGTTGAATGAATAAATGAAGGAGTAAATGAATTGAGTAGAGAAATGGGGAATGATCAGTGTGGGAGCAAGTGAGTTGGTTACACTGCTGAGTGCATTTCATCATCCATATGTAATGCATGATACTGGGTTCGGTGGTAGAATTCTCACCTTCCAAGCAGGAGTCCCAGGTTCTATTCCTGGCCAGTACACCTCAAATGCAGCCACCTCCCTTCTCAGTGGAGGCTTACGTGTTGCTGTGATGCTGAACAGATTTGAGTGGCGCTTCTAGACTAAGGTGGACTAGAGAGAAAGGCTTAGTGATCTTCTGAAAATCAGTCATTGAAAACCCTATGGCTTACAGTACGATTCATAACTGGTGACAGGAATGGTGCAGGACCAGGCAGTGTTTCATTCCATTGTGTGTGAGGTAGCCATGAATTGGGGCTGATTCAATGGCAGCTAACAGCAGCAACAACGTACTCTGTCCTAAGAGCTGGACCACAATAATGATCCTTCCCTCAAGCAGAGAAACAGAGGCAGAATGCTTGATGCCTTTTCTGAGTCACACAGTTAGTAACGGGCAGAGATGGAATGGACTCATGTCTCCAGACACTTTCTGCCCCTCCCGTCAAATTGGGATTTATTTTAGCCACAGTGTCAGAGACAAAAACACCACACACTGGATCGAGCTGCTGAAAAAGGGAGGGAAAAAATGATATTAAATGGATCAATATAGAAACAAGATATAAGTGTAGTTTCTCTAGAGGCTTTACTTTCATTAGCTAACTTATGGAGGAAAAGTATTGCACAAATAATCCATGGATATAAAATGATCCTTGGTGTTTGGAAGAAACTAAGAAAAAGGACTGAATTTGCCTAGAGGCCATTTCCAGATTAACCTATCTACACCATGTTCCTCAAATGGAATTGGAAGCATTGGAGAAAATATCATGCCTGAAACCTGATTTCCAATCTCTTGATAGTTTTTCAGATTTCTGGCATCATCATGTTTTCGTAATTAAGCAAAATAGGCCTGCTGACACGTAATAACTGTAAGAAGACAGTGCCTCCAGTTTTCACACACTGTGTTCTCAACGTAACAGGACTGATGCTGGTATAAAATAAAAGGAGAGCGCTCTGGTTAGCATAAAGCAAACCACAGGCTGCCATCTGGCCTTGTTCTGCTGAGGCCAAGAAGGAGATCTTATCAGCCCTCTGCAGGTTATCACCTCGATAGGACCTTGGGAGCACTTCCGTTTCTGCAGCTGTTTACCTCTATGTTATAATTGGAGATTAAGTATAGGAAGGAAAAAAGAATTGCAAGAATTGTACTTAAAATATAATAGCCCCGGTAAGAAACATGCAACACTTAAACCTTGGACACCATGACCGTGCAGAATGCTATCACGGTCTGAGTGGTAAATCAAACCCACATGGCTATCAAAATTATTTGTATACCCGAAAGTCTCCCTGGTGGAGGATAAGAATCTACCTTTTAGTTCTCCTAGAAATGCAATAGGAACAGGGTAACCTTAAAGTTCTATTCGGGGAAAGAAAAAAAAAAACATTAAAATATGTTTGCAGAACTCTATTACAAGGTCTTCATGCCATACTAGATTTTTGCCCAGCAATATATGGACAAATGTATGAGGATCTTTGTAGGCTAAAGTTCATCATGCAGACTTGGGCTTTTTTGCTTTATCCTGAGAATCTTACTACATTACCATTCACAGCCTTTCGGAAACTCTGAGCATTGGGCGGTGTTATGAATTGAACTGTGTTCTCCAAAAAGATAAGTTAAAGTCCTAACCCCTGTACCTGTGAATGGGACATTGTTCGGGGAAAATAGGGTTTTTGTTTGCAAATGTTAACAATTAAATTAACAAGATCTTACAGGAGCGAGTTGGGTGGTAATCCCTTCTGAGTGGTGTCTTATAAAAGAGGAGAACAGACAGGGAAGTAGAGTCCCAAAGAGGGAGAAGACGTCATGTGAGGATCCATCTACAAGCTAAGGTTGAACACCTAGAAACACCCAAGGTTACCAGAAGCTGAAAGAGACAAGGAAGAATCTTTCCCTAGAGCTGACAGACAGAATGTGGGCCTACTGACACCACGGATTCAGACTTCCAGCCTCCAAAATTGAAAGACAGTAAATTTCTGTTCTTTAAAGCCTCCTACTTTGTGGTGTTTTTGTTACAGCAGCCTTAGGACACTAAGACAGACAGTAAACCCACTGCGCCCCCAGTGCTTAATTCCGAGTCTTCTGGATGGATGTTTATTCTTCTCACTGAGCATGCCAATGTGTTGTGAGCAGGGAGGTCAGGACTTCTGGATGACCAACACCCTCCTCTGCCTGATGTCAATCAAATCATTTCTTTCTGTTGATAATACCAGTGAGATTTTCTTGTGACAATGTGTATTAGTCATAAAACACCTTCACTACTTGTTCCCAAGAGAGAGAAAAGGTACACTACAAAATGTGTCTCTTGTCTTTTTCTTTTTTCAGCCATTGGGGTTATCTGAGAAAATAAATATTACACTGACTTTAAAAGTACCATCCACATGTACTGGTAGAGTCACTCTTACATGTTTTCAACTGATGCTAAAAATGGAATTATTCTGAGTGTATTAGGTAATAAAGTGAAATGGGATCACGAGTGGTCTAAATACATAAATACTATATTTCACAGTTGTTGAATTTTACCTCAAAGAGGATTGTATCTTCCTCAATATTATGAATTTCTAAAGTTGGAATTGAGGTCTTATAAGTCTTTGGTCTCCCGAGTTTTAATCTAGATAGCATTGATTAAAACTTTAATAAGAGCAATTTTATTAATAATGTTCTCTAAATCAGTCTTCATATTTGACTTCCTACATAGTTAGAAGAGCTTGATTTTCTAAATCAATTTAAGTTGTGGAAAATAGCAATAAATATTATTTCTTGTTACTAATTCACAAGTGACCAAACAACCATCTCTCAACAAACTAACGTCCACTCTAGGAGTCCTTACTGCTGTGACATGGGGTGTACTGGAAATGGAAAGCAACGCAACGAAAACGCAGAAGATGAGGTACTGATCACTTTGTATTTTTCTCTCAATGCCTAAGAATCAGAAAACCAGGAGCTCTATCTCTCCTTCCACATCACCCACTCCCTCATCAAATTTCAAGTTGGCATTCAAGTAGGCTCATGTGAGCCTCATGAGCACAGAAAAACACGTGGTGGGAACCAAGGACCTCAGGAGACCAATGAAGAAATGCTAAAAGTCATGGTAAGATTGCTAAGGACAAGCTGCATGTAAACTTTTTCTCTTCCTGTGCTCATCAAAAGGGGAGAAAATTTTTCTCCCCGTCTTACTCTCCATGGCACGTTTTATTATTGCAAAAATACAGATAACACATCATTGCCATTTCAACATCTTTCAAGTGTACAGTTCAGTGATGCCAATTATATCAATCATGTTGTGCAACCGTCCACAGCATTTTGACTCAAGTATTAGGTATTACAAGTATCTAGAGATGATTTAAAGTATACAGGAGGATGTGTGTTGGTTATATGCCATTTTATATAAGGGTCTTGAGCATCTGCCGATTTTGCTATCCGAGGGTGTCCTGGAGCCAATTCCCCTCAGATACTGAGGGACAACTATAAATAGATGAATAGGATCTCAAGCAATAATTTGTATCACCCTTAAGAGTTTGCTCAGTACTCTCTTATACAGTTGATTTTCATTATTTGCAGTAGTTATGTTCTATAATGTCCCATGAACACCAAATTAGCAACTACTGAACCACCTCTTGGAGGAGAAATAGAGAGTTAAGTCCTGCGAGCCTCTGGTCACAACATTTTTGTTACCTCATCAATACATGATCTTGTTTTATGTGTGTTTCTGTTTACAGGCACCTTATTTCATATGTATCTTTGATTCATTAACATTTGAACTCACGGCCAGCAGCACTATAACTCATGCCTGAAAGAAGCTTATCTAATGCACGCATCTTCTCCATGAGGCACGTCATGGCCTTCTGTTACTGAGGAACCTTAGAGCGCTCATCAGTACTACGTCTGGGGGCCATTTTAAACAGTTAAATCACCAACAAAAACCACAGAAGTGTGAAAAATGTCACTAAGTAGACAACAAGAGGGACAGTTGAGGAAACAAACACAGAGTAGAGTTTTGTTCCACCTTAGCTGGGAAAGTATGTGTCCAGTGACTCAAATTTTCTGCTGCTTTGAGCATGTCTGAAAATTCCCTCCAAAGTGCCAAGGGTATTGATTTTGGGCTTACAAACTAATGTTCATGAGTAGGCAAATTTGCAAATACAGAATCCAAAAAGAATGAAGATAAATTCTACCTCCTTTAAGTGAGCCTCAAAACTGTGAGGATAGATACAGTTTTTCCCATTCTAAAATTTGTGGTTCCAACTTTTACCAGCTTTGTGATCTTGGGAAATTACTTAGGAAATCTCTCTTTGTTTCATTTTTCTCTTTGGTAAAATGGAAACAATTATAGTACCTACCTCAAAGAATTACTGTAAGAATTCATATATACAGTATCCAGGATGGTGCTTGGCACATAGTAAGAGCTAGAATATGATTGCTGTGATTACTGTTACTCACAAATGAGGTTTATCATATATGATTTAGTGAGGATAAATGATTTTCCTTCACTAAAAACAATTGAAAATCCTAGTTTCGTGACATCAAACTTCTCTTCCGCCTTCTCTCCCAGCTTGCCTCTACTACGTGCTCTTAATCTCCCGGATAGATTAAGTGGACTAACTTAGAAATTTAGTTCTCTTGATCATAATTATTTTCTGAGACAATGTATTTGATTTCCAAACAACTTTCAGAATATAACTCGTTAAAGTCCAGGATTGCTCTCTTCTTGTTATACTTGGCGTTTAACATGGTTTACGGGATAAAGGAGAACGAACAGCAGAAGTATTTTATAGCACAAGCAGCCCATTTAATATAAACCTTTAGGGAAATCACTGCCTAAGTAAACCTGAGGATATTTTGTGCTCCTTAGAAGGTTTTGACTAACTCAACTAGCTTGGACAAAGTCATCACAGTTCTGTTTTCAAAGTGCTTCCTAAGCATTTGGGCACATTAATTCCTTTAGCATTCATTCTTGTTCTAATCAAAAGCAGCATAGATACATTTACTTAGAACCTTCTGGTTAACAGCTGGCTACCTTGAAACACTGCTCGTAATTTTCTTTCATTGTAGTTGTACAGTTGGCTCTCTGTATCCACAGTTTCTGCCTCCTCAGATTAAACCAACCATGGATGGAAACATTCGGGAAAAGAAAAAAAAAAAGCAGACTTTTTTTCCTTGTCATTATTCCCTAAACAATACAGTATAACAACTATTTACATAGCATTTACATTGCATTAGGTATTATAAGTAATCTAGAGATGATTTAAAGTGTACGGGAGGATGTGTGTTGGTTATATGCAAATACTACACTGTTTCATATAAGGGACTTGAGCATCCGCAGATTTTGGTATCCGAGGGTGTCCTGGAGCCAATCCCCCTCAGATACTGAGGGATGACCATAAACAGATGAATAGGATCTCAATCAGCTCTTTACTGATGAATGTTTAATGCAAGTGAATTACCAGTTTAACATATGCTATTTGAAGACCTCTGGGTGGTGCAGATGGTATGTGCTCCATTACAAACCTAAGGGTGGTGGCAGTTTGAACCCACCCAGCCACACTGTGGAAGAAAGGCCTGGCAATTTGCTTCTGTAAAGAATACAGCCAAGAAAAACCTATAGAGCTCAGTTCCGCTCTGTAACACATGGGGTCACTATGAGTTGGAATTAACAGCAATGAGTTTAGTTTTTTGGGGGTAGTTTTACTTAAAAAACAAACAGAAAAGACACTTTAAATACTTTGAATCCCACTTCTGCAATTTTGTAGCTGTGGGGTCTTGGACAATTTACCTAGCCTCTCTGAGCCTGTTTGCCAAACTATAAAATAGAAAGTGGTCCATCACAGGATACTGTGAGCATGGGATAAGAGGGAACACGTGGGGCCAGGGCTGGCTCACAGCAGGCATCTCATACATGGTCTTTTCTCTCCTTTTCCTCTTGAAGTTAATTGAAGTGCAGGTTCCAAATGGGATGGGTATACGAGAAGGATTTGCTGCTCCATTGCTTCCAGAACAATGTTTTCAGGCCACATTAACCTTAAAAAAATAGGCTTCACACTTTTCCAGGCTATAACAGCACCCTCTGTCTTCCCCTTCAAAGCAAAGCCCCTCCTTCCCATCAGTCTCAAATGTTTCTGGGAGACCCTAGGGGATGGTATTCATGCACCCAGGAACTTGGATCATTCATTTTCCTCTTCTACCCTGATTAAAATCAGGGCTGCCGCTTTGAGCTGTGTGATGTTTGACAAGTTACTTAACCTCTCTGTGCCTCCATTTCCTCATCTATAAAATGGATAATAAGAGGACCTAAGTTACAGAGTTGTTTCGAGGATTATAAGCGTTAATAAAAGTAAAGCACTTAGAACATTTCCAGTCACACAGTCAGCTCCCAAATACTGGCTACTGTTGCTAATAACTCTACTCCTGCCAACTTTTCTTGTGGTTGATACTGCTGACGTACCCTACCTCAACACTGTGTAACCTGAAACTCTCCATATCCCATTCTGCCAAAGCTACCAATGTAGGTTCTCCAGGATCTTTAAGACACGACCTACCAGCTGTGCTTTCTGCCATCCAGGGGAGAGCCTGCTACCAACACGTGATCCTCCACTAGGCAGTTCTTACAGGCTTTCAGCTGTGTTCCCACCCGTCAGAAACATTTCTTTCTCTCTTTTTCCTCATAGCTCCCTTCCCTTCTACTCAGAGATGATGTCATTGAGTTGGACCAGGGAGGGATAGAGGTGACAAATCTAAATATTTCATATCTAGTTAAACTTAAATTCGGAAAAAATGTGATCCTAAAATATTGAATTCACAAATTCCTGGAAGGAACCAGTGATTACTACAGGTATTAACAAACCCCTGCCATTATCTAACTCTTTAAGAACCTGAATTTGTGACCCTCTTCCTTATCCCTGGAATTTTACTGTTCAGTTAGTTCTAGACTTCATTATGAAGAAATACATGTAAGCCCTAGAGATTAAAAAGAATCATTGTCATTCCTTCGTTCTTCTTACGTCCAATTGCTGTCCAGTTGACTCCAATGTATGACGACTTTGTATGTGTCAGAGTAGAACTGTGCTCCAGAGGGTTTCCAATGGATGAGTTTTTTGGAAGTAGATGGTCAGGCCTTTCTTCCAAGGTACCTCTGGGTGGACTAGAACCTCTAACCTTTCAGTTAGCAGCTGAACTCATTAATCACTTGCACCACCCAGGGATTTCTATTGAGGCAAAGAGACGGGCTTTTATAGGTTTTACGTTATGTACATGCGAGTAGATTTAATGAGTTATAATGGAATTGTGCCTTGTGATGTCAGTGTTGTGTATTTTGGTACTGTTTATATTTCTATTGCAATTGTGTAATTACTTAAAAGTAACTAATTTAAATTTATTATTGTCGTTAGTTGCCGTCAGGTCGATTTCAACTCATGGCTATCCCATGTGTTACAGGATAGAACCGCTCCATAGGGTTTTCTTACCTGTAATCTTCACAGAAGCAGATGGCCAGGACTTTTCCTTCCGCAGTATCGCTGGACAGGTTCAAACTGCCAACCTTTAGGTTAGTAGTCAAATGCAAACATTTGCACCATCCAGGGACCTTATAGAAATTATACCTCCCTCCCAAAAAAGCTAGTAGTGAAAGCTATTTGATTTTTAAATAATTTTAGAGTATAATCTATACCCAGCATTCTAAATTGATTTACTTTTGTCATTATCCTTTAAATCCATCCATATTTACCTAAAATATTCAACAGCTGTTTTGATTACCACATTAAAATAAATAAAGTCTGATATGCATGAACCCCAAACTTACAGAGTTAAAGATTTAAACATGACCTTGGGAACTAATTTTGTTTTCACTCTGAATCCTTTGTACCCTGAATCCTTTGTATCTATTTGTCTTTTTTTCCCCCTCCTTCTTTTTTGTTAAAAGACATGGGCTCAGTTAAAAGACACTTCATGAAAGACGATTTGGCATCCATGTGATGTCTGAAAACCCACAGATAAATAGTAAAAAGACTGTTAAACAAAAGAGTCCAATTATGCTTGTTTTAACTTGGCCACTTAACTAGCTAATCTTTCCCTTTTATATTGTTACATTTTATGCCAATCAAATAGTCTCCAAATTACAACTTTTTCCAATCTGAAAATGTTTGCTCTTGGCTTTTTATTGCCCTTGACTCCAGTACCTGGGTTCCTACACAACAACAGACTACGAGCCAGCATGTTCCAGATGAACATTTGGAAGGTATGGGTTGCTAGGTATTTTCTTTTACTTTTACTCTTCTCTTTCTCTCTTCCTTCTCCACTTTCCTCTTCTCCATTTCTTTCTCTCTATGTCCCTGTTATACGAGCAAGTGATTAAATGGTGGAGCACTTCAGATCACACAGAAATTACAGAAAGGCCACTAGGTTTATGGTTTTCTTACCAGACTTTGGGAAAATTGGTTTAGTCCCTTGTAAGAAACTTCTTTGTAGGTCTGATGAGCCTTCCTCCTGGGGTGCTACTTCATTTCTACTCAGGTATAGGCCCTGAGGCCCCCATAGTGGTTTACTTGTCTCTTTACAGACTTTCACAACGTCTCCATGATATCCAGTGGCCACAGGAAGCTCTTCTGTCCCTAGTTATAAGATGAAACTGGTTGATCCGATAGTAAACATACAGAATGTAGAACTGGGTTATTGCTTAAAGGCAGTGTGAAGGATTAATCTGAATTGGTCCACAAGTTGAAAGTAGTTTGAACCACAAAAATCTGTTTGCACATAAAAAACAGATATGCGTATATCGATTTTAAGAAAAAAGCATAGAGAAGAGTGAACTGCTTTCCAGGAGAAAAGGCCTGCATCTTTTTAGAATAAACACATTTATAGTTTAGAGGATTTTACACCCGTTTCCTCTAGGCACAGACATGTTCTTTAAACTGAACGTGCTTTTGTTTTCCCTGAATATATAAAGTATGGTTTTATTCCCAAACTACAATATTTCACAGACTTCCCAGAAATTGGCATGGATACATAAGGTTCTCATTTCTTCCATAGCCTCCAGGCCTTTCAATTCAACATATTTACATTGATTATTTGTTGTGTGCAAGGTGTCTCGTAAGGAAGATGCAGGACTAGAAAGATGAGTAACATATAATCCGTACCTGTAAGCATCTTAGACAAATAGATAAGTCAGGTACATGAATAAGCATGGTAAACGTTGTGATCGGACCGCGAGCTCACCTATGATCCTGGAAAATCAATTCAACAGTTCCACATTCTGTTATTCCATATCCAAGGAAAACGAAACTGTTCCCTGCCTTCTTTCCACAGAGACTGTGGAGATAATGTTCATAGAGTGTGTAAAAGTAATTGCTATTAAGATCTGCCTTAATTTACCTGAATTCATTTAATCTGCATTCTGCCAATTTATGTTCAGTGCTTGACACACCACACACACACGCATATATGCATGTGCACCATGCATACATGACACACACAGATACACGTGCATACACACACGCACACATGCACACACGCACACACGCACACACGCACACATGCACACTCCCACGCATACACTTGCACCTTTTGGGGAAGAATTCACAGCACCTTCCCATCCAAAAGCTTCAAGGAACAGCGTTAGCACACTTGAGAGTATGTCTTCATCGGTGTGAAATGAATTCACATTGCACCTTATTCGGGATGGAGGCTTTCTGATGCTTATTCGGCATGATTTCAGGGTAGGAACGTGTGTATACATGCGCCTCTGCATAGAATGCTAAAATTAAATTGACTTGCTGGCTAAAGTTAGAGAAAATCTTTTTCTAGCTCCTTTCTACCACTCAATAAATTATTACAGTCTGTGCACAAAACGCAAATTACATGCTTTATTAGTATGTTCTGTGGTAACCTCAAAACCACAAGTGTTTACATGTGCTGCACGCATGCACTTTGGGGCTTTTTAATAGCGGGTTGACAAGAGATTAAAGGCAGAAATATGGCATTTTATTAAAGCAAACATATCAGTATGCCTACCATGATAAAATGATCTAGTTTTCTTCAGACACAAAAGTTTCTGTTGAGTGATACCTTTGAAATTCCTTGAGGGCACCCTATTATTCACTCCCCTCAACAGAGAGCAGCTGCAAATGGTCTCCAATTTTCAAAGAGTATTGCCTAGTCATTCTTTACTGTCAAAATGAAGAAGAGCATAAAAGTTAAGTCAATAAAGTAATATAAAATGCTTAATATAAAAAATCAGGAATGAATGATTAACCATTAAAAACGTACAGTAGCTATTTCATCCAGGAAAAAAAAAATTAACATTTCCCTTGAAACCTATTAACACTCCTTGTAAACAATATTCTTTTTTGAAATATATGACCTTTCTTAATGCTCTCCACACACATGACATTTTTCTTATATCCACTTTAGCTCTACTGATATGAAGCAGAGTCCTCAGGAGAGTGCGCTGAGCCCCTTGCTCAGAAATAGGCGGTCTTCCACTGTGGATTCCACGCCAGTGTTCTAATCCACGTCGGATGCTAACTGCTAACTGTTGTTGCTGATTCAACCCCCAGATTGTAAGATCTGCCAGTGGACAAACATGAGGCAAAAGGTACTGCTACCACTGAACCCACAGCTTCCTCATCGAAACCAACAAAAATGTGGTAATGACCCTCTTCTCTTTATTTGGCAAATTGATGAATATGAAAATTAGTATGATTCTCTCTCTTCTCTCGGTTCCATCCATCTCTAATCTATGTCTCTTCAGTACCTGTGGGTGTTGTATACAGGGCCAAGTACAGAGAAACCCCAAAAGCCCACTGCCGTTGAGTCGATTCCGACTCATAGTGACTCTATAGGACAGAGTAGAACTGCCCATAGGGTTTCCAAGGAGCACCTTGTGGATTCGAACTGCCAAACTTTTGGTTAGCAGCCGAACTAAAAAGCAAAGAGAAAAGATGTTTCTGTATACTTTTGGGGAAAAAAATCACTTGAAAAGGTCAAGGTTTAATTTAGTCTAGAACTTCTTTTCAAAATTAAATCCCCAAAACTCAAGACTGTTCAGAACCTGTTCTAAAGCTAATCTCTTTATACTCTGAGGTTGCTGAGAAAAATACTGCCCTGAACATGATATATATGAAGAATGATTTTGATGGAAAAACTATATAATCAGATGGCCAGAGTCAACAAGACCACCCTTTGAGGCTGCCAAATGTTTTCAAAACAATGGTTCTGGAGCCATCAGAGAAAGCAACCACGATGTTACTCAGACAGCCAGCACCAAGCTGTGGTAACTTGGTTAATGTGAGAGATGAATGAGTATGTTTGGGGTTGGGGAATAAACCTGTACTGCAGGAGTTTTAAAGCATTCTTATAAATTTCTCCAAAGAATTCATAAGCTTTAATTATGACCTTCTATTTCCCAGAAGTTCTCTTCTAAAACATTGGACTAAGATATCCAGGCTTTTCCTTGTGGAGAGACAGGGATCATATGGAAATGTGTCTTTATTAGGCTATTAAGTATTCATTTATCACTAAACAAGAAACGTGCAGCTCTTGAGGAACACCTCAAAGAGAAAAGATACATTGAAAAGAACTAACAGAAGAATATAAGCACAGTCAGGACGACAATACTCAGATGGTATAGATAGAATGAGAAATGTATCCTATGTTTGTTTGTCTGTCCTAGGCTGACACTTTTGAAGTCAAACATAGAAGCGTCCCTTCATGAAATCCACAACTTATCTGCTGTCCCCTCACAGATGTTTAGTTGATATTGATGATGACATATCCAAATGTTATTGTGTATTTGGGGAAAACAAAGGAAGAAAGAAAGGAAAAAAGGAAGGAGGGAAGGAGGGAGGAAGGCCCTAAAAATGCTTGGAATAAAGATCTCATCCTTCATTCTGAGTTTCCAAGCCTGGTTTTCTTTTTCTTGGAAACTCTGTGGGGCAGTTCCACTCTGTTCTATAGGGTTTCTATGAGTCGGAATCGACTCGACACAAGGGGTTTGGTTTTGTTATTTCCATTTGGAGGTTCCCAGTTGTAATAAATGAAGCTCCTTTTGACTTGATTCTTTTTTCCAAAGTCTATTCTTGCATTAGATTCTGACTTTTTTTTTTTTTTTAAATATCTCACTAATTTTCTTTTTTTTCCCTTTTCAATGAAATGGCTACTAGACCAGAAAGCCTGAATTAGTACGAAACGGTCCTAATTGGCCTCCCTGCTGCTACTCTTTCCTCCTCTTCTAAACAACCCCATTTCTTTTTTCCAGTCCGGAAACATCACCTTAATCCTTTCACTTCCTGCTCAAGAGCACAGACAGACCTCTTTTACCTCCTGCGTTAAATTGACGTCTTCCTCCTGGCTTGATCTATTCAGTCCTACTTCCCAGTGGTGCCTACCTGGGCAGTTCATTTGGCTTCCTTACTACCCCAGTATTTCCTCTCCAACTTGATTGTAAGAAGCTGGAGGACGAGGCACTCATCATATGTTTCTTCTGTATTCCTCCCCGTGCCCAGGAGGATGTACAATTAACCAGGATGGCCTGTTTATAGTCATGCTTTGCATTGCCACCTTCGCGTTCACTTCTCCAGTCTTGTCTCTGGCTACCCCCTACTTCATTCCGGTGCTTTAGCCACAGAAAACTGCTTCTAGTTAGTGAAACAACAGAGAAAAGTGTTTAGATAAAGAGAAGAAAAGTTAAGTCAGATCCCATTGCCCTGAGATATCATATCAACATTTTAATGACCACGATTTCATATATTTCCCTCTGCATATACACAGATAATTTCATATGGGTTGAATATTGTTTAGAGGAGACCCTGGGTGGTGCAAACAGCTAATAAGCCCAGGTGCTAACCAAAAGTTTTGAGGTCTGAGTTCACCCATAGGGACCTAGGAAAAAAGGCCTGATGATCTACTGCTGCAAAATCAGCCATTGAAAACCCTATGCAGCACAGTTCTACTCTGCACACATGGGGTCGTCATGAGTTGGAGTCAACGGCATCTGGTATGGTTTTGAATATTGTTATAGTGTTTGTTTAAAAATTATGCTTACAATATTTGAAGATACTATACATATAAAAATTTCAAGGAATCAGACTTACATCAGGTTAAGTCAAAGTTCCTTCCATAGGATTGCCATCCCAGTTTGTCGTGGTTCCTTCTGAGTCTTTTTCAACATACTGATATATATTTGTAAATATCTAAATGTATCATTTTAACAGCATAACTGAGATATTACTAAATGTATTTTTCTACAGCTCACCTTTGTAATTTAATATGTGTTGAACATGTTATATCAATGCATCTAGATTTACCTCATTCAATTCAATTTTTATTTTTAGGTGGTAATACATATAAATATGTTTTAAAGCACATACTACAGTAAAGCTTGAAAATAAAAACAGCAACAGCAGCTGATGGCCACTTCCCACCCTAACCTACTCCTCAAAAGCAACCACCCAAATTATTGTGGACATTTCTTCTGGCATTAAACTTTGTTTTTCAAAGTAATGTACTGCTATTTTCGGATGTCCTTTACTTAGACATTGTCTACTGACTTCTTACATTAGAAGATTGCAATTTATCGTTCCTAAGGAGCTCCAAGGAAACCCTGGTGGCGAAGTGGCTAAGAGCTCGGCTGCTAACCAAAAGGTCAGCAGTTTGAATCCACCAGGCACTCCTTGGAAACCCTGTGGGTCAGTTCTACTCTGTCCTGTAGGGTCGCTGTGAGTCAGAATCGACTCATTGGCAAAAAGTTTGGTTAGGTATTTTAAGGAGCTCCAAAACCCGCCTCATTTTCTTCCCCTTGCTCATCTTCTATACTTTATCATAATTTTTATGTGAATTCATTAGTCATTGTTTTTAATTTAATGACTATATGCATATTGCTCATTCATCTTGATTATTAGGTGCTGTGGAGTCAATTTCGACTCATAGTGACTTCATGTACAACAGAACAAAACACTGCCCAATCCTACGCCATCCTTACAATGGTTGCTATGTTTGAGCTTATTGTTGGCAATGCGTCTTGTTGAGGGTCTTCCTCTTTCTCACTGACTTTCTACCTTATCATGCATGATGTCCTTCTCCTAGGACCGGTCGCTCCTGATAACATGTCCAAAGCACGTGAGATGAAGCTTCGCCATCCTCACTTCCAGGGAACACTCTTGCTGTACTTCTTCCAAGACAGACTTGTTCACTCTTCCGGCAGTTAATGGGATATTCAATATTCTTCGCCAACACCATAGTTCAAAAGTATCAATTCTTCTGTCTTCTTTATTCATTGTCCAACTTTCACAAGGACGTGAGGTGATTGAAAACACTATGGCTTGGGTCAGGTGCACCTTAGTCCTCAAAGTGACCTCTGTGCTTTTCAACACTTTAAAGAGGCCTTTTGCAGTAGATTTACCGAATGTCATACAGCGTTTGATTTCTTGACTGCTGCTTCCATGGACATTTACTTGTCATTTCAATATTGCTCATAGTTAAGCAATATAAAGCACTACAATTGCATTCCCTTTCTTATATTCCATCAAGGGGTTAAAATTGCCTTTTTTGCGTATTGTTTTCTTACGTTTCCTGTGTTTTCCTTATTAATTCATCCTCAGAGTCTCTGACAGGACTATAACATCTCTAAGAATGTGGTGAAATTTTCTTTGCAGACACCCCCCTCTAAACTTTAAAGATCTCCTTTCTTCTTCCAGCAGCCTAAAATTTTTTAATGATGTGTTTTGTGGGGTTCTTTTTTCATTCATTGAGTTGAGTATTCTGTGGGTCCTTTACTTTGGCAGGCAAAGTTTTGATTATTTTTTTTTAGTTCTGATAAATTTATTTGCATTATTTCTTGGAAGAATTGCATCCTTCTGGTTTTGTTGTCCTCTCTTTCTGTGACCTTGAGAATGATTCTTTCCTATACTATCTTTCATTTTCATTTATTTTTGTTCTACCTTCTAGGAGATTTCTTCAACTATATCTTTTTCTTAAGCTGAATGTTTCACTTTTCCTGTGCTACTTACAATTTCCAAGAGCTTTGTTTTCCAAGTATTTCTTTTATGTAATTGTATTCTTTATTTCCTTCCTTGTTTCATGTCGTTTCTCTTATTTTTTTTCTAGATCGTCAATTACAAGTTGTTTTTTGTTTCCGCTTTTTTTTTTTGTTTTGTTTTTTTGGTTCTTGTTATTTTTTGGGTTTTGCTTTTCTTTTTTCTCTCCTTTCCTCTCTTCATGGTATCATTTTCTAGCAGTTCCTTTCCTCTATCCCTTTTGATCTGTTTTTGATCTTTGTCTTTCATGTCAGAAGCTTTAAAAAAAGTTTTCTGATCTCTGTTCCTATTTCAGAATGATGCCATAAAATACTAACAGAAAGTTCTGTGTGGGTGGATGAGATTTGTTGACACTGAGTTTTACTGTTTGTGTGGAAATTCAGCCTTTTGGTTGAGGGCTTCCAAATTCCAGTTTATGTAGATATTTTCTTTGGACTGGGACATTTTCCCAGAGAGAAACCCTCAAAACTCTTGCCTGCAAGGGCAGGGTGAGGATGGTGTAGGGGAGAGAGTGAGACCTTAGCCTGGCTGCTAACTCTTCAAGTGCCAAGCAGAGAAAGGAGGTGTCTACCTTAGTTTACTACTCACTTTCACTTGCTCTCTCTCTTCTTGGTGCTTCATCTTATACTCAATAGTGTCTCAGGCCTGTGAGTCCAGCCCTTGTCTAGTTCAAACTATTTTAATAGTAAACATTGCCTCTACCCCAGGGTGGCAGAGACGTGGTTACCTGACTGAGTCAGAAGGGAGAGTTTACCCAGGGTATAGTTACTTCTTATACAGACTTTTCAACCAGTCTCTCTGTTTTTATTACCATCCAACATCTTTGCCTTCATATGTACAAACTGCCTCCAATTTCTGAAATCTTCTGGGGTTGTTTAGTGAAAGATAGCTTGCTTCCTATTGGCTGTTTCTAGAGATAAGCATGCTAATACTTAAGTTTGTTATCACATTTTTGTCACTCCCTAAGCAGGACCTTGTCATTGCTTATGTAATTTGGAGACAATCCAAAGTGAACTCCCCAAGGTACCTCCAAAATCATGTTCACATGAAGTTCTCCTTACATTGGGCAACTCACATGCTCCTCCATTCTCAGAAAAGGAAGCGGAAGCTAACACTTCACTTTTGTTCTGGATCTTATCTCCTCAAGGTCTTTCAGGGTTTCATACATGATTCAACCTCAACCATCTATGGATCCTTCTTAAAAACTAATGCTGATGTTTTCTTGAAATATCTATGAAACTTTGCTGCTAAAATGCCCTTAGAAACAGTTAACAATATTAATGATTTCTACTAGAGTTTGAAATTTACAAGAGTTATATTTACCTCTAAGTCCAAATGGAAATTTCAAGAACATTGACAATGAGCCTTCACTGAAATATTTGATAAGTGTAGAACTGTCTTTTTTGAAAGAACACGCTAGATTGTGCTAAGTAATTTAAATATTTTGCCATATTTCCACATTAATTTTTAATGGTAACAAATCACAAGCTGAAGGATCATGAAATTCAAATCATATGCTTCTCTTCTTTCACTGAAACTATTTTTTAAATTGAATATTCATCTTGAATTGAGCTTAAATTCTTGAAATGTAAAAATGTTTCAATATTCTTGTCTGTAAATCAGAATTAGAATGTTTGTAGAGCTCCACGAGATATCAGCTTTTACAACTATAACTGTGACTATGAGTAGACATTGTCAAAAGAATCTTCTCAATAACTCTAAGATATGGTGAGGACATCTACAACCTCTTCAATTCACAGGTAAGAAAAATGACCTATAAAGGTGTTAAAAGATATGATTTAGATGTGAATAACTGTGGGGAGCATGAGAACCTAATGAGACCTATTAGAGACCTAATATTGCAATTGGATAAAATAATTCATAATACATATTTATATGAAATATTTAAATGGAATATTATTTTTTATTGTACTTTAGATGAAGGTTTACAAAACAAATAGTTTCTCATTAAACAGTTAGTACCCATATTGTTTTATGACATTGGTTAACAACCCCGCGATGTTGCAATGTGTCGACACTCTCCCCTTCTCGACCTTGGTTTCCCCATTTCCATTCGTCCAGCTTTCCTGTTCCCTTCTGCCTTCTCATCCATGCCCCTGGGCTGGTATACCCATTTAGTCTCTTAGACATGGTTAAACTACATGTATTATTGTTTGTTTTATAGGCCTATCTAATCTTTGGCTCAAGGGTGAACCTCAGGAGTGACTGCAGTACTGAGTTAAAAGGATATCCAGGGGTCATATTCTCGGGGTTTCTCCAGTCTCTGGCAGGCCAGTAAGTCTGGTCTTTTTTTGTGTGTTAGAATTTTGTTATATAGTTTTCTCCAGCTCTGTCTGGAACCCTCTATTGAGATTCCTGTCAGAGAAGTTGGTGGTGGTAGCTAGACACCATCTAGTTGTGCTAGACTCAGTCTGGAGGCTGTGGTAGCTGTGGTCCGTTAGTCCTTTGGACTAATCTTTCCCTTGTATCTTTGATTTTCTTCATTCTCTCTTGCTTCAGATGGGGTGGGACCAGTAGAGTATCATAGATGGCTGCTCACAAGCTTTTAAGACCTCAGATGCTACTCACCAAAGTAGGATGTAGGACATTTTCTTTACAAACTATGTTATGCCAATTGAGCTAGATGTCCCCAGCCCTCAGCCCAGTAACTCAGTCCCTCAGGTGGCACAGTGGTTAAGAACTACAGCTGCTAACCAAAAGGCTGGCAGTTTGAATCCACCAGCCACTCCTTAGAAACACTATGGGGCAGTTCTGCTTTGTCTTATAGGGTCGCTATGAGTGGGAATCGACTCGACGACAATGGGTTTGGTTTTTTTTATGAAGCTTCTATGACTTTGCCTTAGTCAAGTAGTGCTGGCTTCTCCAGTATTGTGTACTGTCTTACCTTCTTTGATGGTTACAAAGGAGAAGAGAGGTGGCAAGGAAAAAACACTCACTAGACAATAAATAAGTGATAACTTAAATGAAATATTCTTTTTTTAAAAATTTTTTTATTGTACTTTAGATGAAGGTTTACAGAGAAAACTAGCTTTTCATTAAACAATTAATATACATATTGTTTTGGACATTGGTTGCCAAGCCCACGACATGTCAACACTCTCCCCTTCTCGACCTTAGGTTCCCCATTATCAGCTTTCCTGTCCTCTCCTGCCTTCTCGTCCTTGCCCGTGGGCTGGTGTGTCTATTTAGTCTTGTTTTGTTTTATGAGCCTGTCTAATCTTTGGCTGAAAGGTGAACCTCAGGAGTGACTTCATTACTGAGCTAAAAGGGTGTCCAGAGGCCATAGTGTCAGAGTTTCTCCAGTCTCTGTCAGGCCAGTGAGTCTGGTCTTTTTTTGTGAGTTAGAATTCTGTTCTACATTTTTCTCCAGCCCTGTCCAGGACCTTGTATTGTGATCCCTGTCAGAGCAGTCTGTGGTGGTAGCCGGGCACCATCTAGTTGTGCTGGACTCAGTATGGTGGAGGCCGTGGTAGATGTGGTCCATTAGTTCTTTGGACTAATCTTTCCCTTGTGTTGTAGGTTTTCTTCATTCTCCCTTGCTCCAGACGGGGTAAGACCAGTGGAGTATCTTAGATGGCCACTCACAAGCTTTTAAGACCCCAGACACTACTCACCAAAGTAGAATGTAGAACATTTTCTTTATAAACTATGTTAAGCCAATTGAGCTAGAGATGTTCCCCAAGATCATGGTCCCCATAGTCCTCATCCCAGTAATTTGGTCCCTCAGGGAGTTTGGATGTGTCTATGGAGCTTCCATAACCTTGCCTTGGACAAGTTGTGCTGGTTTCCCCAGAAATGAAATATTCTTAAGGAAACATATTTGAGATATGGTTTTCTGTGCCTTGTGTCTCTAAGTGCTTACATACTATTGTGATCTGAAGATGTGACCATTGATTAATGTAAAAAATCCTTTTAAATCAGTGGGTTATATGTTAGTAGAATTAAACTGTTAGTTGATTAAATCAAACAACATATTATATATACATATGTATATGTACACATATCTATTTTGTGTACATATGTGTATTAGAAAAAAGATTCTTGATATTTTCATCATAAACATGTTATTCCAAATTGCCTGAGAATTCCAGTGTTTAGTAGAAAATTTATGTCCTGAATTTCAATTTTAAATGATACAGAATGTATAGGGGGAAAGAAAAAACTAGCTTAAAATGGCTAATAGTCGGACATTTCTCCAAATGTCTGTAAATTACTGCAGAGGGAAAACCAAAGAATAAAGGCCAAACCAATTGTCAAGATCTGGATGATGGCATGTAACACGATCAGAAAATGATGTATTTATTCTAGAAACAGACTAAACATGTATTTGAAGCATGACATCAGGATGGAAACTGACTGAGGCTGTATCAGCATCAAGCACTAGACATAGCAGCTCAGGTCATAGGATACTTGACCGTAGAGTACATTTGAACACTTAACCAAGGACGTGAACCAACCCCGAAAGTCCCATGGTGAGGTGTGTGTGAATAACAATAGGACTTTGTAATTTAACCAGAAATGGATTTAACTAGGTAGTAATATTTTGGGTCACACTCAAATGCTCTCGTATGCTAAAGTTTAGAAAGATTTAGACTTTTTTTTTCTCTGTAGTAAGTACAGATCATAGATTCTGCCTTGGACAGGTGTATCTCTTGGGAACTCCATAGACATTGCTACTTCTCTGATAGATAGAGAAAATGAGGTTACAAAATTGCTATGCTATCACTTACTCTTAGATGAAACAGGTTACAATCCTTAGGGAAATCATGTTAATGGGCTCTAGGTTTTCCAGAATTTAGCTATATGCTTGGGAAAAGAATGAGAATGCAAACTTTAGTTTGAGCAACACCCCCATTTCATTTCTTATAATAGCACTGTGGTTTGGTGAGGAATTTTTAAACGCTGAAAAGGAGAAGCTCATAAAATATATCTTTTCAGACAAATGTATTGAATTCACAGAAAAGAGATTTATTTGATTCAAAACATAACCCATTTATGAATACGTGTATCGTAAGTAGTTGATACGGACGCTCAATAGACTTTTTAAAGGAATAAAGAGTTTCTCCTTGGTGATGAAGACATTCTCGTCTTGTAAGAGGACAAGAGAATGTTTAAGCCCAAATAAAATAAAGTCCACCTGGATTCTATAAGCAGCACAGTACAGAAAGAAAAAGAAGGAAAGAAATATGTTGAGCAAGCAAAGTGAGATAACAGAAGCTAATAAAATGGGAAAAATGTAAACATTTACAGTTTCTCTTAAAGCTATTCATTCAGTTCATTTATTACATTAACTGAACACAAAAATGCATTAGCGTATTATTAGTATGTGGTAAAGTTTAAATTTTCCTTTTATGAGCACATGAGCATTCAACACACCAACAATCTGTTCTGAAATCATGTGTGTGTGTTTGTGTATTTAATATTCCTGAATGATTCCTTCCTGAAATATTCTCCAGCAGCAAATCTCTTGAACATGGAACTCGAATTCACACTGACTTTGGAAGGAAGGCTGCCTTCTTAAAGCCCTCAGTTAAAGACACACAATGAAATGCCTCGTTAAGAACCTTAATTTAAAGCGGCGTGCGGTTCTGTATGTCAGAGGTAATGATTACCTTCTTTAATGAACCTGACTTTTCCCTGTGATGAGTAAGAGTCTCTCTGCCTTGTTTATAGTAACTTCTGGGTTTATTTCTGGCTTTCTTCAAGTGCTCTTCGTTTTTAAAAAGTTAACATTATGTCTTCCTGGGGTCAGATTCTGGATATACTGAAACCATGTGCGGTTCAAACACTGTTAAAACCAATTACACACATAATCCTGGGACATGCAGGGACCTAGAGAAATCATATAATCCATGCCCCACCTTCCAAGCAGAGCTTTAGATAAACTATGTCAGCCTCATAGATTTAGCCTATGGTTTTAAACAATTTCCATGTGAACTAAATATATTCTAAATGTCTCAGCAAATCTAAGTAATAAAATTGAAAGGCTCTTGAACAAATTGATTTTCTAGATAACTATAATAATCTTTATCATTTAAGACATATTTTTCAATCTGAGGAGAGCTGGAAAAGTCATGCCCAAATATATGTGAAATTGTCTGACAACTTTTCCTCTTCCATGGACCCTGCTTTAATTGTAATACTTAACTGTAATATTGAGCATTTTTTGGTTTTCTCCAAACATATGTTATCTTATAAACTAACCTTAATAAATGCCCAAATTTTATCTTCAATTCATACAAAACAGGATAGTTTAGTTTTTAGATTTTGAAACGTTTGTTGTTGTTGATAGGTACCATTGACTCGGCTCCAACTCATGGGGACCTTATGTATAATAGAACAAAATACTGCCCAGTCCTGTGCCATCCTCACCATCATTGCTATGTTTGAGCGCATTGTTGTAGCCACCAAAAGCCATTAAAAACTTTAGAACATATAATTCTCTTGGTTTCCAAACGAGGAAAAGAGTAAAGAGATAAATAATTGGTCTTAAGATCATGCAATCTGAGTGTGTCAGAAGCAGAACATGAGCCTGGATTTTTATTATTTTGTATTTGTATCTCAGAGTTGTCTAGTCCATTAAAATCTGCTCATTGTTCACAGCAGAGAGAGACAATTCTTCTTTCTACCATTTTGGTCACATATTATTGTTAGCTGCCTCCCAGTCAGCCCCCAACACATGGCAACGCCATGCACAAGGGAAAGAAATGCTGCCCAGTCCTGTGCCATCTTTCATGATTGGTTGTCGATCAAGCCATTGTGATCCATTTGATTTTCACTGGCTGATTTTTGGAAGTAGATTGCCAGGCCTTTCTTCCTAGTCTGTCTTAGTCTGGAAGCTCTGCTGAAGCCTGTTCAGCATCATAAGTACTATTAAACCAGTTCACTTAAAATATATGTTCGATAATTTTCCAGTTAGAAATGGGGAACAAGCGTCATCAATTTCTTATTGCTCCTATCATCCTACTCTTGTGCCCAGTTGGATTTTGCAGGTGGTGCGAACCGTTAACATACTCAGCTGTTAACAGAAAGGTTGACCCAAAGACACCTCAGAAGAAAGGCCTGGAAATCTACTTCCAAAAATTCAGTCATTGAAAAGCCTTCAGAGCACAGTACCAATCTGACACATGTGTGGTCACCATGAGTCATAACCCACTTGAAGGAAACTTACTAGTACTCAGTCAGACTCAGAATCACAGAATTTTGGAATTGGAAAAAACCTTAGAGAGTATGTGAGTAAACATGTCATGAAATGTAAGGCAATTTCCTTAGTAGTACTGAACTAGAACATTTCAGAAAAAAACAAGGCATAGGCAAGCCCCTGTCACACAACAAGCCAGGAATCAACAGGACTAGCATGAATGTCACTCATTCCAAGCATGATGCTTTTTTGACTCTAAAGCAGACTTCTTAGACCTGAGCATGATATCTTGTTAATTAGTTTATACTTATCAAGTGAAAATCAAATCGCAAAATTGGACAATAGTTTATATTAAAGTGACCCTGATGCCTTAGCTCATATAGCTGGATGCAGAAGAAGCAGATAGAAGCTTGTAATTGCCTTCCTTTCTTCCTTTTGTAGGTCCCTGTGTGGCACAAATGGTTTGTGCTCCACTACTTACTGAAAGGTGGTGGTTCAAACCCACTCATGGGTGCCATGGAAGAAAGGCCTGGCAAACTGCTTCCATAAAGACTAAAGCCAAGAAAACCCTATGGAGTTCAATTCTACTCTGTTACACAGGGGTCGCCATGAGTTGGAATTGACTGCTTTTTGTCATCCATGTTCCTTTAGTATTATTCTTTATAGGTAATCACCCAGTTTCCATATGCAAAGAAATCTGGCTGTGTAAGTCTCATCAGTTGATGCTATCCTTTCTGAGTATCCTCCTAATTCTTTCACATAAATGTAGATTGTTTTTCACAAGATCATTTGTCTTTTATTTGTATTCTCCTACTAGAAATTCCCACAAGATTTTTAAATCTCTTGGGGCTACAGTCTCTAATTCATTTTCAGATTTTAAATTTAACCCATAAATTGAGGCTACTCTCCCTCCAAAATATACCATTTTCAAATCTATTTACTTCCATTTTTAACGAGTTAAAAAAATTTAAAAAGAAAAACCTAGCGGAAGGGCTCCTGACTGCCAGGATCAACCCTGGCCATGGCTAATCTGACTATATATTTGGAGCATATGAATCACAGCTGTAGGGCAAGGAGGCTGAGCGTTAGGATTTTACAAAGCTTCCAAAACACACAGCTAAATCTGTAAAATTTAGAATAATGAGCTCACCACGAAATGCAACTAACATTAGAAATACCCAATTGTGCAAAATCCTAACTTTGATTAGCATATCACTGAGACTTTTCAGGAAATTAAGTAACAGAATTCAGCAGAATAGTAAATACTGAGTTGGTTCATAACTGGCTGATTGAAAAGAGACTTTTTTTTTTTTAATTTTAGGATTTGGTACCTAATTCAAGAATTAGCACCTGGGGTTTATTGTCTTTCCCCCTCACTCATTTCCTAGCCACTGGGAGAAGAAATGGGATATCAATTACCACAGACCTAAATTTAAGAGAACTGTATTTGAAACCCAACTTTGTTGTTTTGAGCTATAGTACCTTAGGATATATCTCTAAGCCTCAGTTTCTTCCTCTGTAAATTGGGGATACCATACCTAATCTACAAGACTACTGTGAAGAACAAATAAGGAAGTTGTTAAATGATCAAAGTCAGTAGTATTTACCATGTGGTGAAAATGGCCCAAGATTAATGAAACAAGAAGGAGTGATAATATCTCCAATCCAAATACCTGAAATAGGTATAGTTGTTGTTCCAGCAGCAGGTTATCCATAGCTCTAAAGAAAAAGTATCGGTCCTGGAAATTTGGTTTCATTTTCTACATGGGTTCTGAGGGCATAAATACCAAGTTACATAAACTCCAGCAGAGATTTTGGTCTGATTTTTCAGCCTGTTTATCTGAGGTAATACCTGGTTGAATTGTCATAACTATGGGTTATATACTAAACCTGAATACATCTAAAATTCAACGTTAACCACCAAGTTTGAATCATTCAACATCAACAGGTGCTTGGACTGTGCATTGCAACACCTGGCCTCGCTCAGCAGAGCCTTGGTTCTAGATCACGCAAAGGTTATGAATCATGCCACGTAACAGGCGATTAGAGAACCTCAAGCACCTGATTGTGGGTAGAAAATGGTGATCAGTGCCCAAATGTGGCATGCTCATATCTGTAACATATTCTTCCAGAGAAAACAAAAACCAAAAAACCAAACTCATTGCCATCGAGTCAATTCTGACTCATAATGACCCTATAGGACAGAGTAGAACTGCCCCATAGGGTTTCCAAGGAGCACCTGGTGGATTTGAGCTGCCAACTTTTTGGTTAGCAGCTGAACTCTTAACCACTACACCACTAAAAACAGTAGTAACAAAACACACAATCTAGAAAGACCTCGGTATGTATTAAAACATCAACTAACATATTTTCCAAAAGTTTTGGCACAGCTCTTGACCTGTGACAGAGGCAGTGCCCATAGGTAGTTACATTTGCCGTTCTTGTGAGGTTCCCTCCAGTCAGTTTCAACTCAACCACCCCATGTAATAGTTACATTGTTGTTATTATTAGGTGTCATCTAGTCAATTCAGACTCATCTTGACCCTCTGTCCAACAGAACAAAACACTGCCTGGTCTTGCACCATCTTCACAATCTTTGCTATGTTTGAGCCCATTATGGCTGCAACTGTGTCAGTCCATCTCATTGAGGCTCTTCCTCTTTTTTGCTGACCCTCTACTCTACCAAGCATGATGTCCTTCTCCAGGGACTGATCCCTCCTGATAACATGTCCAAAGTGTTTGAGATGGTCTCACCATCCTAGATTCTAAGAAGCACTCTGGCTGTACTTCTTCCAAGACAGATTTATTCATTCTGCTGGCAGTCCATGATATATTCAATATTCTTTGCCAACACACAATTCAAAGGCATCAGTTCTTCTTTGGTCTTATTCATTGTCCAGCTTTCACATGCATATGAGGCCATTGAAAA
>NW_004444159.1:714914-725875 GCF_000243295.1 Trichechus manatus latirostris
CATTGATTGTGGATCCAAGTAAAATGAAATCCTTGACAACTTCAATATTTTCTTCATTTATCATGATGTTGCTTATTGGTCCAGTTGTCAGGATTTTATTTTTTTTAATGTTGAGGCATTATCCATACCGAAGGCTGTATAGTCGTTGATCTTCATCAGTAAGTGCTTCAAGTCCTCTTCATTTTCAGCAAGCAAGGTTGTGTCATCTGCATATCACAGGTGGTTAATGAGTCCTCCTGTAATCCTGATGCTACCTTCTTCTATATATATTCCAGCTTCTTGGATTATTTGCTCAGCATACAGATTGAATAAGTATGGTGAAAGGATACAACCCTGATGCACATCTTTCTTCATTTTAAAAGATGCAACATCCCCTTGTTCTGTTCAAATGACTGCCTCTTGGTCTATGTACAGGTTCCTCATGAACACAATGAGGTGTTCTGGAATTCCCATTCTTCACAATGTTATCCATGATTTGTTATGATCCACATAGTCGAATGACTTTGCATAGTGAAAAAACATAGGTAAACATCTTTCTGGTATTCTCTGCTTTCAGCCAAGATCCATCTGACATCAGCATTGATATCCTTCTTTCCACCTCCTCTTCTGAATCCATCTTGAATTTCTGGCCACTCCCTGTCAAGGTACTGTTGCAACCATATTTGAATTATCTTCAACAGAATTTTACTTGCATGTAATATTAATGATATTGTTCAATAATTTCTGCATTCTATTGGATCACCTTTCTTTGCAATGGGTACAAATACGGGTCTCTTCCGGTAGGTTGGCCAGGTAGCTGTCTTCCAAATTTCTTGGCATAGATGAGTGAGTACCTTCAGCACTGCATCCGTTTGTTAAAACATCTCAACTGGTATTGCATCAGTTCCTGGAGCCTTGGTTTTTGCCAATGCCTTCCATGCAGCTTAAACTTCTTCCTTCGGTACCATCGGTTCTTGATCATATGCTACCTTCTGAAATGGTTGAACGTTGACCAATTCTTTTTGGTACAGTGAGTCCGTGTATTCCTTCCATCTTGTTTTGATGCTTCCTGCTTCATTCAATATTTTGTCCATAGAATTCCTTAATATTGCAACTTGAGGCTTGAACCTTTTCTTTAGTTTTTTCATCTTGAGAAATGCTGAGGTTGTTCTTCCCTTTTGTTTTTTTAACTTCACCTCTTTGCACATTTCATTATAATGCTTTACTTTGTCTTTTTGAGCCACCCCTTCAAATCTTCATTCAGCTCTTTTACTTCATCATTTCTTCCATTCACTTTAGCTACTCTACTTTCAAGAGCAAGTTCCAGATTCTCTTCTGACATCCATTTTGGTCTTTTCTTTCTTTCCTGTCTTTTTAATGACTTTTTGCTTTCTTCATGTATGATGTCCTTGATGTCATCCCACAACTCATCTGGTTTTCGATCATTAGTGTTCAATGTGTCCAATCTATTCTTGAGATTGTCTCTAAATTCAGGTGGGATATACTCAAGGTTGTACTTTGGTTCTTGTGGACTTGTTCTAATTTTCTTCAGCTTCAATTTAAACTTGCATATGAGCAATTGATGGTCTGTTCAGCAGTCAGCCCCTAGCCTTGTTCTGACTGATGATATTGAGCTTCTCCATCATCTCTTTCCACAGATGTAGTTGATTTAATTCCTGTGTATTCCATCCGGCAAGGTCCATGTGTATAGTCACCAATTTATGCTGTTAAAAAAAGGTATTTGCATGAAAGACCTCATCTTTCAGATATCAGCATGACATAGTTAATCAATATCAGGTCACTCAGATTTAAACAGTAAGTAGAAATAAGTAAGAGTAAACAAAACCAGATGGACCAAATCATAAACCTAACAATGAGAGATTAGGGGATGATTTTAATTTTTTATGCAAGGAAGCACTCTAACTCTCCCATAAATTAAGTTCCCTTACTTAGTTTAAAGTATGTTTTGGTTCACAACACACACGCACAATTTGCCAAAAATTTTTAGAAACTGTGCAACTGAATGGAGATATTTTTGGACTTTACACTATTTATATTAATTATAAAAGTAATGCAAAACCTTTTTTTTTAAAGTAAGGCAAAAATTAAAAATACAGACATAAAAGGAGAAGAATATATAGAAGCTTCTTTTGACCTCTTCCCTTCACTCTGATTTCCTATTTTAATCTTAATGTTTATATGTGATGTATATATGACATGTATCAGATATATGTATATATGCCATTTTAAATGCATATAAGATTACAGCATTCATTACATATGTCTAGGGCCAATTTTCCCTTATTCTTTATATTTAAACAGCATATTAATGCTTTCGTGCATATATGTATAGGGTTATTTTGTTGTCGCTCTGTGCCATCAAGTATGTTCCAACTCATAGCAACCCTATAGGATAGAGTAGAACTGCCCCCATAGAGTTTCCAAAGAGAGGCTGGTGGATTCGAACTGCTGACCTTTTGGTTAGCAGCCAGGCTCTTAACCATTGTTCCACCAGGGCTTGGATTCTAAATTTTTGTCTATGTGTGTATTCAATTATGCCAATATCATTTATAAAATGATTTCCCCCACTAATTTAAAATGACATTTTTAGCATATCTATAGTCTTTTTTCAGAATCTAGTCTATTCTGTTGATGTAATTTTCTATTTCTATGCCAAAATCACATAATTTTATTTACTGTAGTTTTATATTGTTGCATCTTCTAGGAAAAAATTTTCCCTCAGTCCTCTTAAAAAATGTTTCTTGCTTAATCCTAGGCTTTCTTTCCTCCACATCATCATTATAATCTACTTATCAAGTTCCATAAAATATATTTTGAGGATTTAGATTAGCATTTCTTTAAGTATATAGATTTATTTGTAAAGATTGGGATATTTTCAATGTCCCAAAATATGCTAAAAGAAGAAAAATGTAGATTAGAAAAACCTACAATTCTTGAATATTGAATATCATAGAAAGGTGATTCTCTAAAGATAAATAAGTGAGGGGACTCATTTTTACTGTGAAACGAGAAAGAAAGAATAAAGCGAAAAATAAAGGCACAAACAATATAAAGCATTATAGTTTTGCGGATTTGATTTTAATGCAAGTCTCTTTTACCCTCTCTAGACCAAAATTTTCTCATCTGTTAAATGAGAAAGTTGAGCAGAATGAGAGCTAAGGCCTTTTCTGGTTCTATATTCTATGGGTCTCCCAGTCTGTGTTGTTCACTGTCATCGAGTAGGTGCCAACTCATGCAGACCCCAAGCACAATGGAAGGAAATGTTCCCCAGTCCTGCACCATTTCCATCATTGATTTCAGATCAGACAGTGTGATCCATAGCGTTTTCACTGACTGATTTTGGCAAATAGATTGCCAGGTTTTTCTTCCCAGTTTTTACCAGTCTTGAAGCTCCACTATAACCTGTTCAGAATCATAGCAACACACAAGCCTCCACTGACAGGTGGGCGGAGGCTACACATGAGGTGCGTTGGCTGGGAATCAGACCCAATCTCCTGAGTAGCAGGCGAGAATTCTACCACCAAAACACCATTGCTTCGTGCTTCTAGTCTAGTACAAAAATTCATGAGACAAACTACAGGGAGCTAAATAGTGATCCAGACAAACTTTGTCCTTGGCTATCTTCACACCTCAACCCGAAAGGGAAATAAATTTGTTGCCCTCCACATATTTGTGAATTGGTCAGTGAACCTGAAGGAAGGTATTATTAATTGGACGGTTCACTTTAGAATACTGAAGCACAGAAGGGTTAAGGAAAAGTTCCAAGATCGTACAACTAGCAAGAGGCAGAATGTAATTTCAAAACAAGGTGTAACTCCTAAGCCGATTTTCTTTCCACTGTGTGAAATCATTCTGACTGCTTGATGAAGGAATAATTAAATAAATGGAGGGATGGATATGTAAATTATTAAGAGCATTATATTTCCACTATGTGTCTCCTCATTTCACAGTAGAGCCATAGACATCTACTAAGGGGGGCAAAGAAAGTAGACTTCATGTGCAGCCACCACCTGTCTGTTCTAGAATTGACTTTTCCTTATCATCACAGCTGGCTTTCAGAGGAATTATCTTAAGGCAACAGTGATAGAACCTTACTTGAGCAGACATTAAGCTTCCAAAGGATGAAGGAAATGGTGGAAATCATTTCTTGCTCCATTATATCAGAGAATATGGCCAGTAAAATGAGTGTTGCTGATATCTTGAATTTTCCTAGGTAGCCTCTAGTCTATCTTATTCTAGTGGCACCAAAAGTGGTAGCTCTTGAAGAATTATTTCTGCAAAACCATAGTATAAAAGAAGAAATCTATTAATAGTAATAGTTTCTATTGATTGAGTATGTATCATATGCCAAAGGAGCCCGGGTGGTGTAGTTGCTAAGTGCTTGGCTGCTAACCAAGAGCTCGACGGTTCAAACTCACCAGCCACTCCATGGGAGGAAGATGTGGCAGTCTGCTCCCATATGGCTTACAGCCTTGGAAACCCTATGGGGCATTTCTTTTCTATTCTGTAGGGTCGCTATGAGTCAGAGTCAACTTAACGGCAACAGGTTTTTGTTTTTTGTTCAGTGGACCAAATGCCAAGTATTGTTCTAAGATGTTTATATATATTAAGCCATTTAATCCTCATGATAAAACTTGTTAAGGAAATAGTTATTTATTCTTATTCTATAGATGAAAATACTAAGACACAGAGAGATAAAATAGTTTGCCCTCAGACACACATCTAGAAAGCAACAGTACGTGGATTTCAGCGCAGGTAGTCTAGTGCCAGAAGCTGAGATCACTATAGTGTCTTTCATCAGGCAAAGATTATGGGCTTTTAGGTAAGAAGAAAAAGGAGGAGGAGGAGGACAGGAAGAAGAGAAGGAGGAGGAGGAGGAAGTAGAAGAAGAGGAAGAAGTGGAGGAGGAGGAAGGAGAAGATGAAGAAGAATAAGTCACAGTTACAATGCATATTAGGTTACTAGGTGCTGGGTACTATTCTAAGCTACTTAAATATATTGACTCATAACACTTTATGAAGTTCAATTTCTGTCTATATCCCTTACAAGTTCTTGGGTTTTTTTTTAGACAAAGTAATTGACATATCTGAGCTTTAGATTAGAAATGGGGATGGTAATAAATAACACAGAACTGGTGTCAGGTTGAAATGGGAGAAACTGTTTGAACACCTTCAGCATGGAAGCACACTATAAATGTTTGCATTTTTTACCTTTCTATACAATAGTTTCCATGTAATTTCAGAAAATTTCAATGTCCCCATGTAAAAGAGGAACTTCATAGGTCTGAATATTTAAGAGCACCAGAATGTTCCAATTTATAATTCAAAGCAACAAAATTCAACTTTTTCAACCCACATTTACCTCTTTCTTAAAAGTGCCTTTTGAGTGTTTTTCCCCCAACACACTGGCCTAAAGGAATATGAGTATCAGCACACCCACACACTTGATGTTCCTTTCCAAACACAAAAAGTACTAATCAACCTGAAATCAAAGTAAATTTGTGAGAAAATGAGGACTATGTTAGATTTCTGCCAATATAATCATTATCATTACTGTTAGTGCCTTCAAGTTGGTTCTGACTCATGTATAACACAATGAGACATTGCCTGGCCCTGCAACATCTTCACCATCATTGATGTGCTCGAGTTGTGGCTACTGTGTCTTTTGAGCAAGGCTTCCAACCTAGAAGGCTCATCTTCCAGCACTATATCAGACAATGTTCTGCTGTGAACCATAAGGTTTTCATTGGCTAATTTTTGGAAGTAGATAGCCAGGCCTTTCTTCTAGTCTGTCTTAGTCTGGAAGCTGTGCCGCAACCTGTCCACCATGGGTGACCCTGCTGTTATTTAAAATACCAGTGGCATAGCTTCCAACATCACAGCAACATGCAAGCCACCACATATGACAACCTGACAGACAGGCAATAGATATAATCGTTAACCGATATTAATTAGGCTCATACTAGACCAGGAGTCAATGACTGATGCTAGGTCTGGAGCAAGAAATGAACAAAATGAGCCTGGAGCATCTTGTTGTTGTTATTATACAAAAAGCAAGAAAGCTGTCAAGACTTTCAAGGTTGTATCAAAAGAATTCAGGAGTTAACTGAAAGAGACCCCCACATTAGCCAAAGATGGACATACGAGGCAACAATAAGAATATTGCAATGAACTAGAACAAATCAAATATCTTTAAAGTGATAAATTCATGATGATTTAAAAAAAAAAAAAAAAAAACCTAGCTGGTTACCTTTGAAGGATGATAGGGAACCAACTCATTATTTTGAAAATAAAGAGAATCAAGTCTTAATCCTGCCTTCCTATACAAACGTGTTTCTTAGTTTTAAAACGATTAAGATTATAATCAGAATGAATTTCAATTTAAAGATGTAAATCCGATTCAGAAAAAGTTTTCGTATGAATTAAAATTTTCACTTGGCAAACAAAAATACTACTTCTTGCAATTCACAACCTATTTCACTCTTTCATATTTTCAGAACAAATAATTTTAAGTGGTCACATAGAATGACCAAATTAAAGTAACTCACATTTTGTGTATTCCTCTGTACAATCACTGTGATATCATTATTAATTTCAAATTAAACATGACTATATAGTACCGCAGGAATCCCCGAGTGATGCAAATAGTTAACATGCTCAACTGTTAACTGAAAGATTGGAGGTTCGAGTTCACCTAGAGGTCCCTCAAAGAAAGTCAATCTACTTCTGAAAATTCAGGCACTAGAAACCCTATGGAGCACAGTTCTACTCTGACGCACATGGGGTCATGATGAGTTGAAGTTGACTTGATGGCAGCAAGGAATGGAGACACCAACCGCACCCAAAGCAAGCGTTAGTGACCCCAAAACTTTCTGAACTTATTCTTGAAAATGAAAACATTTAGCTCAGGCCTTGTGTGTTAAGGCTGACTGTGTAACAGGGCCCGAATTAACCTCTCTGTAGAACACAATGTTTATTAAAGGAAAGGAATGAAAATGGACTAATTTGAAGCTTACGTGCATATCATTAAAAACTCAACAGACACTACAACAATTGTTTAGAACTTAGTTCAACAGAAGACTTTTTTTGGATAGCATTATTTAAAGTTGGTGGCCTCGGTAATAATTTAAAAAACATATTGCCTTTTAGTTGGTTTTATTGTTGTTTTAAAATTCTCTTCAGAATTGTAATTACTCTAGGTAAGGCTCTTGTTGCCTACACCCAGAGGGAACCACTCCCACTGCCCTGCCTCCCTTGCTATGTCCCTGGATCCACTCAGTTTACTTCAAGAGCACAAAAGAGACAACCAGATGTTATTCATGTTATCCACTTCCTACTTAAAAACTATTTATTGCTAAAAACATCAAACTTGAATCTCATCAAGCTTTTAGATCTAACTACCAATTGCAGAAAGCACAAGGTTTCGAACCTACTAACTGACATCACAGGAATACAATCAGCAAAATCCTGACTACGGGACACTCCACAGAACAAACGGTGGTTATTGTTTGAAAAATAAACTGCAGAGAGAGAGAGAGAGACGTAAGAGACAGATCATCTAATTGCAAAGAGTAAGTCTTATTTGAAATTTGATCTAAACACTTAAAAAAAAATTATATGAGACTACTGGGAAAATTTGAATACTAACTGGATATTTGATGATATTAAAGCATTATGATTATTTTAATTCTGATAATGAAGTTATTATGTTTAATGAAAGAGTCTTCACCATTTATTGATAAATACTAGAAATTATACAACATCTGGGATTTGTTTCAAAACAGTATGGCAGGAAGGCAGTGGGTGGAAGTACGGATGAAGCAAGACTGCCCATTAGTTGGTGATTGTGGAAGCTGGGTGTTGCATAAATGGTGATTCGTTATTCTATTCTCTCTATTTTTTTATATATATGAGATTTTCATACATGAAATGTCAAAAACATTTTCCCAAGATCACAGAAACTGATGAGATATTTGAATGGAGTGCAATCTGATTTTCTTGTATGGGAAGTGGAATAGAAGTTAAATACACAAAGCAGAAAAGATCATTGTTGGAGAAAGATGGCAGAGTAAGCAGAAGAGAAGGAAACTTAGGTCACAGTTGGGGCATTAGCCTCATACCTTACACTGGAGGAAGAATATAACCTCCCTATAATGGAGGAGAAAGAAAGAAGAGAGTGTGAAGACATTGGTATATGCAGTTGTGCGGGGCAAAGGAAAACTTTGTTCCATGAAAACTTGAAAGCCTTGAGCTATTTATTTAACCTCTTTGTCTCTAAAAAAAGACTTGAAGGAAACGAGGAGGAGGACCTAACTAGATGATCTCCAAGTCTCATGCCTTCTGATTTCAACGCAGGGAAGAGAACCCACACCTTTCAATTTCAACTTTAGGGTAATGATGAATTTGAAGGCATTGCTTACTTTGCACATTAACTATGGCATCCCGCCCACCCCCCATTTCTCACTATATCTAGTAGTAGTTCTCACAAATATTCTCTGAGAATCACCTTTGATAATTGACAGTCTCTCGATTGATCTGTTAATGGTTTTTATTTACTATTAAATGATGACCTCAGGTTATTATAGTTGATAAAACCAGGCCTTACATCATTGGTAACACATGAAACATAAGGCCATTCTTACAGTAAATTCTAGCAAATTCTGATGGAGTTTTTCTTTTTTTTTAGGGGTGAGTAGAAGCTGGTCGGTGCCCTGGTGGCACAGTGGTTAACAGCTCATCTGCTAAGCAAAAGGTCAGCAGTTCGAATCCACCAGCTGCTCCTTGGAAACCCAATAGGGCAGTTCTACTCTGTCCTATAGGAGTGCTGTGAGTCGGAGGAGACTCCACCACAACGGATTGTGGTTTGGTTTGGTTTTTGATTAGAAGCTGGTCAAGGAGCCCTGGTGGCACAGTGGCTAAAGCGCTCGGAGGCTACCGGAAAGGTCGGAGGTTTGAACCCACCAGCCGTGCCACAGGAGAAAGATGTGGCAGTCTGCTTCCGTAAAGATTAGAGCCTTGGAAACCCCATGGGGCCATTCTACTCTGTCCTCTAGGGTCGCTATGAGTTGGAATCCACTTGATGGCAACGGGTTTGGTTTGGTTTTTAGAAGCTGGTCGCTACGAGTTGTAATCGATTGGACAATATACAACAACAACCAGAGAAGCTGATAAGGTTGGTTGTGCGGCAGAGATTTCAGCCCTAAAATGTGGTCCTTTCACTGCAGACATTGGAGAACACCTGAAATACAGCTCTCCTGTCAATACCCAGGGTGTCTGAGGCAAAGCTTGCTGAGAAGAAGATGGCTTGGCCAAGTGGAGAATTCGGAATTTGTTACTTCCCTTCTGCAACAGCCATCAGAAGGGCAGGAGAAGGAAAACGGTTTCTGTTCCACCAAAAATGTGTTTTGTAAGCATTCACCCCAGGATCACAGAGCAGAGTACTTATAGACACTGACACTTTGATCATAGTTACACTGACACATCACATTGCATCACATCTCCTGAATTGAACAGGGGAAGAAAATCGGAAAAGGGTGGCCACAGTCCGTGATCTCAATTCTTTGTACACAGCTCAGTACTCTGCAAGTCAAGAGAATAATAACTTATTACAGAAGACTTCCCAATGCAGCTGCTTTGTATTAAACACTGTCAAATAACTCCCAACTTTCTTTGATCTGAATGAATTCTCCTTATTACTTTGGTGACCTTTAGCACGTCTATCCTTGACTTCCACGCTTTTCTCTTTTATTCTATTTCTGCCTATAAATATTCATTCTTTATTTCTACCATGTACAGTATGTGTGCGTGTGTGAATGTGTGTATGTGTGTGAGAGAGAGATCAGATACTTTAGTTGGTTTTATTTCATGAATTCATCAAAACCAGTAAGTGCTATAGTAACTTGAGAAAAAAATTACAAAGACACAGAAGTTACATAATCTGTCAGGAAACAAAAATATAGTGTCCTAGGCTACTAAAGTATTCTCTTTCCCATGGTTGATGGTTTATAAAAGATAAATCACACAAAATCTATATCTAATAACTTCTTATAGCTTTTCTAAGAGTAGAAATATTTTAATACCTTGAAAGGAAACGTATCAACAAAATATAGGAGGAAACAACAGAATATATAATGAAAATAAAAAAAATTAGTGTACCAAATGTATACGTATTATGTAATAAGTTTATTATAAGTATATTTACCTGATTTATGTATCATGGCCGATGAATAAGAAGAACATTATTACTTCTTGAGTATATGCTGAATTCAACTCATTACAGTTATGGTCTGCAGATAACTTAGAAATCCCAAATTCAAGACTTAAAATATTTTATTGTTACACCCAATAGCAATTTTCTGCAACCAATTGCTTCAAAATACTATAAAACAATGAATACATAAGTATATCCTAATAACCTTGCATCAAAAGCATGCATAAAAATGAGGAGAACTCTGTGCTTCAGAACTTAAAAAAAAAAAAAAAATTAAATGATACAATCAGTTTAAAGCTTTCAACATGTTTTTATTTTTTTCTTAATTTTTTTCCTAGCAAGCTAAACAACTTTTCTGGAGGGGAGAATAAATGTGTTTGAAATGAACTCAGAACAGTAAAATTCTTTGAATACATGCTTCTAAAGATTTGTCTGCCATAATAAGTTATAACATTATAAACCTAATCCCTTTTTTGGCCGTATATTACAATGTAATAATAAAATATAGTAGACCTTAGAACTTGCAAATGAGTTGGTTGTAGACTGATCAGATAATACAATTGTACATACAGAGCCAAATTCTGCTTTGTTCAGGAATCATAAGAAGAGATTTTTTTCTTTTTGTATTGTTCTTCAGGTGAAGGCTTACAGAACAAATAGTCTCTCATGAAACAGTAGTACACATGTTGTTTTATGACATTGGTTAACAACCCCACAACATATCAACCCTCTAACGTCTCAACCTTTTTTTT
>NW_004444159.1:731876-754243 GCF_000243295.1 Trichechus manatus latirostris
GACTGTGTGTTTTTTGTTGTTTGATTGTCTGTTGGCAAATACTTTTCACCTCCTTCTCCAACTGGCAGGATCAGTCACTCAGATATGGTACGGCAGGGCAGGTCTAGCTGCAGAGGAGTTACTGGGACGGGTTGTTTGTGGCACTTACTACAGCCACCAGAGCGGATCAGTAATCAGTACAGGGCAGATTCCAGTAGGCCGTGCCTGTACTGCTTGGTGGTGTTATGTCAAGCGCACAGTGCAGTTAGGCAGGATACAGCGGGGAGATCGTTATGTGTGGAGCTAAGATGGATATGGGAGAGAGGAGAGAGGAACAGGAGCCAAAAACATACGAACAAACAAAAAAGAATGCTAGGGGAGCTTTCCATTGGAGTGGAGAGATGAGAGACTATGAAATGGAGGAAAACAGAAAGGGGAAGAGGAAGAAAAGAAAAGAATGAATAAATAAAAATCAGAAAGGTTAAAGAACTGCAAAGGTCCCAGGGATCCCACCAGTGCAGCTATGAGGTCTGGGGAAGTCACTCTCAGGTGTTGCTGTACAGCCTGGCTAGAAGGCGTAGAGGTATACAACGCTAGGTATTCAGGGAACAGAAAGAGAAGGAAGATACAGAGAGACGAGAAACTGAGCAACGAAGAAAGACAAAAAGGGAAAAAGAGGGAAAAGAAAACAAAACAAATTGAAAAAAAAAAAAGACAAGGAAGGCCGCCAAAAAAACAGAAAAAAAAAAAAAAACAACAAAAAAAGAAATGCCCTCAGGGATCACTCTGCATGTATGTGGAAGCCAAAGGGGAGTCTCCTTGCCACGCAGCTCCACCTGGCCAGAGAGGGCTCCCAACTCAAGAAAAGGAAAAGAAAACAAGCAAACAATTCAAAACAAACAAACTAACAAAAGCCCCAGGATCCCACCAGCAAGGTAGCCCAGACCGGTAAGCAGCTCCACACTCGAATGGAGCTCTGCAGCCTCTCAGGAAGAAGCAAAGATGGTGCACAGAGCCAGGTATCGAGTGAAGGGAGGGGGAGGTGGCGAGAGGCAAGTAAGAAATCAAAAGAAGCAGGAAAAAAAAAGCAACACTAGCAGCCAACAAATGGCACTCAGAGAGCCAGCTAGTGCGGGCTGGTGTTTCTGGACAAGAGACTGTGTCTGCGGGAAGCAGAGGGGGCCGAGAGTGGGTGAAGATGGGTAGAGAGTGGGAAAGCGTATATCACAAATTACCAGCACTCTGCAGTCCCTCAGGAAGAAGCAAAGATGGCGCATGGAGCCAGGTAATTTAGCGAAACGAGGGGGAGGTGGTGAGAGGCAAGGAATAAATCAAAAGAAGCGGAAAAAAGCAACACCAGCAGCCAACAAATGACACTCAGAGAGCCGCCTGCTCGGGTGTGTGGAATCCAAGCAGCCAGTGTTTCCTGGTCAAGAGATTGTGGCCACGGGAAGCAGAGGAGGCCGAGTCGGAGTGAAGAGGGGTGGAGGCTGGGAAAGCGTATTTCACAAATTACCGGTTGTTTTGTCTCCCGCTGGACGCTCTGTGAGGCTGCTTTCTCATACTCCCTGTTTGCTGGTCTCCGATAGGAGTCCAAGATGGCGGATCTGTGCTGCGTTAGCTGGTAGGGGACCTCTGCATGAATCTCTCCTCGCTCTCTGTTCTCTGTTGGTTTTCTCACTCCATTTGGTGCTTGGCTGAGTTCTTTATCTCTTCATTTGATGCTTTAGGGTTTCAGGATTGTTGTATTCTCTGTTCAGCTTAGTTTTTCAGATCTTTATTGTGGCAGGACGGCGTGGTGCTTCTGCCTAGAGTGCCATTTTGCTGGAACTCTCAGAAGGGAAGTTTTTGCCTCTGTTTTCAGACTACAGTCAAAGCCCATGGAAGCAGCAGTCAAGAAATCAAACAACATATTGCGTTGGGCAAATCTGCTGCAAAATACCTCTTTAACGTGTTCAAAAGCAAAGATGTCAGTTTGAAGACTAAAGTGAGCCTGACCCAATCCATGGTGTTTTCTATCGCCTCATAGGCATGCAAAAGCTCGACAATGAATAAGGACGCCCAAAGAAGAATGGGTGCCTTTGAATTATGATGTTGGCAAAGAATATTAAATATACCATGGGCTGCCCAAAGAACAACAAATCTGTCTTGAAGGAAGTAGAGCCAGATGCTCCTTAGAAGAGAGGATGGTGAGACTTTGTCTCACGTACTTTGGACATGTTATCAGGAGGGACCAGTCCCTGGAGAAGGACATCATGCTTGGTAAAGTAGAGTGTCAGCAGAAAAGAGGAAGACAGTCAATGAGATGAATTGACACAGTGGCTGAAACAATGGGATCAAACATAGCAAAGATAGTGAGGATGGTGTAGGATTGGGCAGTGATTCATTCTGTTGTACACAGGGTCACTATGAGTCAGAACCAACTGGACAGCACCTAACAACACATGAAGCCAACACATTTCACTTAAAAGGACTTGGTTCTTTGCCATGTGTAGATAGATGACTTCCTAACAGCATCTAATACTGGCAAAAGGATTAATATTCCTCTGATCACTTCTTCTTCAAAATTAGTGCAACTCTAATGTTTTTAATTGCTGGAAATGACACATGTAGATCCATACATCTGACATAAGACGTACATTTTAATAAGTAAGTTAATATCAACACTCTGATCAATCCCAATGAAAAACATTTTATTTTCCCCCTCTCCACCACCAGTTTATTTCCCAGTAGTTTCAAATGAAGACTGAACTTACTTTACACAGAGAATTTAATTCTGTGTATCCCATTTAGCTCATCCTTGGGATGCTGTAACAATTTTAATTAACTATGATTATGAAGCATTTTTAACCCGTTGGATGAAAGAAGCTACAGCACACTGAATTATTATTATCATTACAAAATTGCAAAAGTATAACATTGCATTAATTATGCTTTTACATAGACTATAATTATATGACATCTAACACAGTAGGTATTTTCCAAGGTTGGCAAGTCTCCTGATTTGTGAAGATATGCAAAATTCTCATTGCTAGACCATGCTATGCTCTGGACTTTCTCAGTCTACAACATCCCTGATTTTCTATAAATGACCAATTTCTTTTCAATCAAGACCGTGTTCTGCTATAGGGTGTATTATTCAGCAACCTTCCCCCATTTTCTGCTGTAAACAACCCAAATGTTCTGTAATAGGAAAGAATTCAAGGATTAATTAAATCATCCCATTGGTTTTACCTCTTTTGCTAGCCCTATTTGTACCTTTTTCATACTTGAACAGTTTTCTTTTGCCCACAGAGTCAATAGCACCAACAAATAATGTAAATGGCTCAGAACTAGACTATTATCATTACATAGAAATACCTGCTGAAGCAATAGTGAGGCTATGCAAATCTTTTCTTCCTACTTTATTGATTAAAATCCTTCAGTGCCTTCCCATTGCCATAGAATGAAGTGTTTTAGTGTAAAAAGCTTCTACCCTTGGGACTCAACCTATCTTCAACTCCTGACACTTCTTCATTGTACCCCTTCTCCTACCTTGCCCGCGCAAGTGCATACACACACACATACACACACAGGTACACACACACTGTGCTTCAAGAACATGGGATACCCGTATTCCCCACTTACCATAAATTTCCATACCTTTCCAGAAGGCTCTTCCTCCCTGCTTCCCATCTAAAATCTTCTTTTATCCTGTTCAAATGTTTTTTGCAAAGACTTCCTCAACATCCCAGGCAGAACCCACCCATTCTTCCCTTATAAGATCCAGGGTGCACTCTTTGAAGCATTTATTAATTAGCGCCGGCAACAAAATGGGTAAGCTCCCAGCTACCAACAGAAAGGTTGGCAGTCCCAACCTACCAGACCTGGTGATCTGCTCCCATAAAGACTGCAACCTAGGAAACCCTATGGGGTAGTTCTACTCTGACCTATAGGGTTGCTATTAGTCAGAATTGACTCGATGGCACCCAACAACCACATTATAACCATATTTTTGTTGTTTTTATTGTGTCTATACCTAAGGTAGGAGGTTCTAAGGCACAAGAAGACAAAACTAATTTTTTTTTTTGGTGAAAATATATATAACAAAACATTTCCCAATTCGATCATTTTTACAAGTACACTCGGTGACATTGATTACATTCATCATGTTGTGCAATCAGCACCACTATTTGTTTCCAAATTATTCCACTATCATTAACGGACACTCAGCATCCCCTAAGCAATGACTCCCCTACTTTCCTTCCCTTCCTTCTGAAAACCAGTAAAATTAATCATTTTTAATATGTATCTACCTTTGAAATAGGTATCATTTTCCCCATTTTTCTGTGGTAAAACCAAACAACAGCCGAAGTCATGCCTAGTAAGGGACACAGCTAGTATCTGGAACTTAAGTCCATCTGACTCTAAAGCCTATTGCCTGCCACTGTGCTAACAAGAATCAAATAAATCAAATCCATTGCTATCAAGTCAATTCCAACTCATAGTGACACTGTAGGACAGAGTAGAAGTGCCCCATAGAGTTTCCAAGGAGTCCTGGTGGATTCGAACTGCTGACCTTTTGGTTAGCAGCCATAGCTCTTAACCACTATGCCAAACAAGAGTGGAACTTATTTGATTTTGAACTTCAAGTCCCTGGCACCATACCTGGAAAAACAGTGCAAAATCAATAAATGAAGAGAATCATGGATAAATAAAATTCATAGGACATGAATTGAACGCTCCAGATGGTAGAAATGGAACACTTCAGGAGCAAGACATGAGCACCATGGTGACATCCAACTTCCGAGCTAGGCCTTGTACTAGCCCCAGCCCTGTAGTGAGTCCTAACTTACATGGTGGCACCTGTCTCCAAGAGTCCCACACCATGAATCCCACTCCAGTGACCTGCCATGATGGCGTCTCTAGAGCCTACAGGGTGTTGTTACTGGAATCACTGCTGTTCTGGCAGCACTCAAGGGTTTGGGCTGTTCTTCCAAGCCTGCATATTTTGTTCATATTTCACTATTTCATGTTCTTTTTTTTTTTTAATTTTAAAAACGACAGTATGACACTCTAAAAAGAAGATAATGATTCCATGATCCCAACTCCACCTCTTCCTGGCTGAGTGTCTGGCTGAGTGCCCCTGGACTGTGACTTAACATCCCTATGTCTCCTTTTTCTCAAATGGAGTTAATAATAATTCTTCAGGTGGTACTTGGAGAGTTATATGGATAAATGCATCAAAATTGCCCAATACAGTCCTTGAGATAAAGTAGGTCCTCCTTGAATATTAGTTCTCCTCATAGTTATCCCTAAGAAGATCCCTTGGCTATGTCTAATACCTGAGGCCATCTGGTGCTATTACACTGCCCTATTTCCCACTGCAGGCCAGGTGCCGCACCTGAGCAAATTCAGTGTCACAGTCATAAGTAGCTGCCACAGATAACCAGTTGTCATCCAGTTGATCCCGACTCACGGCTACTACATGTGTTACAGAGAACTGCTCCATGGGGTATTTTTCTCTGTAATCTTTACAGAAGCAGATTGTCAAAATTTTCTTTCAACTTCTTTAGCGGCATTGCTGGGTTCAAACTGCCAACCTTTAGGTTAATAATCTGGTGCAAACCATTTGCTGCAACAGTTAGGGCCCAGTAAAAAAGAATGAGCACATTTATTAAAGATAAAGTGCAAAAAGAGGCCTCAACCAGGATACACTGGCTCATTTGTTTCAACAGATGTGGTTTTCTTAAGATAGGCTCTGTGAGATTAAAAACTTTTACTTACCGAAAGGAGGAAATAATCCTTTAAAATGAAGAACCCACAAATGAGAGCACTGCTCGTCATTTTGCCCTTCGTTCCCCTCGGGAGACTCTACATCTTGATCCTTGATCTTGTCCATTAAAATGTCCATTAAAATACAAAATTATAAATTTTCCAGAGGCACATACACTACTGTTCAGTGTTTGCCCTCTTTCCCCCAAACACCCCAAAGTCAGATTACTCCACTTCATGGTTGGCGTTCTCCACTTGCCTCTTTATGCATTCAAATTGACGAATGCCCTTGTACATTATTTTTAACCCACCCCTATCTAATGCATCAGTATCTTGTTATGTTTCCTTTGATTTCATTGCTTGCAATGCTAGTATCAGCAGCACAGAATTGCCAAAGCAGTAAGCGGGCCAATTTTTCTTTAATTTCTCAGAAAATTGACAGTTTTATGAACTGTCTCTTTACCTATGCCCCATAAACATGTCAGGCTGTGGGAAACCATTCTAATTAAATCCCAGGGGGACCACAATGGAAGATTATAGCTTCTTGGCAGGTTATTAAAAAACAGTTGTTCATATATTCACAAGTATCTGTACTGGAACCCAACATTTGACAGAACTGTCAAGGAATTAACCCCACCAGCAGCTTCAGCTCAGACTGACTGAGGAGAAATGAAGAAAGTGGGTGAAAGAAGAAGACTGCTCCATTCAAGATTTTATTTTTATATCCTTTATGAGTGCTGTATCCTTTGTGAGTTCCTATAGATTACCAGATGGTTTAAAAAGTATATGAGGCCTTGGCCTTCCTCAATGGATTTTTATACACTTGCTGAAGAGAATTTATACAATTGTTGTCTTTCCAATGAGTAATTTCTGATATCAGGATTCTCTTGGAATGCATATAATTGAGCTGATGGAAAAACAAATACAGTAAAGAGAGATTTTTCTCTTTCTCACAAACTCAGAACAGAAGCGTTAGGCATCTGGGAAGTAAAATTGTATAAAATGATCATTCTTGCTCATGAAAATTATTTCCAGTAACACTGGCATTTTTGCCAAAAGAGCAATGCATTCTAATCTGATAGGTAAATATTTGAACCTAACTGGGGACATCCATTTCTCATGAGGTTTAGTTAAAATCCAGTGTCAAGAAAGATGACCTGTGAAGTTCTATACAGAATACGATTTGAAAAAATGTGTATGACATTTAACTAATTGGTTGAATTGGGGATTGTGTACAAGCTAAATAATGATTCATTGACATATTCAAGAGTTGTTAAAGTGTGACCCTGAAAATGTGCCATCCCACTTCCTAATGAAAACAACTTATGGGTGAGACACCACACTCCTGAGGTCAGCTGACCTACTCAGTCTCTAGCATGGCCTCAGAATGTACCAAGAGTTCCTGGCAACTATACAAAAAATCCATGCCCCTAAACTAAAGAATAGAAAGAATGGCTGTCCATTGCAAATCCAATGTCACCACTGTAAACGCAGCCAGAGTGACTCTCCTGAAAATAAGGAGCAAGCGAGGCCATCTTTGGAAATGAAAATCTTGCTGGTTTTCACCAGGAATCTGAACCAATTAACAGTAGACTCTCCAAAATAAACTTTGAGACTATTCATAAATCAGATCTTATGGCATAATAAACCCCACAGAATCTTGGAAAACCAAATGAGAAAATAGAGTCCATGTATGAGAAATTAAATTAGTCTGGGTTATATTTTTCTGTTGTCCTCTTGTTTCCTTCCTTTTCCTCTGTCTTTGTCTATAAATATGTTCCACTGTCCTGTAACCTAATAAAAAAACTATTTCCTTGATCCTACTTCATTCTGATGCCACTACCTCTTCTTTTCCCTCACTGAAAAACTTTTTGCAAAAGTACTCAGCTCTGCTGATTCTAGTGTGCATCTTACATTCACGTAGGTGTCATGGATTGAATTGTGTCCCCCTAAAAATGTCTGTCAACTTGGCTAGGTCATGATTCCTAGTATTATATGATTGTCTACCATTTTGTCATCTGATGTGATTTCCCTATGTGTTGTAAATCCTAGCACTACGAAGTAATGAGATGGTTTAGTAGCAGTTATATTGATGAGATGTACAAGATTAGATAGTGTCTTAAGCCAATCCCTGTTGAGATATAAAAGAGACAAGCAAGCAGAGAGACATGGGGACCTCATACCACCAAGAAAGCAGCGCCGGGAGCACAGCGCATCCTTTGGACCTGAGGTTCCTGGGCTGAGATGCTCCCAGAACAAGAGAAGACTGATGTCCATTCCTTCCTCCAGAGCCGACAGAGAGAGAAAGCCTTCCCCTGGAGCCGGAGCTCGGAATTTGGACTTCTAGCCTGCTGGACTGTGAGAGAATAAACTTCTCTTTGTTAAAGCCATCCACTTGTGGTATTTCTGTTACAGCAGCATTAGATGACCAAGACAGTAGGCTTCCTCTCCACCACTTTCAAAACTGTGCTTAAGATCCATAAGCCTCTCTTGAGAAGTGGCACTAAAGAACAATGAAAGAATTTCCAAGCATTTCATCTGGTAACTGTATCTCTCAGCACTTAACTTTGTTTAGACTCTCCACTCCTTGTGTGGACATTGATGGGTCAATGGTAGAATATTTGCCTTCCATGCAGGAGACCGGGGTTGAATCCCTGGCCAGTGCACTTCATGTGCAGCCACCTACTATCTGTCAGTGATGGTCTGTATGTTGATATGATGCTGAACAGGTTTTAAGACTAAGACAGACAAGGAAGAATGGCTGGGTGATCCACTTATGAAAATCAACCAGTAAAAACCCTATGGATCACTATGGTGTGATCTCCAACAAATCATAGGGATGGTACAAGACCAGGCAGCATTTTGTTCCATTATGCATAGGGGCCACCATATGTCAGGGGGTCGACTCAACAGCAACTAATAGCAACATCTTGGGAGTCTGCCTATGTCTACCTTGTGTGCAGCTCTTCACAGCCTATTGACATCCTGAATTTAGCCCCTGGATTCTGCCCATGCCTAGTTACTGAATCTTCATTAAAAAGCACCCTAGAACCATCATTTCTCAGGTTCTTTTTGGCTACAAGGACTTCCCAGACTTTAACTTTTGGACTCTGTCAACCCAAGTACCAACAATTTCTGGCCAGTCCCATGTTTGATGTATCCCACTTTTAATACACCATTTGTTGTAGAGATGAATACACAATTGCAAAATATAACGAATCACCTGTTCCAGGTTTTTCCTCTGTTTAATCTCTTGAGTAATGCCTCATCCTTGAGAACCCCTCTTATCTTAGTTTTCATGCCACCAGAAAATTTTGGTTCCCTCTAACTCTATAAATTTTTTTTTCTTAGTTCCCTCCAGTGACTTCTTATAGTCTCCCTTCCCCTTAAATAATAAAGACTATACCAGATTCTCTAATGAGCCATCGTTTTCTTTCTCTGTACAATCTCTCACACTGATACCCTCTCCCCATGAATTCTATCGCAATCTCAATATCAACTGCTGCCAAATATATCTCCCTGTTCTCAACTCAGATTCAAATTTAACTTTCCAGTTGCCTTCTGGATATTTATATTTAAAAGCCTACCCACCTTAATAGTCCACAAATGTTAGTACCCGTACAAATCCAGTTAGTACCCTACAATCCGAATTGTTCTTCCTGACCTTCATATTTCTGTTGAAAGACTATTTTCCCAGGCTGCAAAGTTCACTAACGTTTTTGACTCCTAATTTTTGCCAAACCCCTATATACAATCAGTAGCCAAGTTTTGTTAATTTTACTTCTATGTCTCTCACATCGGTCCAATCTTGCCCAATCCTACTGCAATTTTCATCATTCTTCATCACATATATTGTAATAACCTTGTAATTAATCAGTCTGCATTTTCTTCTCAACTAGCGTACAATCTTTAAATCTGCCTTCTTAAAATTTCATTGCAATCAAGTCATTCTTCATTTAAAAATATCAAGTGATAATCCTAAGAAAATTCTTTATCACCTTCAGTTCTTAGAACCAATTTCCCCCCACATGTATTGAGTTCAGTCTACCTACTCTGTGCGCCTTTATTCCCATCACAAACCAAACACAGAGAAATGTTCCCCTACCTCAACTCTCCAAACATTTAGAAAAGCCTTTGATTGTGGTCTTCCTTCACCTTTCTAAGTACCCCCTCCCCATCATATCAGATTTTTAAAAAGTATATGTTGCCCATCAGTGATTCCAAGTCTAGGGCAGGAAATGTTTAAATGAGCCTGGTCATCTTTTCTGGGAAGCAAGGATTCCATGGAGATCATGCACACCAGAACAGCTTGAAGGGTTCCCACTGGCCAAAAAAGATAATATCTGAAATGAATTGCAACATATCAAATACATAAAAAGTCAAGAGTTTATAACGGTATTTTTTTTAAATCATAAGAAGGTGTTAACATCCTTTAAGGCCCATTTCTAATGTTACCTTTTCCGCAAGTCATTTTTCTTTCCTTCAAAAGACTTGGTTACTTTCTTCCTTTTCAAACCTACAGCACTTTACTTTTACTGCTAGCATTCTACTTTTCTTAATGACATACATCTAAAATCATGGAGGCTTTATGAGTCATGACATCACTTTAAGAGGTTAAGATTTCATTGCAATGTACAACAAAATTCTAACCCACAAAAAAAGACCAGACTTACTGGCCTGACAGAGACTGGAGAAACCCCAAGAGTGTGGCCCCCAGACACTCTTTTAGCTCAGTAATGAAGTCACTCCCGAGGTTCACCATTCAGCCAAAGATTAGACAGCTCCATAAAACAGAAAGAGACTAATGGTGCACTGCAGTTCGGGGATAAGGACTAGAAGCCAGAAGGGGACAGGAAAGCTGGTAATAGGGAACCCAGGTTGAGAAGGGACAGTGTTGACATGTCGTGCGCTTGTTAACCATTGTCATAAAACAAGATGTGTACTAACTGTTTAATGAGAAATTATTTGTTCTGTAAACCTTCATCTAAAGAACAAAAAAATAAAAAAAGATTTCATTGCAAATATATGTAAATTTTCCTTTGAGCGATATGTGTGACCCGTTCTTCAACCTCAACAATTCTAATAAGAACTCAGACCTTAGAAGACTAAAATAAACTATCTTTTTTTTTGGCTTTAAACCAGTTGTGATCAACTTAACTCCGACTCACGGAGAACCCATATGTGTCAGAGCAGAACTGTGCTCCATAGGGTTTTCAAGGCTGTGACCTTTCGTAAGCAAATCACCAGGCCTGTCTTCCAAGGTGTCTGTCTTAGTCATCTAGTGCTGCTATAACAGAAGTACCTCAAGTGGACGGCTTCAACAAACAGAAGTTTATTCCCTCACAGTCTAGTAGGCTAGAAGTCCAAATTCAGGACTAAATGAGATCATATTTCTCTCCCAGTTTAAACTCTCTAATGATTTCCCCATAAATTCCAATTTCTTACCATGGCCTACAAGGCCTTACAATGATCTGGCTCCTGTTTAACCCCCCATCTTCTATCACTCTTTCCTCTGCTCAATCACTATCCTCCACACATACTCACCTTCCTTTGGTTTCTGGAAAATGCTACGCTCACCCCATCTTCAGGTTATCTATATGAGCTGTTCCCTTTTCTGGAATATTCTGCACCCAGATATTCATATTGTTATTTCTATCTCATGAGTTGGGACTCAACTCAGCTCCAAAGTCACCTCCTCAAAAAGTCCTTCTCAAAGTAGCATGTAAACTTTTCTGACACCATCATTTCTTCTTGCTTTATTTCTTTAGAGAGCTCATCATACTTTGGGATTACCTTTAATATTATAGGTTACATTGCTTATTGTGTGTCTACCCCCATTAGATTGGAAAATCCTTGGAGGAAGGGATCTTGTCTGTCTTGTTCTCTGCTGTGTTGTAAGCTTTTTAAAGAAAGTCTGGTACTTGGGTTTGAAACAAAGAGTGGTATTTGAATTCTCAATTATAAAAGTAAAGATAGTAATACATCTTTACAGGATTGTAAGGAAAAGAGATAAATATATAAAGTGCTTCTTATATGATCTGGGATCAATAAACAGGAACTATAAATTCTTTTTTAAAACTAGACACCCAAACCAGTTGCTGTCGAGTCAATTCCAACTCTTAGCAACCCTATATGACAGAGCAGAACTGCCCCATAGGGTTTCCGAGAAGTAGGTGGTGGACTTGAACTGCTGACCTTTTGGTAAGCAGCCATAGCTCTTAACCACTGTGCCACCAGGGCTACAGATTCTTTAGGGATGTTGTATATATAATACCATGCCATTTGAAAATAAAGACAGTTTTACTTCTTCCTTTCCAATTTGATTGCCTTTTATTTCTTATTATTGCCTATATACCCTGGTTAGAACTTCCAGCACAATGTTGAATAGAAATGATGTGAGTGGGTATCTATTATGGATTGAATTGTGTCTCCAAAAAATGTGTGTCAACTTGGCTAGGCCACAATTCCCAGTATTTCGTGATTGTCCACCATTTTGTCATCTGATGTGATTTTCCTATGTGTTGTAAATCCTACCTGTATGATGTTAATGAGTCAGGATTACAGGCAGTTGTGTTAATGTGGCAGGACTCAATCTACAAGATTAGGTTGTGTCTTAAGTCAATCTCTTTTGAGATGTTAAAGAGAGAAGCGAGCAGAGAGATGGAGGACCTCATTACCACCACGCAAGAAGAGCCAGGAGCCTGTGTCCTTTGGACCTGCGGTCCCTGCACTGAGAAGCTCCTAGACCAGGGGAAGACTGATGACAAGGACCTTTCCCCAGAGCTGAAAGAGAGAGAAAGCCTTCCCTTGGAGGTGACATACTGAATTTGGACTTCCAACTTCCTAGACTGTGAGAGAATAAATTTCTCTTGTTAAAGCCATCTACTTGTGGTATTTCTGTTATAGCAGCACTAGATAACTCGGACAGCATTCTTGTCTTGTTCCTGATCTTAATGGTAAAACTTTCAGTTTCCCCTCATTAAATATAAAATTAGCTGTGGGTTTTTTGTAGATACCCTTTATCAGGTTGAGGACTTCTCTTTTATTCCTAATTTGTTTAGTGTTTTTATCATGAAATAATATTGGATTTTGTCAAATTACTTCTCTGCATTGATAGAGATGGTCATGTGGGTTTTTCCCCTTTATTCTATTAATATGGTGTATCACCTTGATTGATTTTTGTATGTTGAACCACTCTGGCACTCCTAGGATATATCCTGTTTGGTTATGGTGTCTACTCCTTTTGATATGCTTCTGGATTTGATGTGCAAGTATTTTGTTGAGAATTGTTCCCATCTATATTCATAAGAGATACTGGTCCATAGTTTCCTTTTCTTGTGATGTTTTTGTCTGGCTTTGGTATCAAGATAATGCTACCCTCATAGAATTAGTTAAGAAATGTTTCCTTCCCTTCTATTTTTGGGAATAATTTGAGAAAGATTGGTGTTAATTCTTTTCGTTAAATTTGGTAGAATTCAAATATGGTCTCTTTTTTTAGAGTTTTGTATGTGTGTGCGTGTTCCTGTCTGTGCTTAGCAGGGTGCCAGACATAGAAAAAGACATATATGTAAATGCGTGGATAATTTTTAAAAAAACAGTAAGTCAACCAATTTAAACATCCAAAACTTTCTGGAAACCTGTCTATTCTATGAATGTGTTCATCTAAGCACCACGTCAGCCAGGCTCTGTAATAAATTTTCAAAAGGTTAGCATAGCAAGAGTGATACAAACACTTACTAGGGCCGGAAAAAAAGAGGAACGAGCTCTGCTAAGTGGCTTGAAAGAAATCCTCCCAAGTAATACACTCACCATCCAAAGAGAAAGTATGTAAAAATCCATAAATGGTTTAACAAGCAGAACTGTGGCTGAAGAAAACCAGATTAGCCTGCCAAAGATGATAGCCGTAAAATGCACCAAGAAACTATCCCACAATAGAAAAGAAGAATTATCTGCTGGTAAAAATGCATGATTCTGAAAGTAGACATCACCAGCCTAATTTAATAATTGTAGGATCCCTGATGGAAGGAAGACGCAGGATATGGTTGAATCTTTTTCAAAATTTAATTAAAACCAAAATAGCACTTAGTCCTCTGCTCCGCCATGATTCAAACAGTTTCACAGTGTACCCGCAGACAGGCCCTGGCCAGAGCAAATGACTCACCACATTTTCAGAAGGAGATTTTAAGAATCAAAGAAACATAGTTTAGAATTATAGGGAATAAAGCTCCGCACGCAGTTTCCAAATCTGTCCTTCTTTGTCTCTTCACAGCATGCTTCTGCAGACACTGTGTATAGACAGGGTCCAGTAAGTGCAGACTGGCTGCCTTTCTGCTTCCCAGAGAGCCAAGAGACTCACTGGAGTCACCAGGGCCTTCCCTTCTCCCTGGGAAGAAGAGCATTTTCTCATCCATGCCCAGGAGGCAAACGCACAACAACTCCCCCAGACTTAAAGAGGAGAGAGTCTAACAAGTAATTTAGATCTGCTTGATATTTGGTGAGATATGAACCCCACTGTTAGATGCTTCTCTTTTTACTACCTGCTGGAAGAAAACAGGACCCCATGCTAATCACAGAATCCCTTTTTGAAAATCTTCTGATTCTCATGCTGTTCTTACCATTTGTCCTTAGCAGGCATCAGTCAAAATCTGTTAGATATACTGGATTCGGCAGAAAACAACTTGGAAACTAACTTCTGTTTGGCAAGGCATTTTGTTGTTGCTGTTAGCTGCTGGAGAGTCAGCCTCCCACTCATAGCAATCTCATGCACAATGGAAGAAAACACTGCCCAGTCCTGCGCAATCCCCATGATCAGTTGCAGATTGGAGCATTGTGATTCATAGGGTTTTCAGTGGTTGATTTTCAGAAGTAGATTGCTAAGCCTTTCTTCCTAGCCCATCTTAGTCTGGAAGCTCTGTTGAAACATGTTCAGCATCATAGCAACACATAAGCCTCCACTGACAGACAGGTGGTGGCTGTGCATAAGGTGCACTGGCTGGGAATCAAAGCCTGCTCTCCCACGTGGAAGGCAAGAGTGCTACCACTGAACCATCAATGCGCCCATGAAAGACGTCTTAGTTATCTAGTGCCACTATAACAGAAATACCACAAGTGGATGGCTTCAACAAACAAGTTCATTGTCTCACAGTCTAGTAGGCTAGAAGTCCAAATTCAGGGCATCAGCTCCAAGGAAAGGCTTTCTCTCTCTGTCAGCTCTGGAGGAAGGTCCTTGTCATCAATCTTCCCCTGGACTAGGAGCTTCTCAGTGCAGGGACCCTGAGTCCAAAGGATGTGCTCTTTTCCTGGCTCTTGTTTCTTGGTGGTAGAAGGTCCCCATGTCTCTCTGCTGGGTTCTGTCTTTTATATCTCAAAAGAGATGGACTTAAAACACAATCTAATCTTGTAGATTAAGTCTGCCTCATTAACATAACTGCAGCTAATCCCGTCTCATTAATGTCATAGAGGTCGGATTTACAACACATAGGAAAATCACATCAGATGACAAAATGGTGTACAATCACACAATACCGGGAATCACAGATGAGCCAAGTTGACATATAAATTTTGGGGGAACACAATTCAACCCATAACGAAAGACATTTTGCACCACCCAAAAGAGGGAAGAAGTGGCCAGTGAAACAGTTGTTAATAAGGAACCAAGGGCTTTAGTGAATTGGGTTCCATTTGCCAATCCACAGTAAGCAAACGCTTATGACTTGTTTGCTGTTGCTGATGTCTGAAGCCTGCACTCCATTCATCACGGCCTTCAGTTAAAGAAGTCAAGTTTATCGGTGAGCGATTCTCCAGCAAAGGAGCTGGGCTGGACATAGGTAAATAAGCACTGGTACAAGGTCTCTGCAAAATGCTGAGTGGAAACTTCAATTTCTACTCCAGAAAATTAAAGGTATGAATAAGAGTGATACACCACTCCTCACTTATCAACTGTCTTGTTATCTGACATTTTGCATTTACAACCCTAGTAAAAAATCTGCTATCTGATTATTTTGCACATTAACAACATATGCCTGGCAGTAATGAACACCAAGGTACAGGGTGAGAGTAATGCTGGTTGTGATGGTTGAGGTTATGTGTCAACTTTAGGCTGGGACATGATTCTCAGTGGTTTGGCAGTTATGTAATGGTGTAATTTGGCAGTTATGTAATAATGTAGTCATCCTCTATTTTATGATCTGATGCGGTCATCCGCCATCTTTGCATGCTTCTAATTTTCCCATAAGACCTGGTCTTTTGAAACCTAACCACATCAATAAGCGAGGAGTGGGTGTATTTCTTAAAATTCCCAAAGGATTTTATTTATATTTTTCTATTTTTATGGGAGGAATTTGACTCTTAGAATCTTTAAAATGCACACAGTACACAAATTTTGAACTGAATTTGAAAGAATCTGGGGGAAAGTTAGAGGATAAAACTTGTGCCTCCAAGAATCCTGCCACAGAATTTTTCATATTGGTAGAATGGGCCAGCTACATAGTGATCAAGTGAGTTGTTCAAAGTTAATTAATACCAATTATTGGCAAGAAAAGTATGATGTTCATGAATTTATGATTTTTGAAATCAGATAATTTAAAATATATCAAGTATTTTCTTAAAAATTAGTTGCTACTATCTTTCCAAAGTATTGGTGAAGTCATTGAGCTAGCCAGTTAGGGCACGTTTGTTGTAAGTTTATACTCTCCTGATTTTTTCATCAACTCACTGACTGTTCTTTCTTATCCTCCACTAAAAACTTCATTTGCTTGTTGTTTGTTTTCTCCATAGTAGTATCTATGGGGTATGAACTGCATGTAGATTTACAGTGCATGGATTGGCTGGTTCTGATTCTGACCAATATACTCAGTTAATGATGATAGATGTGTGTGTAAGTCTTAGGTGTGTAGACTTTCACCAATTGCCTGCCATAGTCAATATCACAACACCGTAGGAGTATTTTGTAAACATTTACACTTTATAGTTTCTAAGACACTTTTCATATACAGTGTCTAATTTGAACCTGGTGAGCTAGGTAATTATCATCATATTAACCAACCAGCCACAGTCCAGTAAACTCTGACTTATGGTGTCCCCATGTGTGTTAGAGTAGGACTGTACCCCCCGGGATTTTCAATGGCTGATTTTTCAGAAGTAGATTGCCAGGCCTTTCTTCTGAGGAGCTTATGGGTGGATCAAACTTTCAGTTAGCAGCTGAGCATGTTAACCATTTGCACCACCCAGAGACTTCCAGCATCATATTACCAATGTTGAAAACCAGGTTTATATAAATAGAAATAATTAACAATTTCACTTCACAGGTATCTCCTGGACATGCATTCTCATGATTCCCAGATTAAATTCATTTCTGAACTAGCATAACCCAGTGGTTAAGATCAAAGTCTTTGGCATAAAATAAATCCAGATTCGAATCTTGGTCAAATCAAACCCTGACAAGTTATCTGAAATATGGGGATTGTGCTTATCACCCAGGGTTATTGTAAAGATTAACTGTGAAGTATCTGACACTTTAGTAAGCATTTGTAAAGGTCACTATTAAAAATAACAGTAATAATGACAATATAAAAAACGTTGTGTTGTTATTATTTACTCAGTACAATGTATTCACTTCAATACATTCACTACTCTGTATTCAGTGGATTAAGTTTAATTCCTGCCTTCCTAAGGAAAAAATTAGAAAAGGCACTTCTAAGTGCCTATACCTTTGTCCAGAGTTCCCTTGCGAAGGCAGGCCCACGATGGCACAGGGGCTAAGTTCAAGACGCGTGGACGGGAGAGGCTGTCAGGGACAGGGGTAGTGCTTGAGTGGCGGCTCCCAGTGAGAAGCCAGAAGCAGCTAGAAGAGTGGTTGGAATAAACAAAATGGTAGGGGGTGTGGATAGGGGAAAGTATCTGGGGGAAGTCAGAGGAATAGCATGTACCTCAGCAAGGTCTGCCATAGTAGGGACCCAAGCAGCCCCAGCGCCTCTTACCAGCCCTCGCCTCGTGCCTCACTCCCAGCTCACGGGGGTGTGGGAGGGTGCTTCTTTCCTAGATTGTGCTTGTTTGGTGGAGGGGTTTTTATCCTTTAATTCCCTTTGCTCACAATGCTCCTCCCACAAAGAGCTACTCCTAGTCGGCCCAAGGGCAAAACGCCAGGCTCTCTTGAGACTCGAACTCTTTGCCATCGAATCGATTCAGACTCATAGCGACCTTATAGGGCAGAGTAGAACTGCCCCACAGGGTTTCCAGGGAGTGACTAGTGGATTCAAACTGCCAACCTTTTGGTTAGCAGCCAACCAACCTCTTAACCACTGTGCCACCAGGGCTCTGGTTTGTGCAGATTGGGTAAACCATAGGCACTCCATTTCATTTTGCTTCATTTTCCGACCCCCTTCTCAGACACATCTGATTTCATCCTCCTCCCTCTAAATCTGATGCTGGATAATTTTCTCTTTCTGGATTCCATCCTTTTTCCACTCCAAAGTACAAAGCTAATTCTCCCAGATCACCTCATCCTGGAGAAGCTCTTTCTGTTCTCCTTGAACCCAAGACCCATCCTCTGCCTTTTGTCTAAGCTGCTCTTCTTCAGGTGCAGCATGGTGATTCTGAGCATGGAGAAGGTGAGGCTTGCTCTGAGTTCAAATCCTGGCTCTGCAATAGTCTGGTTACGTGCCTTTGGGGCGACTGCTTAACCTCTGGATTCCTCAGTTTCTTCCTGGATAAATGGGGCTAATCTTCGAACTCTCTCCAAGAGTTGTCCTTAGTTATTATTTGTAGGTTGTTTAGAACAGAGCCTGGTGCAGAGTAAGCTCTATTTAAGTGCTTATTAAACACAATGATCAATAAATACTTGAACTTAAACTATGTTGCACCTCTAATAGGCCACAGAAAATTCAGGAACTAGCTTGTCCTCTGTCTGTGATCTTAGCACTTTCGTTCATTTGCTGACCAACAACCCAACAAATAAAGAAAAAAATCTAAACCCATGCAACTCACTTGCTAACTGTGTCATCTCAGACTCTCCGACTGCCTTCAACATCACTGTACTCTTGTTCTTCACTTAGTTACTTTTCCAGGCCCTTACCTCTGAGCCATTGTCTCTTTCTTAGATGCCCACATAAAAACAGCACTTCTAGCACAGTTAAATCTTTCCACCTCTAGTCAGCCAAGCTGCAGCCCTCTCCCCAGTGTGCCCGAGACAATGGGTATTCAGGGGAGAATAAAGGTGGAAGGTGGCTTTCTGGGATGCCAGTAAGCCTCCTGCAGGAATGAGAAGGAAAAGCTGATTCCAAGCTTCACTTCCTCACCTCTTCAGTGACGTACTGGTGGGTCAATGGTAGAATTCTTGCCTTCCGTGTAGGAGACCCAGGTTTGGTTTTCAGCCAATGAACCTCATGCACAGCCACTACTCATCTGTCAGTGGAGGCTTACACAAGCCTATCATGCTGAACAGGTTTCAGTGGAGCTTCTAGACTAAGACAGACTAAGAAGAAAGACCTGGCTTTTCCAAAAATGAGCCAATGAAAACCCTCTGGATCACAACGATCCAATCTGCAACTAATTCTGGGGATGGCCTAGAACTGGGCAGCCTGGTGTACTGTTTGTGTGGGGTAGCCATGAGGTGGAGACTGACTTCATGGCCACTAACAACACCAAAGTCCTGAAGTTAGATATGCTATGAGATAGATGAGGAAGGAAAAGACGCCTCATTACTACCCAGTAAGCATGTTCTCTGGTGTGTTTCATTTTTTGGCCTGAATTACTCAGTCCAACCACAATTTCACAACAGCTAATGTAACTTTCTAAACAGATGGCTTTTTCCCCTGCATGGTGGAGAGGAGATTGAAACAGAGCAGCAGTCACAGCAGTGGAGTAAACTAAGGCACCCACACTAAACTGCATCACATACATACCTGCTTACAAAGTGAAAACAACTCATAAAACCTCATTTTCCCCTTTTGATCAGAAAATCGTTGCTGCCACTGCTCTAAACACCCTCTGTGATTCGGTCTTCAGCGCACAGATGAGGCAAAGGAATTGGACCCTGTGATTTAGGTAACATTGCAGTTAATGGCCTCAGGTCTCCGCATCTCCATGGTAGTAGAGAACAACAACATAGGTGGAGGAGAAAGATATGTAAAACCAAGGATTCAAATCTGGGTTTTAGGTTGTGATTTCCCTAAGAGCGAGGATAGGGTTTTGATGTGAATATAGGTTCCTAGTGAACACAACCTGGCTTAAGTTTCTCCTTTATTTACCCCAGTGCCTGCACAGTGTTCTATATATATAGATGCTCCATGTTCTATCAGTAGTGGTTGATTTGGGGCATAAATAATAAATAACAATCTGTTGTCTTTATTTACGTGGCATGGCAGATACATTGATAGTGCAGTTGCTTGCATTTTCCCTGACGTCAAACGAAATGGCAAAATTGAGGGATGTGTGTTGAAGAATGAACATATAGCACAAGCATATGTGAACACAAGGGGACAGCTCCCTGTGACAGCATTTAGTTGGCCTAAAGGGACAACTGAGGGCACCATTCCCCTCCCTCTCCATTTTCTACACGTATAAGTAACATTTCACCATTTGTTTTTCCAGCATGATAAGAATGGATAGGTGAAGAAAAATATCAAAATAAAACCATATTTGAAGCTTGCCAGGTTTATATATAAGCAGGACAACTTTAACTGTATACACCTTCCTAATGAATGGGCCTAGCTTCGTGAGCTCATCTATCCAGTTCCCATAATCCGTTTCTCTTTTCATCCATGAAAACCATCTATCAGCTTCAATCAATATTTTTCAAAACAAAGGCAGTCGGGCTTTGCTACTGGCTGAATTAACATAGGGCTGTTCAATCTTTGTCCACCAGAGTCTTACCTCCGAATCCCAGGTTCAGACCTAAATGGCTTGCAAATATGATTGATTTTTCCAGTATCACTTTTCTGGCAATTTTAAAAGTGTCAGTGAGCCAGTAAAAGATGCCCGATTCATATAGGTAAAGTGGATTTAATTGATTACTACACTGAAAATCAGAGATTGAAGTGAGTACTTCCTTATTCCTATTCTGCCATGTTAATATAGCATGAATAAACAATTTGTATATCAGTGTGCTAAATGCATAATGATTTAGATATGATATTGCTTATTAAAAGTGACACTGAATTAGGAATAAACTAAAATAAATAAATAAATAAAGTTGCTATTGATTCATTTCCAAGTCATGGTGACCCCTTGTATGTCAGAGTAGAACTGTGCTCCATAAGGTTTTCAGTGGCTGATTTTTGAAAGTAAATCATCAGGCCTTTCTTCCGAGGTGACTTTGTGTGGACTCCAACTTCCAACCACTTGGTTAGCAGCCAAGCACATTAAACGTTTGCATCAACCAGGAACTCCTGAAATAGGAATAAAACCAAATCAAACCCATTGCCGTTGAGTTGATTCCGACTCATAGTAACCCTATAGGAATAGGGCTTGTTAATAATATTGTCTCAACAATAGTAACAACCCAAAAATTTTTTTAAAGCATATATGTGGCTTTTTCATAAAAATTGGTTTTCTTAGAATTAGCTTTACAAGTAGAATGGTTTCATATACACAGATCCGTGATCTGAAAAAGTGAGGGTATGTTACGTTCAGAAATCTATTGATAAATAAGTTCTTCTAGGCCATTGCTTATGCACGTAGACAATGCATGTTCATTAACATGAGTTAACACAATACTCATCCAAAGTATAATTACAAGGTAATAAAGTCACATTTTGTTAAACAAAAAGAGGTCTTAAGACTGCAAATCCCATTCAGAAAATCTTGGTGAAAAATTGTATTAGTCATACCAGGATTCCACTTCTGGCTATGTTTAGTACGAGGCAGTACAATGCCACCCCTGCCGAGAATTAGAGAAGCCAGATAAAACACAAACTCCTAAGTTTGAAGACATATACAGAGCTGCTGAGATAATCAGGAATTGAGAGGCCAAGATGCTGGAGAAAACGGAACCGTGGAGAGATGAGCCTACTCTTTGAGCTGTTCACTTTGGGGTACTTGCTAATTCTCGGCATAGGGTAAGAGGCAGAGAATCCGGGTGGCCAAAGGGCAGCAGTCCACCTCACAGTCCTGGAGAGACAAAAACTGGAATTCAAGATCTTTAAGGTGGCTGAGCATTGAGATGCCAACATTCTGGAAGGAAGGGACAGGTAGATAAATAAGGGAGCCCAAACTATGTGGGTTTCTCCTCAAAGCCTTTACCTGATTCTTTAGCTGTGAGGGCAAGATATTAAGTAGCTTATCTGAATTGCTCCAAAAATCACAGCAGAGTTTTCAGCAGTTTTACAGGACTTAGGAAATAAAAATTGTAGCTCAGAACCCTCCAGAGTGTTGGAAACTCTAATAGATACCTATCTCTGGAGGATTAACCCTTGGAGACGGTGTCGACCAGAGTTAGAAGGAGCCTTAGAAAACCTGCAACTCAGACTCACGTCACATGAGTCCTTGGTTGGATGAAGATAAAATGGCCTTTTATGTAACACAAGTTTCGATGTGTTGGTTATTTTTTAAATTTGTATATATGATAATAATTTTAATATGAGTATTTAGATAATTTATTTTACTCTCTGCTAATACATGCACGTACATAAAAGAAC
>NW_004444159.1:754396-788509 GCF_000243295.1 Trichechus manatus latirostris
ATATCCATATGATAAAGCAGAAAGGAGTGTACTAAATTAAATCCAAGGAAGCAGGGAAAAAAAAAAAAGAGAAATAGAAAAAAAGACAAAGCTATGGCAAGACTGATCAAGACAAAAGAAAGAAGAAGCATATTACCAGTATTAGAGATGATAAAAGAGGATATCACAACAACTCTATGGATTTTTAAAAAAAATACTAAAAAGATAGTATACTGTGAACAAATTTGTGCTGATACACTTGAAAATTTAGATGAGATGGATAAATTCCTAGGAAAGGAGAGTGCTTAAAAAACTAATACAAGAAGAATGGCAAATCTGAATAGTCCTGTATCTGCAAAAGGATCTTTATATATTGTGAAATATTTTATTCTCAAAACCACCCTGCAAGGTAGGTACTAGTATCTGCATTTATAACAATAAAATTAAAACTCAGAGTCTGAACCTCAGTTTGTCTGCTACAAAGACCGTTGTTGTATATACTGTGTTTTGAACTGCATTCTAACATTCAATTCAGTGACAAATGTAAACTGATGCCCTAGACAGATATTGGGCCCCAGTGAAATATCCACATGACTGTTGTGTTTCAGTTTACAAATTCATAGATCAGAAGGAACCTGAATACTATCAGGGGGCTCTCTGTCTTGATTGGATGTGCTACTTAAAAGCAAATTAAAAAAAGACCCACGAATTATCAAGAAATATTACTTTGGCAACTATTTCTTTGTTTTCAAAACTACTGTAAAATCTTATCTGAGTTTGGAAAAATATTCCTCCATAAAGAGGCAGATAATGAATCATTTTGAGGTAAAATATACTCCAATCTCGTTTTCATGAAATACAATTTTAGTTGAAAGCATGTCATTAAAAGAACAATAGTTAGAAAGATTTGAGCCGTGTGTGATGTTTTCTTGGGTTTTGTTGCTACCTGAATGAAAGTAGAGACATTCTGACTTTCCTCCAGTGTTATTAAGGCCAAACAGAATATACTTTCAACAGAATTCCTGAAATACACAATGTTTCATTTTAAGAGAAAAGCATTTTTCACAGTATAACCTTGCTCTTTACCAAAACCCCACCAAACTCACTGCCATCAAGTTGGTTCCGACTCATTGTTACCGTATAGGTTTTCCAAGACTGTGAATCATTACCGAAGCAGACTGCTACATCTTTCTCCAGTCAAGCGGCTAGTGGGTTCGAACCGGAAACCTTCCGGTTAGCAGCCCAACGCTTAACCACTGTGCCACCAGGACTCTTTCCTTGCCCTTTAGACATATGCAAAATGGGATCTGTCTTTCAGCACTTCAATTGAAAGAGAAAGGAAGAGCTAGGACATGCTCCCTTCCCTGGGGTCGCAGCCTGAGCCCTAACCTGACTCCAAGGCATCTCTCACCAGGAGCACAGTCGTTCCTGCAAGGAGGCGCTCCCCCGAGAGGGATCTTTATTTGCATGTATCATTTACAGCTTTGCCATGTGCGTTCAGACGAAAATGGAACTCAGTAGGGGGGCATAATTAATTGAATCAACTCCAGTCCTTTGATGAAAAAAAAAAATACATACAAGTGGAAACTATGGCGGTTTACGGAGTGCCGGTTCTTGCATTAATTCCACTTACGAGGGAGACATCCCGACATCCTGAAAATGTATGACCTGATTCAAGTGAATGAACGTCTCAGGACTAGAGACAAACTGTGTATTTAACATCTTTTAAAATGTATTTCATTGTCTTCAGCACTATTTTCCATAGTTCCTCGTTTGCACCTGTTCTCTCTCTAGATTAGTGACCATCCTGTTCAAAAATCCAAAAGCAGTACCAAAAAACTCTCCGAGCAAGAAGGCAAAAAAAAACAAAAAACAAACAGTTGTTTATTTATTTATTTTTTCTTTTCCTTAAATCAGGTCTGAAATTTTATTTTCTATCATGGCGAACTAGGATAATCCATCCAATTGCTTTTTCTGTAATTTTGGAATTATATTTCTCTATCGATTGAAATTGCATCAAAATTTTAGCATGAAATGGAAGATATATTAGCTCTATGATCTCTACTTTGAGGACTTATAATCTAACAGAATGCTCCTTAGAAGCAAGGATGGTGAGACTACGTCTCATATACTTCGAACATATTAACAGGAGGACCTAGTCTCTGGAGAAGGATATCATGCTTGGTAAAGTAGAGGGCCAACGAAAAACAGGAAGACCCTCAGTGAGATGGATTGACGCAGTGGCTGCAACAATGGGCTCAAGCATAACAACGATTGTGAGGATGGTGCAGAACCAGGCAGTGTTTTGTTCTGTTGTACATAGAGTGGCTATGAGTTGGAACCAACTCAACGGCACCCAACAACAACAATATAATAGAGAATCAAAAAGGAGTTCACTTTTAGTGGAAAGAATACAGCAAAATAAAAGAAAGTATGAGGAATGTTTTAAAACTCCTCACTTTAAGTTCAAGGACAAAGTGGAGCCATCAAGAAAACAGAAGTGCCAGGAGGTGCTGTGAGCTTGAAATTGCTGCTGAGTTGAGTAAGTGAGTCTATAAACACCTAGATATCGACTGGAGGCTCTTCCGAACGCAAGAGCCCTTGGAGAAACAGTATCTCAAGAGAAAAGAAGGTAAGGCATGCAGACGTGTGCATTCAGCCACTAATTATCAGGAACTGTGATTGTAATGCACGTACAGTGATGAGTGAGGTATCATCCTTGACCTTGATGAGCTCAAATCCAGTGATGGGCACCTATACAACCATCAATAGGTACCTGTCACAACTGTTGTATTTAAAAAGTATTCTCTCCAGGGGTTTGAGGATGAGCACATGGATCCAAAGCATTTTTAGGGTAGTGAAACTATTTTGTATGATTTATTATGCATTTATCAAAACACATAGGAGAGTACAATACAGAGGGAATGAACCCTAAAGTAAATTATAAATTTTCGTTAATAATAATGTATCAATATTGGTTCACCAATTATAAGAAGTGTACCACAGGAATAAAATCAAATAAAACCAAACCCATTCAAGGAGCCAACAAACACATGAAAAAATGGTCTAAGTCATTAGCTCTTTAAAAAAAAAAGTATTGTCGTTGAGTTGATTTTTTGGCTGATAGCGACCCTATTGGACAGAGTAGAACTGACCCATAGGGTTCCAAGTCTATAATCTTTATGGAAGCAGGTTGTCACATCTTTCTCTCATAGAGTGGCTGGTGGGATCAAACCATTGATCTTTCGGTTAGCAGCTGAGTGCTTTAACCACTGCACTGCCAGAGTGCCTTAAAACCAAACCCATTGCCAGCCAGTTGATTCCTACTCATAGCAACCCTACATCACAGAGTAGAACTGCCCCATAAGGTTTCCAAGGCTGTAAATCTTTACAGAAGCAGACTGCCACATTTTTCTCCCGCAGAGCAGCTGGTGGATTCGAACTGCCAACCTTCTGATTAGCAGCAGAGAGCTTAAGCGCTTAACCACTGCACCACCAGGCTTCTTAAACCGATACCAAACTCATTGCTGTTGAGTTGATTCCAACTCATAGCAACCCTATAGGACAGAGTAGAACTGCCCTTAGTGTTTCCAAGGAGAGGCTGGTGGATTCGAACTGCCAACATTTTGTTTAGCAGTGGATCTCTTAACCACTGTGCCACCAGACTTCTTAGAGAGATGCAAATCAAAACTATAATGAGATACCATCTCACCCCTGCTAAAATGGCAATGATTAAAACAAAAGGAAAACAACAAATGTCGGTGAGGATGTGGGAAGATTGGAACCCTCATCCACTGCTGGTGGAAATGTAAAATGGTAAAATCGCTATGGACAAAAGTACAGCAATTCCTCAAAAAATTAGAAACACATGAAAAGACACTCTAAGTCATTAGCCCTTAAAAAAAAATACGTCTTTGAGTCAATTTTGACAGATAGCAACCCTATGGGACAGAGCAGAACTGCCCCATAGGGTTTCCAAGGCTGTAATCTTTATGGAAGCAGACTGCCATATCTTTATCCCTCAGAGCAGCTGGTGGATTTGAACTGCCAACCTTCTGATCAGCAGCCAACAGCTTAAGATCCAGCAATTTCACTTCTTGTTAAATATCTTAGAGCTCTAATAGAAGAGACACAAACAGACATCTGCACACCAAGATTCACTGAAACACTGTTCACAGCAGCCAAAAGATGGAAACAACCTAAGTGTCCATCAGTGGATGAATGAATGAACAAAATGTGGTGTGTACATATCATGGAATACTACTCAGTCAGAAGAAATGGTGAGTTCCGAAAACATCTTGGAACATGGATGACCCTAGAGGACATTATGCTGAGTGAAATAAGTCAATCATGAAAGGACAAATATTGTATGGTCTCATTTTTATAAAATGGCAACAACAGCTTTGGGAGAGAGGTAGATTCATTCTATAGACAGTAGACACTTTTTACTTCTGGTGATGGAAAAGGCAGCATGGAATATGGGAGAAGAGTGCAGAGCTTAACCAGTTAACTGATGCTACTAGGTTGTACACACACACCCACTCAAATATGTTTAAATAAATGCTGTTATATATACTTTTACAACAACAACCAAAATACGTGTGTGTGTATTTATATGTGTGAGTGTGTGTGTGTATAAACAAGAGTCACAGAAACAGATATTTCTGAGACATAATCAAGCACCTCACAGGATTAGTTTTCTTGGTTTGAAGACTTAAGGTCATAGTCTCATGGGACAACTTGGTCAATTGGCATAATATAGTTCATAAAGTTTATGTTCTATATCCTAGTCCAGTGAGTAGCTTCTGGCATCTTAAAAGCTTCCAAGTAGCCATCTAAGATATAACTCTAGGTCTCTAATCCTTTGGAGCAAAAGAAAAAGAAGGAAACCCAAGACTCAGAGAAGGAACCAGGCTACAGGATTAATTGTCTACATGAAATACAACCTCCTCTATCCTGGAGATCAGAAGAACTAGATGGTGCCTGGCTACAACTACCAAATGTTCTTATCAGGACCAAAATGGATGGATCCTTAGAGAAAGGGAGAAAAATATGGAACAGAACTTTAAATTTTCAAAAAATCCAGACTTAATAGACCCACTAAGTTAGGAGAAATCTCAGAGACTATTACACTGAGATATTCTTTAAGCTTAGAACCAAAACCGTCTCCTCAAGTCACCTTTTAGCTAAAAAACAGGTTAGCTTATAAAATTGTAAATATCATCTTTAAGTCCTCTGCTTTAAAAAAAAAAAAATCTATATAAGACCAAATTGTCAACAAATACTCTAAAGCATAGATGAAAAGCTTGAGGGCTGTAAGACTGGGTCAGTAAGAATGGAACAACTAGAACAGAAATAATGAGAATATTGATACAATGTGAAGAATGTAACCAATATTACTGAATAATATGTATAGAAATTGTCGAATGTGAACCTGTTGTGCTGTGTACACGTCCATCAAAAATGCAATAGAATATTATTTAAAAAAAAAAAGACAGAGGTCTTGCTAGCTGCAACTAACAATAATGATAGGTAAGAGAGATAAGATGCAAAGTGTCAATATTAAGAGCTCACTATGCTATGTATTTTGTATAAATCACTCTTGCTGTGAGAATGAGGCAGAAGTCTCAAGAAAGGTTCCACAAGAATGAAGAAAACAAGACACAAGGGAAAGATTAGTCCAAAGGACTAATGGACCACAACTACCACAGCCTCCACCAGACTGAGTCTAGTACAACTAGATGGTGCCCAGCTACCACCGCTGACTGCTCTGACAGGGATCACAACAGAGGGTCCCAGACAGAGCTGGAGAAAATGTAGAACAAAATTCTAACTCACAAAAAAAGACCAGACTTACTGGCCTGACAGAGACTGGGAAACCCCGAGAGTATGGCCCACGGACACACTTTTAGCTCAGTAATGAAGTCACTCCTGAGGTTCACCCTTCAGCTAAAGATTAGACAGCCCCATAAATCAAAACGAGACTAATGGGGCATAACAGTCCAGGGACAAGGACTAGAAGGCAGGAGTGGACAGGAAAGCTGGTAATAGGGAACCCAAAGTCGAGAAGGGACAGTGTTGACATGTCATGGGGTTGTTAACCATTGTCATAAAACAATATGTGTACTAACTGTTTAATGAGAAGATATTTGTTCTGTACACCTTCACCTGAAGAACAATTAAAAAAAAGAAAGAAAGGCTCCACAAGGGAACTTATATTTATGTTGGACCTTAAAGTGTGAGTAGAACTTGCCTCATTCCAGTCTTTCTTCAGCCTGAGGAAACAAAGGAGACATATGGATGTGAATAACCTGGTTTGGAAAGAGTACAGACTACAGGAGAAGAAGGGGCTTGAAACACTGTTTGAGAACAAACTGAGAAGAGGTTTGAATATCTTGCTAAAGTATTAGACTTTACACAATAGGCAAATCTTAGGACGAGGGAAAGGGGAAAAAAGTGACAATTTTATCACACCTTAGACCCTAATTCACAGAGTATGGTATCAATTGGTGACTGCTATTTTCTCATTGAAGCCCTGGTGGCACAGTGGTTAAGAGCTCAGCTGCTAATCAAAAGGTAGGCAGTTCGAATCCACCAGCCACTCCTTGGAAACCCTATGGGGCAGTTCTACTTTGTCCTATAGTGTCCCTATGAGTCGGAATCCACTTGAAGGCAACAGGTTTGGTTTAGTTTTTTTTATTTCTTCATAAATAAAGAGATTTTAACTTATTTTAGTGTTAGTAATAATAATAACTGGTGGGCTCAATAGAGTCAAACATACCAATGATCATAAAGATGGCATAGGACTGGGAAATGTTTCATTCTGTTATGCATAGCACCGCTGCGAATCAGAACCAAATCAATGGCAATTAACAAGAGCAATAATAACTGATTTGATTAATTTGGTGTTTATCTCTTAAATGCCAGGTGCTTTGAATATATCATCTGTGATCTCTGGTCCATATAACAACCCAGAGTGGCTGTTATTATTGTCTATATTTTACACATAAAGAAATCGAGTTTTTAGTGCTTATGTGACTTCCTAAATGCAAACAGGAGACCTGGTGGCTCAGCAGTTAAGCGTTTGGCTGCTAACCAAAAGGCCAGCAATTCAAATCTACCAGGGGCTCCTTGGAAACCCCATGGGGGCAGTTCTACTCTATCCTATAGGGTCCCTATCGACCGCAATGTTTTTTTGATTTTTTTTTTTTTTTAGCATGCAAACAACTAATACGTAGCAAAGCCTAGATTCAAATACTAGTTTCTGATTCTAATACCTATGCTCTGTCTACTCCGTGACACAGTTTTTCTGGGTGCACTGACAGATTACGTAAACCTACTCAAAACATTTGCTTCCTTGCTGAATCCAATCCACCCTTCCTCCCCTAACGTCGACTTGTACAAGCCAAGTACAAAATGGCAGTTTGGGTTGGAGATGAAATATGTGATCGTGAACACAGTGAAGGTTAATTGATCCCTGTGGGAATCAAAACTATTTGTTCTTCTCAAAATGGTGAAAACGGCAAGTGGAAACAGATGCACTGAGCCAAGTGACTCAACGTGAATTAAGGATAGCTAAGGAAGGCGCGCCGGGTGTTAGTGCCGATGTGAGGTGAGTGTGACAGAAACGCGAGGTGATTCGAACATATCGCAACAACTTACAAGTGGTCCTCTGGTTTTGCTAAAGAGAGTGTGCACCTGAGTGACGTTTTACTACCAAGGAGGGACTGGGGACTTGGGAATAGAGAGAACCTGACTTCAATTTAAGAGGAAACAGAGCCACAAAAGAAGCCCAGAGAAAATTCCCATGGAAAACTGTGGGAGGCCATGTCCCTGTTAGTTACACTCAGGCTAAACCATACACAGGCTCTCACACATGTTTCCTTAAATCCCTGCTCTGTGGCTTCCTCCTGGCATAGGTAGGAGGAGTGTTTTTTCCACTCATGTCAAATGAGGCTTTCAGTCCCAGAGCGGAAAAAGTGGTTCAGGACATGTCATTGGTATAAAAACCAAAGGCATATTTGAAAATATAAGAGGACCATGACTCGCTGCATCTTTTCCACAAGGATTATAGATGGGTTATATGAGAAACTATGATACTGTTTAGGAGGGCAGGGGGGAATTTTTTTATCTGGATAATGATCTATTTCTGCCAATTGTTTTTATTTTTTATTTTTCCTCTCCGGGATGAACAGCTTAGGAGGGTACACTTGAAATAACAAGCAATCAACACTCTCTAAAAGGGACTGAACCAGAAAACTTTAGGAAGTTGGCATGCCTCCAGGATAACTTTGACAAATAACATGCAGAGCACACACCAGAAAGACATTAACTTTTCTCTTTTTCTTTTACCAGTGTGTTTTAGTAAAAATTAAACACACACACAGAGTAAATAAATAAACAAATGAGTAAAACAAAAATGATGGCAACAAATTTATCTCCAAAGGTAAACTCTTTCTTTTATATAATTTATTGTATTGTTGTTGTTGAGAATATACACAGCAGAATGCACACTAATTCAATGATTTCTACACGCACAATTCAGTGACGTTGCTTACGTTCTTTGAGTTGTGCAACCATTGTCACCCTCCTTTTCTGACTTGTTCCTCCCCTGTTAAAGTAAACTCACTGCCCCCTAAGTTCGCCATCGTTCCAATTTGATCCCAAATAGATAGATCTTAAAAGAGCACAGTGCTCAAAGCAGACATCCTTTTTTCTAGGTAAGCTAAATTATTGTTTGGTTTTAAGAAGACTTCAAGGGATATTTTTGGCTTAAGGTTTAACTATTTTGAGATTATTTTGCTACTTGAAAGACATTATTTGTTTGAAATTTTACTTACATATAGACACTTTCTTTTGTTCTTTTTTTATGGCATATGATACATATAATTCTCAAAAAATGGCTTCACTAAAATGCTAACAATATAGAAACATAGATGTTAGAGCTTGCAGGGAGCTCAGTCCAATTTTGACTTTTTACTGATTAAAAAAAGAAAACTAGCCCAGAGAGGTAGTGAATGATATTCTGTCACACTGGCAGCCAGTGGCAGAGGGGACATTGGAGCCCATGTGTACTGGATCCATGCCTACTGTTCTAACCATTACACAATTTGCTAACCCTTTTGAACTTTACACAAGTTGTACTTATGAAGCCACTTCGCTATGAGTCAGAATCAACTCAGCGGCAACAGGTTTGGGGTTTTGGTTTGTCTGGAATAAAAAGTCAGGAATGTGACCTTCAAATTTCTTGTGATATTTGAAAAATAAACCAGATTATTTGTAGGAACCAGTTAGTGAAGATCATATTTATAGAACTCTTATTCAGGAAATATATACTTAAAAAGATTGCTGATTTTCTAATTTAATTGCCCAGGAAATATATTTTTACAATTCCACCTTCACCCTTTATTACAATTGATTGGCATAAGTCCACTTGTCTATATACTCTGGAGTTTATTGTTTCTAGTTTTGAGCATAAGAGAAATTAATTCAACTAAACCAAACAAACAAAAAAAACCCCGTTACCATGGAGTAGATTCTGACTCATAGCCACCCTATAAGACAGAGTAGAACTGCCCCACAAGGTTTACAAGGAGCGTCTGGTGGATTCGAACTGCCCACATTTTGTTATAATTATAATTATAAAAATTATAAAATCTTAATTATAAAACTATAAAATGTCTAATTATAAAAATTCTAAAAATTAAAGGTTTGTTTTTCCTCTGCATATTCTGGTTAGACTTTTAGAGGGAAGAGACTTAAGAATTCAAAATTTTCTTACATAAAAATTGCGCTTCCAAGTCAAGAAAATCATTAATAATGCCCCAACAGAACTCGCCTAAACCAAAGATGAAGTCTTTCAATAATCAGAATGTCTTAAACTATGAGGCCAGCCCACCTCTCTGGCTCTGTACATGTTGAGTTCTTTAGTCTCTGCTGGATGGATTCGAACGCCAACCTTTCGGTTAGCAGCCAAGTGCTTAACCATTGATAAGGCCTTCTTTCTTCCTGTTTCCTATTTTCTCATTTGAAATCTTATTTCAGAAGCAACTGATAGTCTCTTCTCAGTCATGGCTGAGAAGAATGAAGAATAATACCATGAAAAGAAGCTGGGAACACTGGTACCATTAAATCATGTGGGTATCTCAGAGATGGTGGTCCTAGGCACCATTCCTTCTGATCACCACTCTCACTGTTGAGTGCAGAACTCAGCATTCCCTGATAAAGCTAACTGAATCTCAAATGCTGGGGGATGATAAGAAGGCCTTATGAAAACTTGGTGTTTCATAATCCATAGTTCATATATCAAGGAGCCTTGGTAGTGCAATGGTTAAACACTTGGCTGCTAACCGAAAGGTTGGAGGTTTGAACCCATCCAGTAGCTCCACAGGAGAAAGACCAGGAAATTTGTGCCTATAAAGATTGCAGCCTGGAAAACCCTATGGGGCGGTTCTACTCTATCACATGGGTTCCGTATGAGTCAAAATCGACTCAACAGCACCTAACAACAACAGCACATATGTCTACCACCTGTCTGTCAGTTTTCCGTACTGTGGTGACTTGCATGGTACATGTTACTGTGATGCTGGAAGCTATACTACTGGTATTTTAACTACCAGCAGGGTCACTCATGGTGGACAGGTTTCAGCTGAGCTTTCAAACTAAGATAAACTAGCAAGGAAGGCCTGGTGATCTATTTCTAAAAGTTAGCCAATGAAAACACTATGAACCACAACAGAATATTGTCCTATATAGTGCTGGAAGATGAACCCCTAGGTAGGAAGGCACTCAAAATACACAATGGTCACAGCAATGGGATCGTGTATACCAATGATTGTGAAGATGGTGCAAGACTGGGCAATATTTTTTCTGTTGTGCACAGGGTCGCCTTAAGATGGAGTTGACTTGATGGCAGCTAGCAACAACAACAAGTACATACATCTCCTGAGAAAAATAATATGGCCTTGTTATTCAGAGCCTCCTGAAAGAGGAGCTTCAGATGCAGAGGCGTAACCATTCCATTACCAGCCTTCCAATCACGAGAGCCCATCCTGCAATTTAATGGTTTGCTAAGCTAGCAGTTGCTTACAATGTGTTGGAAATATATATATTTTTTCCCCTCAGCAAATTCATAATCATCCCATATAGTGATTTCAAAGTAGCTAACCAGAGTTCACGGCCTGACATCTGTCCCTTCTCATGAGTCACCAAAAGTTCAGGTAATACAACACCTGACAAGCAGTAAACATGCTCAGGAAACATCCAAGTATCAGCCAGCCACTCAACATGTAAGCAGTCTGTTTGTTTTGAATTAAAGAAAAGCTTTCCTTGAGTCATTCCTCATAAACAGAATAGCAGACATTAAAGGGAACTATGAATAATCTACTTTGACTTGGAAAGGACATTGAGGAAAGGCCAAATAGACTTTTGTTTTTTTCCTTTAATTGATGTTCCAAGCTGATTTGAAACAGGCCAACTGCTTTCAAACATACATGCTAATAGACTGGTACACTCCTTTCTTGAATCAAAATAATCCAACTAGTCTATAAACTTTCTAGTAGACTCACAGAACCTTGGCTATCACATAGCTCAATCTATCATTTAAGGAATGAATTTATTCTATAGGATCCACGGCCCACAAGTTTTTGTGTGAATATCTTGAGTAAACAGGAGCTTATTTCATTCCAAGTTGACCTGTTGGTTACATCAAATTGTCAGAAAATTGATTCATGTTTTAAATCAAAATATGCTTCCTTATAGCACCCATACCTTGATCCCAGGTCAGCCACTAGAGATCATTCACTGAAATAGGGTACTATTTTGTTACATGATAGGTTTCCAAATATTTGAAGACAAGTCTTTCTCTCTCTCAATGATCTTTTCCTTCAAGAAAAGATACTATAGGCAACATTTGATAATATTCTCCAGAACCTTTAATATCATATAATCCTTTCCTTGTCCAGCACTAATTTGTTAAAATAAAAAAAACGCACAAAAAATGCAACACAATTCTCTAATGATGAGTGCTTTAATTCATGTAAAGATACTTAAAAGAGTGCCTGATATTTCATAAACTCTCAATAAATGTTTGTTGTACATTGGTTCCACAAATTTGGAACTAGGCAGTTTTGGGGGAAATGGGGATATAGCAGTAAACAAAACAGACAAAAACCCTTGCCCCTTGAGACTACTTTTGCTTATTATTTGACTCATTGGAACATCAGTTCAAATAAATTCAGAATTGTTCGTAATGAAATCAGAAGACCAGCACCTAGTTGCATATTTATTATCTGAGTTAAACTTCCATAAACTTGAAAGAATATACATTCCCTACCTCTTAGAGTCTCTGGAAGATAAATAAGAACAAAATCTGCACTGGCTGCCCAGTACCTACAGGAAAATGTGTAAATACAGTAACTCATAAGGCGCTCTACAATCTGGGTCTGATCCATTTTTTTCCAGATTTAAATCTTGGCTTTCCTTTTCTTTCCTAATCTCTACCCATTTTTTTCAATGATCTGTGTGCTTACTCTTCTCTACACCCGTGCTAGTCTTTCTGCCTAGAATGCCTTTCCACTATTTCCCCTCCTGAAAACCTTCTCATCTTCTCCAATTCAACTCAAAATATTAAATTATCTTCAAAGTTTTCCTTGACTCAACCCCACTGCTTCATGTAGAAATTGTAGCTTATCCCTCTGCTTCCAAAATATTTTATTAATTTGCTGTTAGCTGCTGCCATGTAGGCCCCAGACTCATGAAGACTGCATCCACAACAGAATAAAACCGGTCCCGCGCTTATTTCCATGGTGGGTTACAAAACTGGCCATTGTGGTCCGTAGGGTTTTCATTGGCTAATTCTTGGAAGTAGATGACCAGGCCTTTCTTCCCAGTCCATCTTAGTCTGGAAGCCCGACTGAAACCTGTTCAGCATTACAGAAACATGTAAGCCTCCACTGACAAACGGGTGGTGGCTAGCATGAGATGCATCGACCTCTAATCAAACCTGGGTCTCCCACATGAAAGGGGAGAATACCACAACTGAACCACCACTGCCCCATTGTATTTATACCTCCATTGTAATTCTCATCATCTGGGATGATGTTTTTCTTTACTTATCCATCTGCTATCATAGACTATAAGCTTTTTAAAGGTAGAAACAAAATCTTATTCATTGCTGTAAGTCTAGAGCTTGGAAAGAAATCATCATTCATGTTTTAAGTATACAAAAATATTAGTGACAGGATTTTTTGAAAATAACAAAACAATAATGCAAATACAAGGTATTATTTTAATAACTGCTCATATAATTTCCTGAGTCTACCATTTGGTTCTAGGTATTCAACCAAGTTGATTTGAGGTGCATGGATTGAACTGACAGTATTAATTTAGGAACCAATATGAATACTGGCAAAAGAAATGTGTTTAGAGAAGCCATTAATAATAGTATCATCCTTATCATTATCTGTTTAATTACTTATAATTAGAAAATATTAGAAAAGAGTTTTTATAATCTGATCTAAGATTATAGAGTGAATTTTTTAAATTAATTCAAATATTGGTTGTGTACTGCTTATGAGATCCAAAAGAAAAAAATTCAAAGTACCAATGTTCAGAGTTAACGTGAATAGAGGAAAGTACAGTAAATCCATGTAAAATGGATGCAGTGCTGGAGGTGCTCACTGGTCTATGCCAAGAAATTTAGAAGATAGCTACCTGGTCAACTGACTGGAAGAGATTCATATTTGTACCCATTGTAAAGAAAGATGATCCAACAGAATGTGGAAATTATGGAACAGTATCATTGGTATCACATGCAAGTAAAATTTTACTGAAGATCATTCAAAAGCAGTTGCAGCAGTACATCAACAGGGAACTGTCAGAAATTCAAGCTGGATTCAGAAGAGGACGTGGAACCAGGAATATCATTGCTAGTATCAAATAGATCTTGTTTGAAAGCAAGACATGTTATCAGGAGGGACTAGTCCCTGGAGAAGGATATTATTCTTTGTAAAGTAGAGGGTCAGCGAAAAAGAGGAAGACCCTCAATGAGATGGATTGACACAATGGCTGCAACAAAGGGCTCAAACATACTAATGATTGTGAGGGTGGCACAGAACCAGGCAGTGTTTCGTTTTGTTGTACACAGTGCTGCTATGAGTTGGAACCTACTCAATGGCACCTAACAGCAATAGATGTAAAATAGAGTAATATCGGAAGTAGTAGTGGTGTTAGAGCTTGTGTAACTTTAGCAGGGATAATGACCAAGACCAGTCCACAGCTAATTCCCATGAGGTAGAGATCAGACATACCTCCACCTTCCAAACTTTTTACCAATTCTGACACCAGCCATACCACCCAAGGCACTCTCTTCTTATCTCCTGGACTCAATAATCCATTGCAATGGCCACACAGAACTCACAGACCATACTTACAGTTAAGAGGTTTATTAAGGAAAAGGGTAGAACTCAGGATCAGGATCAGGAAGCGTTTCAGGAAGCGTGTAGGCAAAAGTGTGCCATCTTTGGTGCAGGACAGCTCTCTCAGCTGCTCTCTGCCATGCAGGCCACCGCTCAGCCCCCTGCCATCTGTCACCACTAATTCTGCCACAGGGCCCCTTCCGGGCTTGCCACTGTCTTCAGTCCTTGACCCATGTCACCGCTCTTTTAGGAGTTTCTTTACCTCCTCTCTCTTTGCTTCTTCTCTCTTCCTTCTACTTCCTTCCTTTCTTTCTCAACCTCTGTGGGGTTGGCTGCATATATACACAACCCCTTGTCAATTTCAAGACGTGGCCCTCTCAGCAGGTCACAGACACTTCAATCACATAATTTATAGTGACTTCCTTCCACACGTCTGTCAGTTTGTCATACTGTGGGGGCATGCGTGTTGCTGTAATGCTGGAAGCTATGCCATCAGTATTCAAATACCAGTAGGGTCACCTGTGGTGGACAGGTTTCAGCTGAGCTTCCAGACTAAGACAGATTAGCAAGAAAGACCTGGTGGTCTACTTCTGAAAAATATTAGCCAGTGAAAATCTTATGAATAGCAGTGGAACATTGTCTGATATAATACCACAAAATGAGCCCCTCAGTTTGGACGACACTCAAGGGAAGAGCTGCCTCTTCAAAGTTGAGTTGACCTTAGTGACAAGGATGGAGTCAAGCTTTCAGGACCTTCATTTGCTGATGTGGCATGATTCAAAATGGGAACAGCTGCAAACATCCATTAATAATCAGAACATGGAATGTTCGAACTATAAACCTAGGAAAATTGGAAATTATCAGAAATGAAATGGAATGCATGAACACCAATATCCTAGGCATTAGTGAGCTGAAATGGACTGGTATTGGCCATTTTGAATCAGACAATCATATGGTCTACTATGCCAAGAATGACAAATTGAAGAGGAATGGCATTGCCTTCATTGTCAAAAAGAACATTTCAAGATCTATCCCGAAGCACAATGCTGTCAGTGATTGGATAATATCCATATGCCTACAAGGAAGACCAGTTAATATAACTATTATTCAAATTTATGCACCAACCACTAAGACCAAAGATGAAGAAACTGAAGATTTTTACGAACCTCTGAAGTCTGAAATTGATCAAACATGCAATCGTGATGCATTGATAATTACTGGCAATTGTAATGTGAATGTTGGAAACAAAGAAGAATTGGTAGTTGAAAAATATGGCCTTCTTGACAGAAATCACCCTGGAGATCATATGACAGAATTTTGCAAGACCAACAACTTCTTCATTGCAAATATCTTTTTTCAACAACATAAACAGTAACAATATACGTGGACTTCACCAGTTGGAATATACAGGAATCAATTCGACTTCATCTGTGAAAAGAGACAATGGAAAAGCTCAATAACATCAGTCAGAAGAAGGCCAGGGGCTGACTGTGGAACAGACCATCAATTGCTTATATGAAAGTTTAAGCTGAAGTTGAAGAAAACTAGAACAAGTTCACAAGATCCAAACATGACCTTCAGTATATCCCACCTGTATTTACAGACCATCTCAAGAATAGATTTGAGGAATTGAACGCTAATAATCAAAGACCAGTCAAGTCATGAAATGACATAGAGGACATCATACATGACAACAGCAAGAGGTCATTAAAAAGACAGGAAAAAAAGAAAAGACCAAAATGGATATCAGAAAAGACTCTGAAACATGCTCTTGAACTTAGAGTAGCTAAAGCAAAAAAGAAGAAATGATGAAGTAAAGAGCAGGACAGAAGATTTCAAAGGGCAGCTCGAGAAGACAAAATAAGTATTATAATGAAATGTGCAAAAACCTGGAGATGGAAAACCAAAAGGGAAGAACACGCTCAGCATTCCTCAAACTGAAAGAACTGAAGAAAAAATTCAAGCTTCAAATTGCAATATTGAAGGATTCTACAGGGAAAATACTGAACGATATAGGAAGCATCAAAAGAAGATGGAAGGAATACACAGTGTCCCTGCACCAAAAAGAGCTGACGACAGTCAACCATTTCAGGAGGTAGCAAATGATCAAGAACCGATGGTACTGAAGGAAGAAGTACAAGCTACACTGAAAGCACTGGCAAAAAACAAGACTCCAGGAATTGACGGAATACCAATTGAGATGTTCCAGCAAACAGATGCAGCACTGGAAGCACTCACTTGGCTATATCAAGAAATTTGGAAGACAGCTACCTGACCAACCGACTGGAAGAGATCCATATTTATAACCATTCCAAAGAAAGGAGATCCAACAGAATGGAAAAGTATCAACTGATATCATTAATACTACAGACAAGTAAAAGTTTGCTGAAGATCATTCAAAAGTGGCTGCAGAAGTATGTTGACAGGGAACTTCCAGAAATTCAAGCTGGATTCAGAAGAGGACGTGGAACCAGGGATATTATTGCTGACGTCAGATGGATCCTGGCTGAAAGCAGAGAATACCAAAAACATGTTTACCTGTGTTTTATTGACTATGCAAAGGCTTGCGACTGTGTGAACCATAACAAATTATGGATAACATTAAGAAGAATGGGAATTCCAGAACACTTAATTGTGCTCATGAGGAACCTGTACTTAGACCAAGAGGCAGCCATTGGAACAGAACAAGGAGATACTGTGTGGTTTAAAGTCAGGAAAAGTGTGGTCAGGGTTGTATCCTTTCACCATACTTATTCAATCTGTATGCTGAGCAAATAATCCAAGAAGCTGGACTATATGAAGAAGAATGGGGTATAAGGATTGGAAGAAGACTTATTAACAACCTGCAATATGCAGATGACACAATCTTGCTTGCTGAAAGTGAAGAGGACTTGAGGCACTTACTGATGAAGATCAAAGACTACAGCCTTCAGGACAGATTACACCTCGACATAAATAAAACAAAAATCTTCACAACTAGACCAATAAGAAACATCATGACAAATGGAGAGAATACTGAAGTTATCAAGGATTTCATTTTACTTCGGTCAACAATCAAGGCCCATAGAAGCATTAGTTAAGAAATCAAAGGATGCATTGCATTGGACAAATCTGTTGCAAAAAATCTCTTGGAAGTGTTAAAAAGCAAAACTGTCACTTTAAGACTAAGGTGTGCCTGACCCAAGTCATGGTGCTTTCATTCACCTCATATGCATGCAAAAGCTGAACAATGAATAAGGAAGACTGAAGAAGAATTGATGCCCTTAAATCATGATGTTGGCAAAGAATATTGAATATACAATGCACTGCCAGAAGAACGAACAAATTAGTCTTGGAAGAAATACAGCCAGAATGCTCATTAGAAGTAAGGATGGCAAGACGTCATCTCACATACTTTGGACATGTTATCAGGACAGACAAATTCCTGGAGAAGGACGTCATGCTTGGTAGAGTAGAGGGTCAGCCAAAAAGAGGAAGACCCTCAATGAGATGGATTGACACAGTGGCTGCAACAATGGGTTCAAGCATAACAACGGTAGTAAGGATGGCACAAGATGGCATAGGGCGGCTATGAGTCAGAACCAGCTGAAGGCACGTAATAACAACAACAACAACGATACAGTCGCTTCATTTGCATAGTCTATTGACCAATCCCTGCAAGATGTCTACTCATCACAGGGCAGGCTGTAGCCTATGGCCCCACAAAATGTATCAAACCTTCCTTGTTTACAGCTTACCCAGGAAATGTCAATCAACCGGAACAAAAGTAACAAACCCTCTAGGGTAGAAAACGAGGTCAAAGATAACTCCTCAGGGCTTCAGGGAAAAATCTCTCATACTGTCTTCCCAAATAAGCAAAGTAGAAGGCCACATAAAGAAACTCATTTCACCATAGTAGAACACTCAAATTTTTTCATAATAGGCTAAATTAATAACATTCATCAGAATAAGCATTTTAAACATTTTAAACACATTTCCATTGACAATATTCTTTATTGAAATAAATCTTCAAATTAACCAGAAATATGATCAAAACCCCCAAAGTGCCAAAACATGTATTATTTTTATACTTTCATCTTATTGTATTACCAATAGGAATGATAACATGGAAAAAGCATGAATAATTAAAATTTGTAAAGGGTGAAGACCCCGAAAGAATATAGCCTGATAACCAAACATGTTGCTGACAGCAAGGAAAATAGGAGAAAATATTCCAGTAAATTTGGTGTAGCCCTTAACAGCCACCCTTACTGATGAAATCATCCTGTGTTAGCAGTTTAACACTGAATTTCTTTTCCAAATAGTGTCTACAGCTAAGTTCAATGTCCATAGACAATATCAAGGCCCTTCAATTATACACTCCCTTGTCCTATAATAAACACCATTGATCATCTGCTTTTCTTGGGTGATATAGCTAATATTTCCCCAGTGATTTTTGTCTCCAGCTTAGGTTCGTTTTGCCCAAGCATCACTATAGCTTTAGTCCATTTGGTGAATCCAGACTCATACTTTCTTGCTCCTTCCCCACCGGTGAGTGGGGCCTTAAAGCAAGGTGGCAAGATTCATGGTTTCTATGGACATGCATCTGAGAGTCCTCTCAAGGCAGAGATCCAATTTCTAGTTTTCCCAGTGGCGGTAAAAGAACACAGCGTGCTTCTGCCACCTCAGCCCACTTTAAGGCAGTGACAATTGCCAGGATGGTGGCGTCGTGTGCTGTCAAATCAATTCCAACTTATAGCGACCCTGTGGGACACAGTAGAATGCCTCATAGGGTTCTAGGCTGTAATCTTCATGGCAACAGATGACCAGGTTTTTTCTCCCACCACGTAAATTTTCTCCCACCAATCTTTCAGTTAGCAGCCAAGCATGTAACCATTGCACTACCCAGGGCTCTTTGCCAGGATGGTACAAATAGGAAATGTTAAGGGAAGCCCCTATATTTATGGCTGTCGCTACACATGAGAACGTGCTTTGCTTCAAGGCCATATAACAAAAATAAAAATTCTGGGGAAGCTATAAACAGAATAGCATTTTCAAAGCTTAAGAATGTGAATATTTCTTGAGGAAGAGAAAAGCCTAAACTTGTTTAGAAAAAAGTACAAATATTGTGCTTTAGCAAATAGGACGTCTAGGACTTAGTTGAAATTTCCTTGAATCTATTGTTTCAGGAGCTTAAATATCAGCATAAACTAGGTTTGCATCAGCGTTATCAATTTTTATTTAACCTTTCTCGCCATTAGTTTTCTTATCTGCAAAAGAGAGGATTTGATCATTTCTGAGCTTGGTGCATCCATACCATTCAATAGTTTTCCAATTCTGTAGCTCTCAAGTCAAGTGATCCTTTTGATCTCTAGCTTTTATTGAGGACTTACTGCGTTCCAGACACCAAGCTATCACACAACAACCGAAGGTATTATTGGTCCTTATTTTTATGGGTGAAGACAGAGACATTCTGTAGCTCGCCCAAGATCAAGATCTCACAGCTGGAGAAAACCCATTGACTTAGAAAAGTTAACTGTAACAAAACAAACCAAACCAACAAAAAAACAACTGCAGGAAAATCTGAAAAAGTAAAAAATGATGGAGTTGGAAAAAGAACTTCTTAATACCTAAACGCAACTCATTGGATCTGTTCTTCGAAACTTAGTTTTCCTCCTGATACAGGTAGATGCTTCTCACCGAACATCTTTCTCAAAAGAAGGTTTCTATTTTATAAATATGACTCTACTATTTTTATGTCCTCAACCTCTAACTCTTCGAGCTCTGATCACTAGCCTCTCATGATAAAAAAGAAGCCTTGCCCATTACAATTATAAGGGAAAGGGAGAGATGTGGCTGATCGCCTACTTTTCTTATCTTACATACAGTAATGAAAAATCTGAGAGATTTCACAGTTGGTCCCATATTTTCCTGTATTTAATTTTGTATGCATTTTTTTTTAAGCAGGAGATTTACTTACCTAATTTGATTTATACTATTATTAGCATTTGTTTACCTTTTCTGTACTATTTTGAGGAATGGGAAGAAAGTAATTTTGTTTCAAAATATATCTGAATTTACCAATATATGTAGAATAATAATAGCTAATATTTATTGTATGTCAGACTCTATAATAATGGTTAATGCTTACTGTATATCAGGATATATGAAGTATTTTTATTATCCTCATCTTTCAGTTAGGAAAACTGAAGCTCAGAGAGGTTAAATAAAGTATGTAATATCACACAGCAACTTAGATTTAAGTAGTCTGGAAAACATACCTAAAGTTATGTAAGAGTAGTTTTAACACAGGTTCAAGAAGCAGGAAAATTACTAACCTTATGATACATTGCCTATGTACCTGTATTTTAATTCCACAATTACTTCATTTAGAGCACGGATCTACTCAGAATGTTGGCCTCTTCTCTATTAAATAAAATATTGAGTAAAACAAATGTTTAAGCTATTCCTCCCCTGCTTAAAATACACTCTTTTGTTATAAAGTGTTGTAGAGAAATAGAAACATTACGGTAACTAACACTAAATCCTGCTACTACTAAGTCTAACAGAAGAAAAGCCCAAGCCAGGCTCAACACTGTCCTATTTCCCATCATTTCTTAAGGATTCTGAATAGAATCCATTGTTTGATTAGCCATGGCGAATAGTAGCCTTTCAGATCGATGGAGCAATTCTCCCATGAAGAGTTTGCCTTTTCCATTTGGAAATCCCCCTCTCCTTGTCTCTGATTTTTAAGGAGTTCCAAGCTTCCACCTCTTAGATTTAACAGGATGAATGTTCCAAAAAGGTGATGAGGGGAGGAGCTAACTTCGCCAGAGGGGCCCAGGAGTGCCAAGACAGTTGAGTGGCAGTTTGTTTGGCTCTGTGACAAGGATCTGCACACCAACGCTCCCCGCCTTGCTTCTGGGCAGGGCTGCAGCCCCAGTTCAAACAAAGCACTTACAAAGCCGCACCTGTGGGTTGCCAGAGCCTTCCAGGGCGGGATCCTGGCTGCCAGACAAAACTCTGAGCGAGGTTCATTTAATAAATGTTTCCAAGTCAAAAAGTCATTTTTACTGGGCTAATTTCAAACAAATCTGCTAAGGCTGAAATTTCCCATCTCACACTGCCATCTACTGTCTAACAGCCAGTGTTCCGGAGAAAGAAGGGAGTCTGCTCAGAGACACCAGACGCTCCAAAAGTCATAGGGAACTCTTACATATGAGCTCCCCTTTCTGAGCCAACTTCAATGGTCAGTTGGTCTGATTGTCTGTACGTTCCCAGTGAGGCTTTTCATTGTGCGGAGCCTTATAAAGAGCAGGTGGACCAAAATCACACGATTTGATTTCATGTGAAAAAAAGTTATAGTCTTTAGTTTAAAAGAATTTTGTTGTTAGTTGCCATCAAGTCAGCTCTGACTCATGGAGACCCCATGTACAGCCCACAGAATAAAACGTTGCCCATTCCTGCTCATGGTATGCCTGATTGCATTGTTGTAGCCACTGTGTATTTTGAGTGTCTTTCAACCTAGGGGGTTCATCTTCCAGCAGTATATCAGATAATATTCTGTTGTAATCCATAGGGTTATCATTGGCTAATTTTTGGAAGTAGATCACCAGGCCTTTCTTCCTAGTCTGTCTTAGTCTAGAAGCTCCACTGAAACCTGTTCACCATGGGTGACCCTGAGGGTATTTGAAATACCAGTGCATAGCTGCCAGCATCTTAGCAACATGCAAGCCACCACAGTATGCTAAACTGACAGACAGGTATTTAAAAGAACTAGAACCACCAGAAAATATCCAGGAAAATAGACTCAAGAGATCTTTACTGAGAATTATTGTCTTGTTATTTTAACTGTAGAAAAACAAAGCTGTCTCAAATTGTATTTTGTTAGCATTAATGTGGCCCTTAAGGTCTAACCATACTAGACCTTGGCAGCTAACAAGAGTCCCAGCAAACAAATGGTAATGACTAGACAATTTCAGGATGGCCATCACAGTGTGAGGGGGCCTTCATTCACCGCAGACCATTGATCCACTGGGGGCCCACACCATCCATTTCCTCCTCTCATCACTGGTGAGCTCAACCCCCCACAACTGGGCTCTTTCACCTTCAGAACACTTGGCCCACAACCAGACATGACATTTTCTCCTTCACAGAAGGAATTCCCAACCTTCACTGCCACAGAGGTCATTTTGTTGATATAGCAGTTGCTCATAAACTCATCATACACCATCTCTTAGGCTTTTATTTGTTTTGTTTTTTATAAGGACAGCATGAAGTCATAGAACGAGCCTTATATTAGCCGTCCAAAGAGCTAGGTCATCATTATGACTTTGCCAATTAGCGTACAGATACCTAATCTTCATGGACACTTAGATCTCATGAAACCTCAGACTCCATTTCACAGTTTGAAAATGGAGATATAATTCCTTCCCTTCCTGCATCAGAGACTGAAAGAGTACAATTTAAAGGAGTTGGAATTGACTCAATGGCAACTAACAACACATAAAAGAAAGCTATCATTATTGGTATTGTAACTTAGCATTCCATGTGCATTTACCCATTCTCTGTCCAATGTGTCTTCCTATCTTGCATGAGGTTGGAATTTCTAAAACATTTGTTGAATGATTGATTCCCAAATGGATATCCTCTAGAATTTCCTAGGAAATTCCAGGTGTCTGCATGGAAGCACTTGTGTTCTACAGGATGGAGAGCATTTACATTAATTTTTCAACTTTAAATAATGTTCTGGTAAATAGGAAGGAGCTCACACAAGGACAAAGCAAGACACATTTCACTGAAAGCCTCCCTGTACTTTTACTATTTTAATTTTCAAAACCTATTTGAATAGCTGTCAAATGTGTTTTTGAGAAGGTATACAAAATAGAACAATAAGATAAATTGATTTTCTGTGAGTTATAAAGTAATTAGCCTTTCCTCTCTGAAAAACCACAATTGAATAATAAGAGAAAAATCAGAATTTCCAGAATGATAAAATTAAGATTTTCAGGCCACCCATTACAAAACAATTTTAAAAACTTTAAAATACAACTAAGAAATGTCCCATGTATTAAAAAACAAAAATAGTTGTGTGTATGCACGTGCATGCTTGCACGCACTACATATTCCAGTAAGAAGTGGATCTATGTTGACATATATATAGTCATTCTTTGTGATTTTGATTATAGTCACATATTTTCAAGATGCTATGTGTTATAGTCATAGGCAATAACCATGGAATTGGCGAAGTAAAGGAACAGCGCTTCAAATGGGTTGAAATCCATGACACTGACTTATCACCAACATGAGTCTTGATGAAAACATTTACTAATAAATTTATTCTACATTCCTATGACTTTCCCTTTACATTAGTGAATATCTATTCTTCTTACTACTGATTAGTTACATATATGACATAGGCTTACCCGTGCAATCTTGGAACACAAAATAGAAGAGAAAAATGGAAGCCAGGACAAGGTCAGAATGGACTTGGAGGATTTTTCTGGCTGTAGGCTTACCTGTGAAGAGGTTAGCTATTGATCAAAATCACAGCACTCAAAGAGCTGTGTAACAATCAGACTGGATCCTATGCCTCAGTAATACAGCTGAGGGGGACAGCAAAGTTTGGCAGACCTCATGCTCCTGCAGGCTACGGGGTTTGGCCCCTGATCTGGTCATACTTTCAGAGGGAGGAAATCTGAACTGGAAAGATGGCTCAGTAGCATCTAGATCTGTGGATCTCCAAGAATCACTGGGATTTAATTAATTTAATAAACAATTGTTTAATTGTTATTTAAAAAATAACAATTTGTTAAAACACATTGCTGGGCCTACCCTTAGAAGTTCTGATTCAGTGGGCCTGGGGAGTATTTGCATTTATAATGATTTCCCAGGTGATGGTCTCCAGAGCACACTTTGAGTACCACTCACTTAGAGCGAAGCAGCTTTGAAGAAGCCTTCCCATAAAGTAGAGGTCCTTGAGTGGTGCAAATGGTTAAGCACTTGACTACTAGCCAAAAGCTTGGCAGTTTGAACCCATCCAGAGATGCCTTGGAAGACAGGCCTGGCGATTTGCTTCCAAAAGGTCACAGCCTTGAAAACCCTACAGAGAAGTTCTACTTTGCATACATGGAGTCGCTATGAGTTGCAGTTGACTCTACGGTAACTAACAACACCCATAAAGCTAGGTTGGACCATGGCATCATGATTCTGAACCTTTCTGAGATGTCTCAGTCAGAAGAGGACTCCTTCCTTTTCCTATTTAAACTATGCATAGTAGTTAGCCACTTCTGTTTATTTGGAACTATAAACTATGCTAAAACAGAAATGAAATTCAACCCTTATAATAGAACAAGAGTGGAACAATAAGAAGTTAGAGGCAGACCTTTTTAAATTTATTCTAGTGTTATGGACTGAATTGTGTCCTCCCAAAAATGTGTGTCAACTTGGCTAGGCCATGATTCCCAGTACTGTGTGGTTGTCCACCATTTTGTGATCTGATATGCTTATCCTATGTGTTGTAAATCATAATCTCTCTGATGTTAATAAGGCAAGATTAGAGGTAGTTATGCTAATGAGGCAGAACACAATCTACAGGATTAGATTGTATCTTGAGTCAATCTCTTTTGAGATATAAAAAAGAGAGGAGAGGGACCCCATGCCACCAAGAAAGCAGCTCCGGGAGCAGAGTGTGTCCTTTGGACCCGGGGTCTCTGTTCTGAGAAGCTCTTAGACCAGGGTAGGATTGATGATAAGGACCTTCCCCTAGAACAGACAGAGAGAGAAAGCATTCCCCAGGAGCTGGCGCCTGAATTCAGACTTCTCACCTCCTAGACTATGAGACAATAAATTTCTGTTTGTTAAAGCCATCCACTTGTGGTATTCCAGTTATAGTCCACTAGATAACAAGACACCTGTATTTCCCAGCTTATTAACGGTGCTATATTTTAATTTTCTTTTACCTCTCTATCTATCTCCTATTTTAGGAAAAGAGACTCTGTCTTTTATTTCCAAAGCACCACTAACTGGTCTTACCCACCAGCACATACTAAGAACTGCCCTATAGGGTTTCCAAGGAATGGCTGGTTGATTCGAAACTGCCGACATTCTGGTTGGCAGCTGTAGCTTTTAACCATTGTGCTACCAGGGCTCTAGCACATACTAGGAGCTCAGAAAAGGTTGCTGAATGAATACATGTCTAAGTGAAGTTAAATGTATGAAAGTATGAACAAATGAAGTGAACAACTGAACATCTATAGACATATTTGGAAAATAAACTTAGATATATCCTAGAGGAAATGTCAAACATTTGTTGAGCGTGTACCATGGGTCAGGCACTGGCTAAGAACAAGGTATGTAACGATGAAAAAGTAGACACAGTTTGGATCCTTCCATAGCTTGAACCCTAGTGGAGAAGGGATACATTGAAAATTTTAATACCAATATCTAAAATGGGCTGTGAAGGAGAAACTCAGAATGCATGGAAACACAAGAATCCTAGTGGGGCAACCATGGAATGTTTCTTTGAGCTCTGAACAATGAGTGGGAAAGTTTCAAAGATGTAATATGAAAACAAAAATCCATGTACATATGAAATATGAAAAATGTGATTTTGTGTATTTATTTTTTAAAAAATTAGCCCAGGACACTTAGGAAAATACCACTAGAGGAGTGGGCATGGTTGGCAAACAAACACAGAAGGTGTGAGTTATTTGCATAAAAATATGGTGAGTCGTGTTGCTATAGATTTTGACCCTAGAACAAGAAGACCACCTGTTCTTCTAAATGTCTTCAGGTCAATAGATATCACTGGTCTATAGTAACTCTGGATTTTATTTGATTTTATCAAAACTAAAACATTGTGGGAAAATATCAATTTTTAACAATTTTAATTAATAATTATTAATGAGTGTAGTTATTAGGAAAAAATGAATAACAGTAAATGGAGCAGAAATGTATTTCTTATAAATAGTATTTTTCATCTCAAATCATGTGAAAACATGGATTACCTCAAATGCACTAATTATATGCTCAAGATGAATTATATCTCTTGTTTAGAATATTAGAGTAAAAGAAAAATATGAATCTAATCCAGTCATCACTTTGGCTCTTGCTGATACAACTTAAAAGTTTATTTAAATCCAAACAACTTCTACTTTCAGGGGATATTTATGGTAAAAAGACCATATAAAGAGTAATGTGATAATCCACCATTAAAGAACTTGACTTACTGTGAAAAGAAAAATTTAACATTGGTTTATCTAAAAAAAGAAAAAAAAAAAAAACTATGTGATTCAAACACTCTTATTCTCTGGATAGCTGGATGTTCCATTGTTTGAAATAAAAATAATAGATAGTTTGCACCCGGTTAATTCCAAGCCCATTTAAAAAAAAAAAAAAGAAAATCGTATTCGGAATTTTCAAAATTATTGCATGTTATTATTTCTGCTTGTATATCTTCTCAGAATTTTAACAAGATTCCTAAAATATGCTGTGTAAAAATAAACTGAAATAATTTAAGACTTCTTTGTGGAATTACATGAGCAGGAATAAATTTTGTCCTCCAATTATTTGAAGAAACATTCATTGAGCACCTGTTTGAACAGGGCACTTGGTTAACCACTAGAGGTTTTTAAAGTGTAGGCAAAAGTATGCAAAGACCTATAAAGTAAGAAAGAGCATGATATATTTAATCAATTAGTATGGCCAAAAAAAGGTTAGTGTGAGTAGGAAGTGGTTGCTGATTGAACAAAATAACTTACCGAGGAAAGTAGAGGTCAGATCATGAGGTCTGTTATAAGCCATGTGTCATAGTTTGTGTTTTCACAAGAGCAGACCCTGAAGCAAGGACTTGGATATGGGTAGTTTATTTAACAGTTGATTCCAGGTTACATAAGTGCGGAAAAAGAGAAAGTAAGATAAGAAAAAGAGAAAAATCCAAAGACGGTCCATTAATGTGTGGCCTGGTGGCGCAGTGGTTAAGAGCTTGGCTGCTAACCAAAAGGTTGGCAGTTTGAATTCACTAGCCACTCCTTGGAAACCCTATGGGGTAGTTTTACTTTGTCCTATAGGGTCGCTATGAGTAGGAAATGACTTGAAGGTAATGAGTTTTTTTATGGCTATTGGCAACTGGCCTCAATCCTACATAGTATCCCTCTGAGAATCATCCCTCTGGAGGCTGAGGAGGCATCCATCGATGCCCATTTCCCCTTGTTTGAGTGTTGCTCCCAGGGGCATCGCTGTGCACTGAGCAAGCTTCCAAGATTCTAGGGAAAGCCATCATGCAGACACAAAGAAAGATAAATCATATACCTGATAAGGGAAGCCATCAATTTGGAGAAGCTATCCACAATTTCAGGCAACTCAGATGGGTGAATAGGGGGGTTCCAGCATGAACAATGACTGCTATACCATGTAAAAAGAGTTTTAACATTAAAGAGTTTTAAGCAATGAAGGAACATCATCAGAATTGTGATTTGTCAAGTTTATTCTAGCTGTGGTGAAGTGAATAGACTGAAGCTGAGCTAAATAAGAGACAATGACCAGTTAGAAATCCAAACAATTAATAATGATACAAGATAAGAAAAAGTAGGAGGATTCATGGACTTTTAGGGAGCAGAATGGACAGAACATTGGGATTCATTATATGGAGGATGAAGGATAAAGAGAAGTTAAGAATAATCCCAAGATTTCTGGCTTCTGCAATGGATGGACGATGGCACCATTCACTAAAATAAGACAAGCTAATCAATTAGGCTACCAAATTAGAGAAACAAGATAATGTCTTCATTCATTCATGTCATTTATTGATTCAATAATAATTTTTTTTAAGAGACTGCTGTTCTAGGCACTGCAGATTCAACAGTGTGAAGTTTAGACAATATCCATACTCTCACTGAGCTTATATCTAGTTGAAGGAAAAGAAAACAAATAAACAGATAAATAAGTGGTAAAGATGACAAGTTCAGATATGGATAACAGGCCATAAAACAGAATGATGAGAGACAGTGTAGTGAGGTCGGTTGAACTCCATTGGAAAGAGCGCTCAAGAAAGATCTTTCTGAAGAGGTAACTTTTGAACCAAGACCTACATGAGAAGGAATCACAGGAAGAACTACGAGAAAACTATTCCAGGCAGAGGGAAGAGTGTGGCCCTGGCGTAGAATGAAAGTTTAGCACATTCAAGGAACAGAAGGAGACCATATGGGTAAAGCTCAGTGAAAATGGAGAGGCTGGTATGAGGTGAGATTTGAGAAGTAGTCACATGGGCCATATCATCCAAAAAATACAGGGCATAAAAAGGAGATTGGATTTTTTATTTCCAACATAATGAAGTGATTGGCGGGCTTCAAGCAAGGGAACAGTGTGATCTGGTTTATGTTTGTTAAGGAACACTCTGGCTACTTTAGAGAATGGATTTTTAGACAGGCAAAAGTAGAAGTCTGGGAGCTCTACATTTTTAGCTCTGTTCTACAATATGAACAAGAATGTTTAATAACTTGGCCAAGGTCAGCAGGTGGTCTGGCCCCAATCCCATGTACCGTATCATAGGATATGAGGCACAGCACTTGTCCAGGCAAAAGATGATAGAACTGGTTGGCCTATTAGAGATTGAAACTAAAGTCACTTCAGAAAAAACTGTGATAGAGTGAGGTCTAATCTATATGAGGTTAAATTAACAAACACCTGATGTTTTCCTTAGTCCTCTGCTGTATGGGTTGGTAGCTTTTCCTGATTTCTGGACAGATTATTAAGATCAAAGAAATTTGATGGATTTGGATTATTTCCTGAGGGAAAAATTAAAACACTTAAAATTTTATTCAACCATTTTAAGCATTTTGGTTAAATGCTATGGCTGCTAACCAAAAAGTTGGCAATTTGAATCCCCAAGCCGCTCCTTGGAAACCCTACAGTTCAGTTCTACTCTGTCCTATACAGCCACTATGAGTTGGAATTGACTCGACAGCAATGGGTTTGTTTTGGTTTTGGTTATGGTTTTATTTACTATTTTATTTATCTATTATGTGTAATTGCATAGGTGTATAAGAATAAGAAGTGTATAATTTTTCCTTTATATATACAAACTGACATGATGATATGCTAAAAATAATTCTGAGTCAATAACGGGGACTTGCTGAAAATTTTTTTTTAAGTGATCATATACATTGAAGAAATTTGAGAGAAACCCTGGACACCTGTTTGTCTTTCTCACTAAGAATATACTAAGAACATGATTAGGACTCAGTATAATACATTTAGCAGTGTTCATAGCATACTAACATAGGGAGAGAAAGATACCTTCACATAGATTGATACTGCATGCCCTGGTTTTCCCTCATGCAAACTCAAAAAAAAAAAAATTTCATCTACTTTATATATGTAAATTATCTACCTACTTACCTACCTACGTATCTATCTAGATTTAAAATTTCATATTATTAAGATTCACCTTTCTCTTCTTGTAGTAACAATGAATTCAAATGTTCACATTCCATTGTGAGACTCAGGCTTTGAATCCAACAGCAAGCACCATGAGAATAACTGGTCATTAAACTGTCAGAAGAGTAACATCAAAAATATTAACGACACAACAAACAAAAAATAAAATATAATAAAAAGTGAAACCAAAGTTCCTTTGAGTACCCTTGTATTGGAAATAGCTTATGTAGCTCAATTTTACAATATATTGGGATTAAACAGTTAACTAAATAAACACAAGTTAAATTGCCAAATTGGATGTGAAAACAGGATTTCATGACCACTCTTAAGAACATTCCAAGATAAAATAAACGGATCTAATAAGCCTCATATACAACAACAGGGGGAATTAGTATTTTATGGTGACGATCACTCATCTAATCCCCATATTTCACTAAAAAACCTTAATTCCTTCTCTCATTTTCTTCATTTTTACCTCTTCCTCAGCTTCCCACCTCTCTTGGCCTGTTGGGTCCCACTAAAACCGTGCCTACTATGAACATTATTGTAGTCTCATTCTCAGAAAAGTGTCACTTTAATATCCTCAACTGAGTTACAAAGAAGCTTCCTGCACAGACAAGTGTATGCAGTCACTGCATCCCACCCCACACCTCAGTGTCATTTTGGAGCATCCAGAAATTCCTCCTGACAACCAAATAAATAGATAAAACAAAATAAAGAGGCCCCACCTACCCGCTCAATGATGACTGAAAGTTATTGAACAGGAATAATTAAATAAGAGGCTTAAAATATCTAATCCCTCTACTCCTACAGATCTAACTTTCTAAATATTTCTCCAAAGTACCCATTTTTCTCCATCTCTATTGCCAAACTCAAGAACCAACTAACTTGATGTTTCTTCTGAATAACTGTAATAATTGGCTGACTAGTCTCCCCGCAATCACCATTGCCCATCCTCTCCCCATCCTCATTTATTCTTTGCCACACAAGTCAGGGTGAGACTTTAAAACCCAGATCTAATCATGTCACTCCATTGTTTAAAATTATTCAGTGGTTTTACAGTAATCTTAAAGTGTGTACTAAATTCTTTTACATGGTCCACAAAACCCTGAGTAAACTATCCTCTATTTGGCAAGTCTCATCTTCTGTCACTCCCCTTCTTGCCCTCAGAAATCCTGCTCAGGACCTAATTTTCCATTCCTCACTCTGGGACTTTGCCTTATTTCTTCAGCCTGATGTGCTCTTTATTCTCTTCTCTACTTAGCTGTGTCCTACTCATCTTCCACATGTCAACTCAAAAGCAATTCCTTGATACAACTCAAAATACTGCCCAGAAGATAGAAAGCACTCAGTAAATATATACTGAATAACTCACTAAATTAAAACAGAACACCACCAAAAGAGAGGCCTATATGAACTAAAATTTACTTTTACCTACAATCAGAGATTTTTATTAAAGAAGATTTAGAAAGGGAAGAGGTAAGGAAGAAGCTGGAAGGCATTAAGGTACATGGAAGGGGAGCGGATAGAAGAGTATGCCATATGCAGAGGCAAGTGTAGCCTGACACAGGGTTTTGCTACAACATAACTGCATGATTTATAGTCAGGAATCAGGGTACTGCCAAGCCAAAGAAACTCAGGGAGAAAAACCTTCCTGGCTTTACACCACGTAAGCATAGGTAAACTGGCCTTGTACATGACTTGTCTATGGGCTGACTCCAGGGGTAAAGGGTTCACTTACAGATTAGATCCAAAGCCACAGTAAGACAAAAATGGGGAATCTGTATAATGATTTATCATAGCATGTCTCCATTCTTGGCCTCCCTCTGCCACCCCACCCCACCTCCCACCACTGTTATCATACTTCTAAGACTCTTCGTAAGGTTACAGTCTCTGGGATCACACATGAAGCTGGAATCTCAAAAGATCATCTCTAGACTGCTATCTTTTCAAAAAAGAAAAGGAAGAAGCAAGGCTGTGAACACATCAAAGTTACTAGTTTTTTTTTTTTTCCTTCACTTGAAAAAATAAATTCTCAGAAATTATCTAGTGAAATAGTCTTGCTTTGCAGATAAGAAAACTGAATTTCAGAGGTCCAACTTGTTCACAGGTAAGTAATAAAAACAGCTTCAGATCTCCAGACTGCTTAGTCCAATGTTCTTCTCAAGAAGACAGGATTCCAGCTAGTTTTGCTTTCCTGAAGCTCACTAATGCTTAAAGTCTTAATCATTTAAATCCCTGAAAAATTGAGTACCGATGTACAGTTTTCTATCACAGTGAAATCTCTTTTTTTTTAGTCCATTTTCCTCAATAGACTGTCTTACGGAGATCACAGGGTGGCACAAAGAGTTAAACACTCGACTACCAGTTGAAAGGTTAACCATTGGAACCCACCCAGAGGCACCTCTAAGACAGGCCTGGCAGTTTGCTTCCAAAGGTCACTGCCCTGAAAACCCTATGGAGCAGATCTACTCTGCACACATGGGGTCACCATGAGTCAAATCGGCTCGACTGCAACTAACAACACACTATTTTTTAAATTCTTTTTTCCCCTTCTTTTGAAATTTTAACTTTACTTTGCCACACATTCAGTGGCGGGTTTTCCATTTCTCCCGGCATCCTCATCTGAGACACAGTTCCTCAGTTTTGCAGTTTAGTTGTGAAAACTTATCATTATAAATTAGTACAACAGAAGTGCACTTGCTAAAAGAGGTGGAGCCAACATGGCAGTATACACAGAAAGACCACGCCATCCCTCCACAGCAAAGATCCGAAAAACTAAGTAAAACAGAGACAAACATCAATCCTGGAACGCTAATTGTCAAATGAAGAGAGAAAGAACTCAACCAAGCACCTAATGGAATTAAGAAACTGACAGAGAACAGACAGTGAAGAGAGTTATAAGAGGAGGCTCCTGTTTCTCTTTCCTCTCTCTCTTTTTTCCCACACCCAACCTAGCTTCACCTCTCCTTCCCCCTCCTTCCTGCCTATCTGTACTATGTGCTGAACATTGCTCTCCCGAGCAACGCAGGCACAGCCTACCGGAACCTGCCCAACACTGGCCCACGGCTCAACTTATTGGCCAGAGTGTGTGTCAAAAACAACCCATCCCAGCCCCTCCCCTTCAGCTGGACCTGCCCTGCTGCACCATAGCTGAGAGACTGGCCCTGCCCATTGGACAAGGAGGTGAAAAATATCGTGTCCACACACAAGCAAACAACAAAGATGCACAGACCACCTGCTCAGACAAATAAAACAAAAAAGCAGGATGAAACAAACAAATCTACAATCAATAAATGAAGAGAATAACAACTTAATATCCTGAAGATAGCAGACAATATCAAACATATTTTAAAAAAAGTAAAGGATGATTCCAGTAAGTGTCCAAAATAAAGCAGCAGATGACTTTCCAGTAGAAGAAAAGGCACTATAACTACCTGATAGGGAATTCAAATCTCTAATATTCAGAGCTATCCAAGAATTGAAGCAAAAAGCAGACAAAAATGAGGAAAAAGTAGACAAACTTATGGAAAAGGCAGACAAATTCATGAAAAATATAGACAAAAAATGAACAATTCAGGAAAATAATACAGGAACAAACTGCCAAAATAAATTCACAACTAGAAATCATACAAAAACAATGATTAGAAATTCAAAAAATAAACAACAAGATATCAGAAATGGACAGTGTCATAGAAGGGCTGAGGAACACGTTTGAAACAATGGAAGACAGGATCAGCAAAACTGAAAACAAACACTTGGATAAAACTATGAATGAAAATCAGAAAAAAGAAAAGAAAAATGAAGAAACCTGAGAATTATGTGGGATACAATCAAAAGCAAAAATCTGCAAGTGATCAGAGTTCCAGAACAGGGGAAGAAAACAGAAAAGATAGAGATGATCATTGAAGAATTGCTGACAGAAACTTCCCTAATATCATGAAAGATGAAAACCTGACCATCTGAGAAGCTCAACGAACCCCATATAGGATAGACTGCCTCCCCCAAAAAATCAACCAGGAGTATCATAATCACACTGTAAAACAAAAAGACAAAGAAAGAATCCTGCGAGCAGCTGGAAAAAAACGAAAAGTCCCATACAGAAGGGAAACAATAAGACTAAGCTCTGATTATTCCCCAGAAACCTTGCAGGCAAAAAGGCAATGGGATGACATATATAAAACCTTGAAAGAGAAGAACTGCCAGCCAAGGATAATATATCCTGCAAAACTCTCATTCAAATATGATGGTGAAATTAGGACATTTCCAGATAAACAGAAATTAAGGGAATATGTAAAAA
>NW_004444159.1:788609-791400 GCF_000243295.1 Trichechus manatus latirostris
TTCAAATATGATGGTGAAATTAGGACATTTCCAGATAAACAGAAATTAAGGGAATATGTAAAAACAAAACCAAACTTACAAGACTTATTTAAGAGAATTCTTTGGTGTGAGAACAAACAATATCAGACAACAGCCTGAATCTACGACACAAGATTGCACCAGCCAGATGTCAACCTAGGAAATGAACAGTCAAGGAGTATTCAAAACCAAAACATTTACAACAGGGAACCAGAAAGGTGAATCTGCAAATGATAACAATGTCAGAACAATAAAAGAGGGAATAAATGGTATAAGTATAGAACTTTCTAATGGAGAAGAAGGCAAGGCAATACCAAATAATAATAGACTGGTTCAAACATAGGAAGATAAGGGTAAATTTCAAGGTAACCACAAAGAAAGTTAACAAACCTACTCATCAAAATAAAGAAGAAAAACATAAAGTCTCAGTAAAAATAAAACCTACAAAAACAAAAGAAATGAAAAAAATTCCACAAACAAAAGAAATTCAATACAGGAGAGTAAGAGGAACAAAGCAATCATCAGCACTACAAAAAAAGCCCTACAAAATAACAGCAATAAACTCACATGTATCAATGATATACTAATGTAAATGGCCTACATGCATCCATAAAGAGACGGAGAGTGACAGAATGGATTAAAAAAACAGGATCCATCAATATGCTGACTACAAGACACATGCCCTAGAAACAGACATAAATTTATTAAAAATCAAAGGATGGGGAAAAATATATCAAGCAAACAGCCACCAAAAAAGAGTAGGAGTGGCAATACTAATCTTAGATAAAATAGACTTTAAAATAAAATCCACCATAAAAGACAAAGAAGGGCACTATACCATGATAAAAGGGATGATGTATCATGAATACATAACCACAATAAATATCTATGTACCCAATGACAGGGCTCCAAAATACATAAAACAAACTTTAACAGCACTGAAAAGAGAAATTGACAATTCCACAATAATAGTAGGAGGCTACAACACATCACTCTCAGTAAAGGACAGAACATCTAGAAAGAAACAACAAAGATACAGAAGATCTAAAGCCACAATCAGCCAACTTGAATTTATAGACATATATAGAACACTCCACCCCACAGCTTCAAAGTACACATTCTTTTCCAATGCCCATGGAGCATTCTACAGAATAGACCACATCTTAGGGCACAAAGCAACCCTCAGCAAAATCCAAAACACTGAGATAATACAAAGTATCTTCTCTGATCACAATGCCATCAAAGTAGAAATTAACAAAGGAAGAAGGAGGGAAAAAAATCAATTACATGGAAACTAAATAACACCCTGCTTACAAATCACTGAGTGATAGAAGAAATCAAAGATGGAATCAAAAAAAGTCCTAGAATCAAATGAAAAGGAAAACACATCATACCAAAACCTTTGGGAAACAGAAAAGACAGTGCTCAGAGGTCAATTTATAGCAATAGATGCACACATAAAAAAAAGAAGAAAGGGACAAAATCAAAACATTAGCTACACAACTCGAACAAATAGAAAAGAAGCCTATAGACACCAGAAGAAAGGAAATTAATAAATATAAGAGGAAATTAATAATAAATGAAATAGAGATTAGAAAAACAATAGAAAGAATCAACACAACCAAAAGCTGGCTCTATGAAAGGATCGACAAACCACTGGCCAAACTGACAAAAGAAAAACAGGAGAGAAGGCAAATAACCCAAATAAGAAATGAAATGGGGGACATTAGAACACATTCAACTGAAATACAAAGGATCACAACACACTAGTATGAAACACTATACTCCAACAAATTTGAAAACCTAGAGGAAATGGATAAGTATCCTGAAACACACTAACTACCCAAACTATCACAAAGTGATGTTGAAAATCTAAACAGACCCATAACAAGAGAAGAGATTGAAAAGGTAATATAAAAAAAAAACTCCCAACAACAACAACAAAAAAAAACCCTGTCCCAGATGGCTTCTCTGGAGAATTCTACCAAACATTCAGAGAAGAGTTTACCCCAGTACTACTCAAACTATTTCAGAATATAGAAAAGAAAGCGACACTTCCAAATTCATTCTATGAGGCCAGCATAACCCTGATACCAAAACCAGGCAAAGACACCACAGAAAAAGAAAATTACAGACCAATATCTCTCATGAATATATATGCAAAAACTCTTGACAAAATTCAGCCAATAGAATTCAGCGTCATATCAAAAAAATAATACAGCACAACCAAGTAGCATTCATACCAGGCATGCAAGGATGGTTCAACATTAGGATATCAATCAACATAATCCACCATATAAATGAAAGGAAAGAAAAGCACATGATCATCTCAACTGATGCAGAAAAGGCATTGAACAAAGGCCAACACCCATTTCTGATAAAAACTCTCAATAAAATAGGTTTAGAAGGGAAATTCCTCAACATTATAAAGGGCATCTATACAAAACCAACAGCCAACATAATTCTTAACGGAGAGAGGCCAAAAACATTCCCCTTGAGAACAAGAACAAGACAAGGATGCCCTTTATCACCACTCCTATTTAATATTGTGCTGGAAGTTCTAGCCAGAGCAATAAGACAAGAAAAAGAAATTAAGGGCATCCAAATTGGCAATGAAGAAGTTAAACTATCCCTATTTGCAGATGATCTGATACTATATATAGAAAACTCAAAGATTCCACAAGAAAACTACTGGAACTAATAGAAAGATTCAGCAGAGTAGCAGGATACAAGATAAACATACAAAATCCATTGGATTCCTATATACCAATAA
>NW_004444159.1:791904-812820 GCF_000243295.1 Trichechus manatus latirostris
GGATGTCCATCTGCAAAAAAAAAAAAAAAGAAACAGGACCGATACCTCACACCATACACAAAAACTAATTCAAAATGGATCAAAGACCTAAATATGAACCCAAAAACGATAAAAATCAAGAAGAAAAAATAGGATCAACATTAGAGATCCTAATACACGGCATTAACAGGATACAAACCATAACTAACAACATACAGACTCCAGAAGATAAGCTAGATAACAGGGATCTTCTAAAAATTAAACATGCTCATCAAAAGACTTCACCAAAAAGAGAACCTACAAACTGGGGAAAAAAATTTGGCTGTTACAAATCTGACATAGGAAAATCCAACACCCCTACAACAAAAAGACAAATTATCCTATTAAAAAATAGGCAAAGGAAATGAACAGACACTTCACCAAAGAAGGCATTCAAGTGCCTAACAGACACATGAGGAAATGCTCTTTAATACTAGCCATTAGAGAAAGGCAAATCAAAACCACAATGAGATGCCATCTCACTCCAACATTACTGGCACAAATCAAAAAAATAGAAAATAACAAATGTTGGAGAGGCTGAGGGGAGATTGGAACTTTTATGCACTGCTGGTGGAAATGCAAAATGATACAACCATTTTGGAAAACGATATGGCACTTGCTTAGAAAGCTAGAAATAGAAATACCATATGATCCAGAAATCCCACTCCTAGGAATATATCCTAGAGAAGTAAGAGCCATCACATGAATAGACATATGCACACCCATGTTCATTGCAGCATTGTTCACAACAGCAAAACGATGGAAACAACCTAGATGCCCATCAACAGATGAATGGATAAACAAACTTTGGTACATACACACAATGGAGTACTATGCAATGAGAAAGAACTATGATGAATCTGTGAAGCATCTCATAACATGGATGAAACAAGAGGACATTATTCTGAGTGAAATAAGTCAATCACAAAAGGACAAATATTGTGTGAGACCACTGTTATAAAAACTCATGAAAAGGTTTACACACAAAAAGAAACAATCTTTGATGGTTATGAGGGTGGGAAGGGGTGGGGGTGGAAAAACACTAAATAGACAATAGATAAGTGGTAACTTTGGTGAAGGGTAAGACAGTACCCTATGCTGGGGATGCCAGCACAACTTGTCCAAGGCAAGGTCATGGGAGCTCCGTGGACACATCCAAATTCCCTGAGGGACCAAATTACTGGACTGAGGGCTGTAGGGACCATGGTCTCAGGGAACATCTAGCTCAATTGCCATAATAAAGTTTATAAAGAAAATGTTCTACATTCAGCTTCGGTGAGTAGCGTCTGGGGTCTTAAAAGCCTGTGAGGAGCCACCTAAGATATTCCATTGGTCTCACCCCTTTAGAAGCAAGGGAAAATGAAGAAAACTAAAGACACAAGGGAAAGATTAGTCCAAAGGACTAACGGACCACAACTACCATGGCCTCCACCAGACTGAGTTCAGTACAACTAGATGGTGCCCAGCTACCACCACTGACTGCTCTGACAGGGATCACAATAGAGGGTCCAGGACAAAGCTGGAGAAAAATGTAGAACAAAATTCTAACTCGGAAATAGACCAGACTTACTGGCTTGACAGAGACTGGAGAAACCCCAAGAGTATGGCCCCCAGACACCCTTTTAGCTCAGTAATGAAGTCACTCCAGCAGTTCACCTTTTAGTCAAAGATTAGACAGGCTCATAGGACAAAACGAGACTAAAGGAGCACGCCAGCCCAGAGGCAAGGACTAGAAGGCACGGTGGGACAGGAAAGCTGGTAATAGGGAACCCAAGGTGGAGAAGGGAGAGTACTGACATGTCATGGGGTTGTTAACCAATGTCATAAAACAATATATGTACTAACTGTTTAATGGGAAGCTAGTTTGTTCTGTAAACCTTCATCTCAAGTACAATAAAATCAAAGTGAACTTGTCCAAATAATACTGGACTACTTTCTTATTTGTTTGTGTAAATGTGACAGGTGGATACTGTGATTCATTCCAATTCTGAAATAGATAACTCATACCACATTAACATTTCAGTGAAGTGTTGATGAATCTTCCTCCTCTAAAGGCAGTGTGATTGCCTCAGCTCCATGTACTGTGTTTTCCTATTTCTCTTTTAATCCATATTTTGGTATTAATTAATAACAAGAATAGTATTTCTTGAGTTTTATTATATTCCAGATTCTTCTCTAAATTTTTCACATTTAATATCTCATTTGATTCCCACAAAAATTCTGTCATTAAAATTGTTATAATCATATTTTTCAAGTGAAGAAACCAATGCCCAGAGAGGTTAAGGTATTTTCCCAAAATCACACAGGTGGAGATAGGATTTGAACCCAAGTAGCTTCACTCCAAGACCTAGGTACTTATCTATTATGCTGATTTCCTAAGAGATTACAGGCGGTGGTTCTCGAATGCTTCTGATCTTTTCTCTTGCATGCAAATATATATATATATATGATATATTATTACCAAAAAGGTAATTTATATTTGTATTTCTTAAAAATAATGCAGACTCAGCTATTTAATATTTTACTGTCTCTTCTGTTCCATAGTTGTGATGTATCTAAGCTTCAAAAGAAAAAAAAAATTTTCCCCTGACCTCATCATATCTTCTCTTGACGTATACTCTGTATATTAATTGGTTCTTAATTAATCTTTGTGCTTCGGGATTTGAAATAGCTTTAGAGTATTGGTAGCCAGATTCTACTCCTGCTCATTTTTTTTCACAATGTTGATTGAAAATTAATTCAATGTAGAAGAAAATGACAGCGCACTGGGTAGCAAAGTGGCCTGTGGGTGCTCTGATTTAAAAATCCTCTCAATTAGGGCCATGATTTCAACTAAAGTTTGCATGCAGACTCTAAAAAGGCATTGTCCTCCAGCCTAAAGGCATAACCCAGGCTCAGAAGACTCCCTTTTGTCAGTCAATGAAGATATTATTCTTTATTCAAAAAGAGGACAATAATATTTGTTGCTGACTTTGAATTTCTGGCTAAACAATATGAAATTACTGAGCGTAACTGTATACTCCATGAGGTCTTTAAAGCAGAATTTGAAAGCTTGGCGGGCAGGGGGCGACCTTTCTGAATGGCCCTGTAAAGCTAGCTGCCAGCTATAGAGATCTTGAACAACATTTGATTAAGAGTTAGAGCTCATTCCCTTTTTTGTTCTTACCCAATGGGAGTCATTTTATTTTTTGGTCTAAGTGAACAATTTCTAGAAAACTATATTCAGATGGTCCACAACAATCAGGTGATTGTTATTTTTCTCATTTGTAGATGTGATTTTTCTCTTGGACATTTTGAAATTCGTATTTATCCATTGTCTGATTGTCTGAACTTGAATTTCTCTCCTATAAATCCAAATAAGTTGCACGATGGATAAATGTGTAATAACACAATTGCTTTAACAATGGCAGATAACTAATGGAAAAATATATTCTTAGCTTACTTAATGCAAACCGCAAACACACAAAAGCTTTCTAAAATTTTTTTCTAGTTCCTAATATTGAAACATCATGCTGCTACATTTAACAGCAAGTGAATTGCTAAAACCTGAGAGCGAGTGTTCTCTTCGTTGAAAGTCAGATCAGAACATGCAGAAACTAGATGAATTTTGAAAGGTAAAATTGGGTTTCTTTTCATTCTGTATTCATAATATATTTGCCATTAAGACAGAATATTAAGGGATCAATACATGGGACTATTTCTGGTTCTGAGTAAGAATAATTATTTAATAACAAAATTCTGGGAAAACGTGCATGCATTGACATTAATCACTTGCATTCCCGTTGGCAGAGTGCTACTTGCCCATCCAATAGCCATTTTTCCTTTTTCCCTTACTAACTGAACTGTGGACGGACCACGTGTTGGTATTGCACACACTGCAGCTACTTGTGGGAAAATGATTAACTCCTGACCCATAATGCAGGTTACTCGGTCATTCAGCAGGTTCTATGAGCTACTGAAAAGTCTACGGATAGAAGGAAACTGACTTGGTTAAGAGGTGGTTTTTTGTTGTATATTTATTCATTTCATTTTGTTTTTTTTCCCCACTTCTCTCTTCTCCCTCCCAGGTGCCTTCGATGTGGATGTGACAGCTGGATCTCCAGCACTCACCTTGAACCACGAGGCAACCTTGAAAACTGAAACCACATACTAAGGCAGGAAGATAGAAGGAGACTCTGTCCCTGATAACTTCATGGAACCTGCTCTATCTGGATTAATTCATTTTTATTTTCTTGTTTCGTTTTTGTTTTTAAATATACACAGTGAAACTTAATTCACACTGATATATTTCTCACCACAAATGATGAAAAAGAAATCATCGCCATTGAGTCGATTCCAACTCATAATGATACTACAGGACAGAGTAGAACTACCCTATGGGGTTTTCAAGGAGTAGCTGGTGGATTCCAGCTGCAGACCTTTTGGTTAGCAGCTGAAAGTTTAACCACTGCACCACCGGGTCTCCTTAATGATATGGTTTTAAAAAAAAAATGGATACAGTATCTCTTATGACTGAAGAAACAATAGATATGTGGCATTAAAAGTTTAGTGTTTTTATTTTTCACTGTAGTTTATTAAACGCTAGACCTGCAAATAATTGAATACAGATTTGTGGAGGCTGAGGGAAGATTAGTGTCTCTGCTATTTACCTAGCCCAGCATGTCAGATTGTTCAGAGCTGGCCTAGCAGACAGGGCTTTGCTATTCTGTAGCTCAGATGTGAGCACATTTATGCATAATTTCAAAGTAGTTGCCAAGATGGTAAATAAATTATGAGGGTTCTCTACCTCTTGTATAAATACTGAATGTGCAGATGTTCTATATTTCATTCCTTCCTTTAATTTTTTTTCCTTATAGTTTTTTTTTTTTTTTTTTTTCAGTATTTTACATGTATTGAATGAGACATTGGTCTCTTTGTGTTACAAAATAGTTAAGTCCTCAGTCTCCCCATTGGTTGATTGCTATCACCACGCTGTTTATCCCTCTGACGATAAAATCAGAAAGTCCATTAATGAGCTTCTAATCTGTGTAGTCTAAGTGGCTTAGGCCTCAGATTAAAACTCAGAACATTGACACCTGTGATGCAGAAAGAGATTGGTCAAGACTGGGAATTAGTGGTAAAATTTTTAATACTCTTCTCATTACGTCATAGGAGAAACAGTAAGTGCTTTCAAGTCAGGCTGGATCTAATTACAGTTCAACATATACTCGTGCAAATTATTTACTTTCTCTAAAGTTTAGTTTTTATCTACAGAAAAGCAGGAAATGATATCTTTATAGGGGTCCTGTGAAGATTAAATGAAACAAATTACGTAGAATTGGCACAGAAAAGGCACAAAATGGAAGCTATTTTAATGTAGGATCTTTGATTCTTCTTCCACTTGAAATGGTTCATATCAGCCTCTTCCATTCAACTTTTATCATTATTCTCCTATTTCAGGTCCTTATTACTTTAACCCCAAGGCACTATAGCTCTCCTAGTTAGCTGTTCCTACTTAACAAACAACCCCAATGATTAGTGGCTTGAAACAATACCTATTACTTAACTCACCATTCTGAGATTTAGCAATTTGGGTTGGGCTCAGCTGGGTGGTTTTTCTTACTTCAGCTCAGTCTGCTCATGCTTCTGTGATCAGTGACAAAGTCATTTAGGGGGTGGATGGTTTAAATTTGTTCAACTGCATTCAACATAGCCTCTCATCTTCCAGCAGCTGATCACGGACTTGTACACATGGCAGCTGGCCAGAATTTCAACAGAGCAATGTCCCTTAAGGTCTATGCTTAAAACTCCCACAGAGTCACTTCTACCACATTTTCTTGGCCAAAGCAAGTCACAAGTCTAGACCAAATTCAAGTGGTGGAGGAAAAGATGCCTCTTGATAAAGAAACTAAAATCAAATCACAAAGTGTGTGGGTATATATAGGGTATTGTGAAGAATTATGACCATTTTAACAATCTACCACAGTAGTCTTTCTGCCTTTTAATCTCTCTCCTTTTAGCTTGTTAATTGCACTGGTGTCTCTGAAATTGGGGTCCACAGATCCTTGGGAATCTCAGAGTTCAAATATAATTTTTAACATTTATTTATTTTAAAAAGATTTTAAAAAGATTTTTACAATATTAAGAGCTAGAACTTCTATTTTGCAATGACTCTTCTCAACTTAAGGCCTTCTTCAAAGAATAAGGCTTTTCTGTTGTAGCCTAGATTACCCCCAAAGTAAGGCCTGAGACAAAGCTGTGTGTGCAGTTGTTAATTTGGGAATGTGAGCCCAAGAAGCAGAAGTGCATGCCAGGGATTACAATAAGAAAGAAGAGGAAAATCAACATATGAGTGCCTTATCTGCTTGATGATGCCCATAGGCAACAGGTGTTTGAACTCACCAGAATCTTCTGATGGACTTTGAAAAGCATCTCAAAATTGTCTGCCCAGGAGAAAAAGGATCTTGTTGATAAATTGACTCCCATCTTCCATTGGTCAAGGGTGGCCCCACAGGTGATAATCCCTCCCCTTCTGAATTGTGCATTTGTGAATGCAGAGGGGATTCTCAAAAGCATCCTCTGCCAAGCATCAGAAAAGACCCAGGGCAGGAGCCAAGGGGTGAGTTGAGACTCAAGGTGAAGCACTGGATGACTGCTAGGCCAGCCAAAGCCTGCATAGAACTAGTTGCTGCATCAGTAGCTGGAGTAAGATGTGGGGCCAAGAGAATTTTGAGGTATGAAGTATAATCTGCTATCTGTACCATTCAGTTCCATTCAAACCTTTCATCAATTCCTTTCCATCACGTTGTGGTGCTGGCCAGATACGATCTCTGAAAAGGTTTGATTCAAGAGGACTAATAGAACAAGCCAGATTCCCCATGCTACAGCTGGTCCTGATATTAATCGTCTCCCTCTTCTATAACCTGTTCTAAATTTCTCTCTCACCTCAGCCAGCACTTCAGCTCATCTAGGTTGCTTGCCTAGTAAGGTTATAGGAACCTTCAACCCTGAGACCCTTATTTGCCTTGGCTTATCAGACCACTTTTGCTGCAATTGTTGGTTCATCATTCAACAGACACATAAGTATCAAAAGAAACTATCCTGAATGCTGTGGATTCCAGGCATGCTCTTTATGAAAAAGTAACCCTAGCTCTTCATGGTAATCAAGGTAATCAAAATCAATTTTTCTGTCAAGTCTAGTAAATTATTTCTTTGCTTATTGTCCCAGTAGCATAAGAAGCCAAAAGTGACCAGAAGCTATTCAAGACCAGCTCCATAAAAAGATACTCAATGTTATTAGTCATTAGGGAAATGCAAATCAAAACGACAGTGAAATACCACTTTACACCCACTAGGATGACATTATCAGAAAAACAGAAAATAACAAATGTTGGTGAGGTTGTGGAGAAATTGGGCCCCTTGTCTACTGCTAGTAGGAATGTAAAAAGGTACAGCACTGTGGAAAACAATTTGGAAGTTCCTCCAAAAGCTAAATATAGAATTACCATATGACCCAGCAATTCCACTCCCAGGTATATACCCAAAAGACATGAAAGCAGGGACTCAAACAGATATGTGTACACCAACGTTCATTGCAGCATTATTCACAATAGCCAAATGTAGGAAACAAACAAACAAACAAAAAAAAAACAAGTGTCCATCAACAGATGAATGTATAAACAAAATATGCTATGTACAAGCAATGGAGTATTATTTAGCCATAAAGACAAATGAACTTCTGGTACATGCTATGACATGGATGAATCTTGAAAGCATTATGCTGAGTAAAATAAATTGGACACTAAAGGACAAATTTTGTATGACCCCACTTATATAAAATATCTAGCATAGCCAAATGCATAGAGACAAAAGTGTATTAGTGTTAACTAGGAATTGAAAGGAGCAGACAATGGGGAGTTATTGCTTAAAAGGTACTGAGTTTCTGTTTGGGGTGACGAAAACATCTGGAAGTGGATAGTGGTGATGGTTGAACAACATGACAAATGTAATTAATGTCATTGAATTGTACACTTAAACAGTTCAAAAGACAATTTTTTGTTACATATATGTTACCACAATAGAATTAAAGAATATATATCTGAAAAGTATTTTTAAGGAACAATCATAAAAATGTCTCAAGGATCGATTATGAACAATCTTAAAACAAATTTACAAAATAGTTTCAGTAAAGAAATATAAGATATAAAGAAGAATCATATGAGAATTTTAGGGCTGAAGATATACAATAACCAAAATAAAAAATTCAATAGATATGCTCAACAACAGAATGGAAGTAACAGAGGAAAGAATTGTGAACTTGAAGATAGAACAACAGAAATTATACAATCGAAAAAACAGGAAGAAGATAGACTGTTTTAAAAAAATGTGAACAGTGCCTCATAGATCTGTCGGACTATAATAAAATATCTAACATTGTCGTATTGGAGTCCCAGAGAAGAGATGAAAGAGAGTGATGTTGAAATAGTACTCAAAGAAATAAAAGTTGGAAATTTCTAAAGTTTGACAAAAGATATAAACCTACAGATGCAAGAAGCTGAGCAAGCACCAAAGATAACCCCAAAGAAATCCATACCAAAATACATATAGCATAACTTCTGAGAATTAAAGACAAAGAAAATCTTGGAAGCAGCAAAAGACAAATTATACCTTATCAATAGGAACAAAACAATTCAAGTGACTGCAGATTTCTCATTAGAAAACTGAGGCCAGAAGGATGTGTCACAACATTTTTCAAGTGTTGGAAAAAGAAAATAAATAAATAAATAACAATCCAGAGCCCTATATCCAGAGAAAATATCCTTTAGGAATGAAAGAGAAATCAAGACATTCTCAGGTGAAACAAAACTAAAAAGATTTGTCACTAGTAGTTCTCCTACCTTAAAAGAATGACTAAAGGAGCTTCTTGAATTGAAAAAGAAATAACAAAATAAGGAATCTTGGAAAATCAGAAAGGAAAAAAGAACATACTAAGCAAAAATATGAGTAAATGAAATAGAATTGTCTTTTCCTCTTGAGTTTTCTAAATTATGTTTGATGTTGGAAGCAAAAATACATATAACATTGGTGTGGTTCTAAATGTATGTAGAGAAAATATGTAAAACAATTATTTAGGAGAATAAAAAGAGATAAAGGGAGATCATGGTTCTATACTTCACTTAAAGTGGCAAAATGATGACAAGCAGTAGACTATGATAGAGTGTGTACATATACTGCAATATCTAGAGTAACCATTAAAAAGATGTAAAAGAGACATGGTAAATGTTGGTATACATTCTATTCAAAAAGGGAGAAAATAGGAAGGAAAATAAAAGGAGTCATAGTACCAAGCAATTCTGAAATCCAGCTGGGCAAACAGCATTAGGTTTCAAGCTCTAGGAATAATCCTCTGTGGTTCACAGCTCTGCCCTCTGAGATCTTTCCTTGAGGTCCTTCTTCTTTTTCATGAAAGATAGGTCATGTTTGCAGCTGAGTAGTTTATCAGTCTGTTTCTTGCCTGTAAAATTTTCTTGCCTGTAAAATTCTAAATGCCTTCTTTCCTTTTGTACTCTGTTCTTTTTAATCCAGGCTTGCAGTGTTTCTGCTGATATAACATTGTTAAGAAACTTGTGGGTCTCTTGTATATGCATGGGTATTCACTCCAATATACAAGAGGCTCCTCGACAAATATTTATCAGAGAATTTCATCTCTATTCTTCGGCTTCCGCTAACATGGCTGATGGGATCTATAAGTCACATGCTTTATCTCCTCAACAAGCCTTTTGTTTGATTGAATACTCTGACTTTTGATATTTCTGTTTTTTTTTCTAAATACCTCAGCCTTTTTTCTAAAGTACATTTTCCTGACAGTGACTTAGCATCTATTGTAATCTGAATAGGCTGAAAAATTCCAAAATCATCAAGTTCTAGCTGCTTTTTGTTTAACAATTCTTTCCTCAATTTATCTCTTTCCTCTTGCATTTACTATAAAGAGCAAGAAGAAACCAAGCCACACTTCAAACACTTGGCTCGTAAATCTCCTCAACTAAATGTCATTTTTCATTGTTTACAAGTACTGTTTGCCACACAGCTGCAGTACACAATTCCACTAAACTCTCTGCCACTATATAACAAGAATCCTGTTCCACCAGTTTTGAAAAAGATACTTCTCACTTCCTTCTGAGCTCTCACCAGCAACATTGTTAGCACCCGTATTTCTGGCAACTCTGTTCACAATGATTCAGGTATTCTCTAACACAAGATATATTTTCTCTACCATGCTCCGTGCTTCCTTTTTAGTCTTCAACAGCAGAGTTATGAAAACCCATGCTTCTACTAACAGTCTAGTCAAGAAATCTAGGCCTTTTCTAACATGATCTTTAAAATTCTTCCAACTTCTGCCTACTACCAAATTCCAAAGTGACTTCCACATATTTAGGTATTTGTTATAGCCGCACATTACTTCCAGGTATCAAAGTCTGTACTAATGTACTATTCCTGCTATAATGCAATATATTCATAGGTTCTGGAGATTAGGAAACGGACACCTTTGGGAGGTCATTATTCTTGCTACAATGCCTTCTCTCAACAATAAATAGAACAACTACACAGAAAATTAGCAAAGATATAGAAGAACTCAGCAACACCATCAACCAACTGGATTTAATGGAAATTTATAGAACACTGACCCCACAACAGAAGAATACCCATTCTTTTCAAGTCTCCATGGGACATATACCTACATAGACAATATCTTATGCCATAAAACAAACTTCAGCAAATTTAGAAGAATTGAAATCATGCAGAGTGTGTTCTTCAACCACAACACTTCAACTGGAAATTAATAACAGAAAGACAACAGGAAAATACCCAAACACCTGGACTCTGAACAACACAGTTCTAAATAATCCATGGATCAAACAAGTAGTGTCAAGGTAAATTGAAATAAAAAATTCAGTTAAATGAAAATGAAAATACAACATACTAAAACATACGGGGTACTGCTAAAGCAGTGCTGAGATAGTAATTTATAGCAACAAATGTTTATATTCAAAAAAAGAAAAAAATCTCACATCGATAATCTGATCTCCTACCTCAAGAATGTAGAAAAAGAACAGCAAAATAAACCCTAACTAAGCAGAAGGAAGATAATAATAAGGATAAGAGCATAAATTAATAAAATTGAAAACAGAAAAACAAGAAAGAATACCAGTGAAATAATGAGCTGGTTCTTTGAAATGAGCAATAAAATTGACAAACCTCCCTCTAGCAAGACTGACAAAGGAAAAACAGAAAGGACATAAATTACCAATATCACAAAAGAAACAGGGGATATAACCATAGATCCTGTAACCATCACAAGGGTAATAAGGGAATACAACGAACAGCTCTGCACACATAAATTTGTCAACTTACATGAAATGCAACAATTCCTTGAAACACACAAATTGCCACAATTCACAAAACACAAAATATATCAGTTAATTTGTCCCATAGCTATTAATGAAATTAAATTGGCAATTTTGAAAACTTCCAAAAAATAAATCATCAAATTTAGATCGTTTCACTACCAAATGTTTAAAGAAAAATTAATGCCAATTCTACACAAGAGGAGGGAAGACTTCCCAATTAATTCTATGAAACGGTATTACTACCAAAACCAGAAAAATACAGTACAAAAAGGAAAACTATAGACCATATCCCTCACGAATGCAAACATAAAATTTTTTAGCAAAATACAAACAAATTCAGCAATACACAGAAAGAATTATACATTGGTCCAAGTATGGCTTATTCCAGGTATACAAGACTGGTTCAACATTCAAAAAGGGTTGTAACCTACCACATTAACAGGATAGAGAAGTAAAATCGCATAGCTATGACAAAATTCAACATCCATTCATGAAAATGAAAAAAAAAAAAAGACTCTTAGAAAAATAGAAATAGAGGGAAACTTTCTAAACTTGAAAAAGAGTGTAAAGGATCTGCAGATAGCATTATATTTAATGGTGAAAGACTAAATACTTTCCCCCTAAGACTGGGAACAAGGCAAGGATGTCCACCTTCACTACTCCTATTGCACATAATGCTTGAATTTTAGCCAGTTTAATAAGGCAAGAAAAGGAAATAGATGGCATGCTTATTGAAAAAGGAAAAAAAAAAAACTGTCTCTACTTGCAAATGACATGGTTAACTACATAAAATATCCCAAGAAATCTACAAAATCTCCTAGAACTAATAAGTGACTTCAACAAGGTCACAGGATATAAGACAAACATACAAAAACAACTGCATTCCTATATACTAGCAATGAATATGTGGACACCATAATTAAAATAAAATACAATTTTAAATCACTCAAAAAAGGAAATAGTTAGGGGTACATTTAATGAAATATGCGCAGGACTTGTATGACAAAAAATGTAGAAAAACTAATGAAAGAAATCAAAGAAGATATAAACAAATTGGTAGACTTAGAGCGTTCATGCAGTGGAAGACTCAATATAATAAAGGTATCAATTCTCAAAATACCAGCAAGATTTTTTATAGATATAGACAAGACAATTCTCAGTTAAACGGAAAGACAAAAAAAAAAAAAAAAACTAGAATAATTTTGAAAAAATAAAGTGGGAGAAATCAGTCTACCGGATTTTAAGATTTATTATATAGCTACAGTAATCATGACTGTGTACTGACAGAATGGTAGACACACAGATCCATGGAAGAGAACGGAGATCCCAGAAATAGACCCATACAAATATGCCCAACTGATTTTTGACAAAGGTGTAAAAACAATTCAATGGAGGAAAGATAGTTTTTTCAACAAATGGTGCTGAAGTAGTTAGACATCCATAGACAAAAACAGAAAAAAGAACCTCAACTTAATCCTCACATTGTCATACTACATTAACTAAAAATGGGTCCTGGACTTCAATGTAAAACTACAGTTTTAGAAAAGCAGTAGGAGAAAATCTTCAGGATCTAGGGCTAGGCAGGGTTCATAGACTTGACACCAAAAACATGGAGCCATAAAAGGAAAAATTTATAAATTGGACTTCAACAAATTTAAAATCTTTTGCTCATCAAAGACCCTGTTTAAAAACAAACAACAGCAACAAAAACCATTGCCCTAAAGTCGATTCTGACTCATAGCAACCCTATAGTCAACCCCGTTAAGAGAAAGAAAATACAAATTATAGGATGAGATAAAAGATTTGCAAACCACATATCTGACAAAGGACTAGTAGCTACAATTATAAATCTCTCGGGATTCAACAGTAAAAAAACCCAACAATTCAATGAGAAAATGGGCAAAAGACATGAAGAGACATAGCGCTAAGTGCATGAAAAGATGTTCAACATCACTAGTCATTACCCGTTGCTATGGAGTCGATGTTGACTCATAGTGATCCTACAGGACAGAGTAGAACTACCCCATAGGGTTTCTAAGGAGCACCTGGTGGGTTTGAACTGCGGAGCTTTATGGTTAGCAGCCGAGCTCTTAACCACAATGAGATTACTACATACTTATCAGAATGGCTAAAATCAAAATTAGGGACAAGGCCAAGTGCTGGTGAGAATGCAGAGAAACTGTATCCCTCATAAATGCATTACTCTTGGGAGTGTAAAATTGTACAGTCATTCTGGAAAACTGTTCAGCAGTTTCTTAAAAAACTAAGCATGCAGCTACCATATGACCCAGCAATTGCACTCTTGGGCAGTTATCTCAGAGAAGTGATAACTTACATTCATATAGAAACCTGAACCCAATTGTTTGTAGCAGTATTACTCATAATAGCCAAAAAAAAGAAAAAAGGAAACAACCTGTAAGTCCTTCAGTGGGTGAATGGTTAAAACAAAGTATGGTACATCCATTCCATGGACTACTACTCAACAGTAAAAAGGAATGAACTATTGATATACGCAACAACCTAGATGAATCTCCATAAAGTTATGCTGAGGGAACACATAACAATCCAAAAGATTATATACTGTACGATTCCATTCATATAACATTCTTGAAATTACATATTATAGAAATAAACACCTTATAGTGACTTCCAGGGATTAAGAAGAAAGCAGGGCAGGAGGAAAGCTCCTTGAGTGGGGCCAACTCTTTGTGCTCGTCTATTAACCTAAAAAATTGGCGTTTCAAATCCACTCAGGGGCACTGCAAAAGAAAGCCCTGGCTATCTGCTTCCATAAAGATTACACCCAAGAAAACCTTATGGAGTAGCTCTATTCCATAACACACGGGATCGCCATGAGTCAGAAATGACTTCATGTTAACAGGTTTGTTTTTTCATTTAGGGCAGGAGGGAAATGGTGTTACTATAGAAGTTAGTATGAGGGATTCGTGTGGTGATGGAAATGTTCTCTATCTTGACTGAATCAATGCCAATATCCTGTTTGTGATTTTGTGCTATAGTGTTGCAAGATGGGCAAAAATGAGTAAAGGGCACATGGGAGTTGCCTATATTATTTTTTACCATTGCATGTGAATCTACATTATCTCAAAAAAGAAGTTTAATTTATACGTGTCAGTAATACCGCTATTATTTCTTCTTCATTATGTGTCTAAATCCAACTAAATAATATTATTAGTATAATTACTGTATTTTATATGTTGCTTAAGCAATGGCCAAATAATTTTGATGTTTATTACTTCTAGAATGTACTACATTTCACATTGTGAAAGAGTTTAAAATGATTTTCAGAGAAACAAAGAAAAAAATAACACTCAAACCTCAGACCATCACTGCTTCGTGGTTTTCTTTTGTTAATTTTATAGTAGACTATTTTTTAAAAAGTACTACTGTGCTATTTTTTAAAGTCATAATCTTGCAGTTAACTCAATCTAAAAGTATTTTAAGAAACATACTGATAAGTTCAATTTTATTCTAATGATTAAGAATGGAAATTAATGGCAGTTTAAATCTTTCTACCAGATTATATAGAATACAATGTGTATTAATATATGAAATTAAGTTTTAATCATGTCAAAATTGACTAAGTCTCATATTTGTATTTCAGTATTAAAATGTAATTGAAACAGTAGGAAAAAATGGCTTTGTATTCATTGAATTATGCTCAGTAACATCAACTGTATTTCAGCAATGAAATACACTATGAACACATTCCACCATCCTTTTGTCAGTTTGTCGTACTGTAGTGGCTTATGTGTCGGCTTACATGTTTCTAAGATTCTGGAAGCTACGTGAAGGGTATTTCAAATACCAGCAGGATCACCCATAGTGGACCAGTTTTAGCAGAGCTTCCAGACTAAGATAGACTAGGAAGAAAGGCCTGGTAATATACTTCTGAAAATTAGTCAATGAAAGTCCCATGTATCACAATAGAAGATGACCCCCAAGGTTGGAAGGCACTACATAGTGGCAGCAACAATGGATTCAAACATACCAACAATTGTGAAGATGGCACAGGACCAGGCAATGTTTTATTATGTTGTACATGGGGTCACCATGAGTCAGAGCTGACTCAACCGCAAGTATTAACAACATGAATACACTCAATTTTAGTCAATACAAGTACAGTTGTAAACATTCCAGAGTGAGGTAGGTTGTATTGTTATTCTTTTATTTATTTGTTTATTTATTTTTCTTGTGCTTCAGATGAAGATTTACAGAGCAAATTAGTTTCTCATTAAACAACTAATACACATATGGTTTTGTGACATTGGTTTCCAACCCAGCAACATGTCAACACTATCCCCTTCTCGACCTTGGGTTCCCCATTACCAGCTTCCCTGTCGCCTCCTGCCTTCTCATCCTTGTCCCTGGGCTAGCAAGCCCATTTAGTCTCATTTTGTTTTATGGGCGTATCTAATCTTTGGCTGAAGAGTGAATCTCAGGATTGACTTCAGTACTGAGTTAAAAGGGTGTCCTGGGCCATACTCTCGGGGTTTCTCCAGTCTCTGTCACACCAGTGAGTCTGATCTTTCTTTTTCTGAGTTAGAATTTTGTTCTACATTTTTCTCCAGCTTTGTCCTGGACCCTCTATTGTGATCCCTGTCACACCAGTCAGTGATGGTAGCTGGGCACCAACTAGGTGTGCTGGACTCAGTCTGGTGGAGGCTGTAGTAGTTGTGGTCCAGTAGTCCTTTGGACTAATCTTTCCCTTGTGTCTTTGGTTTTCTTCATTCTCCCTTAATCCAGACAGGGTGGGATGAATGGAGTATCTTAGATGGCCACTCACAAGCTTTTAAGACCCCAGATGCTACTCACCAAAGTAGGACGTAGAAAATTTTCTTTATAAACTATGTTCTGTCAATTGAGCTAGATGCCTCACAAGACCATGGTCCCTAGCTCTCAGCCCAGTAATTTGGTCCCTCAGTGAGTTTGGATGTGTCTATGAAGCTTCCATGGCCTTGCCTTCGTCAAGTTGTGCTGGCTTCCCCAGTATTGTGTACTGTCTTACCCTCCACCAGAGTTACCACCTATGTATTTTCTATTTAGTGTTTTTCCATCTCCACCCCTCCCCTCTCTCATAACCTTCAAAGATTGTTTCTTTTTGTGTGTAAACCTTTTCATGAGGTTAAAATTTTTTTTTATTGTGCTTTAGGTGAACATTTACAGCTCAAGTTAATTTCTCATTCAAAAATATATATGCATTATTGCTTTGTGACATTGGTTGCAGTGCCCACAATGTGACAGCACCCTCCCCATTTCCACCCAGGGTTCCCTGTGTCTATTCACCCTGTTCCTGTCCCTTCCTACCTTCTCACCCTGTGTTTGGACAGGGGCTGCCCATTTGGTCTCGTACATCTGATTGAAATAAGAAGCATGTTCCTCACGTGCATTATTTTTTGTTTTATACTCCTGTCTAAATCTTTGATAATTACTGGTGATTGGAATGCAAAAGTTGGAAACAAAGAAGAAGAATCAGGAGTTGGAAATACGGCCTTGGTAACAGAATGATGCCGGAGATCACATGATTGAATTTTGTAACACCAATGATTTCTTCATTGCAAATACCTTTTTTCACCAACATACATGGCAACTATACACGTGGACTTTGCCAAGTGGAATACACAAGAATCAAATAGACTATGTCTGTGGAAAGAGACAACGGAGAAGCTCAATATCATCAGTCAGAACAAGGCCAGGGGCCGACTGCCCAACAAACCATCAATTGCTCATATGCAAGTTCAAGATAAAACTGAAGAAAATTAGAACAAGTCCACAAGAGCCAAAGTAAAACCTTGAGTATATCCTACCTGAATTTAGAGACCACCTCAAGAACAGAATTGACACGTTGAACACAAATGACCGAAGACCAGATGAATTGTGGGATGACATCAAGGACATCATGTATGAAGAAAGCAAGAGGTCATTAAAAAGACAGGAAAGAAAGAAAAGACCAAAACTAATGTCAGAAGAGACCCTGAAACTTGCTCTTGAAAGTCAAGTAGCTAAAGCAAAGAGAAGAAATGGTGAAGTAAAAGAGCTGAACAGAAGATTTCAAAGGGCTATTTGAGAAGACAAAGTCAAGTATTATAATGACATGTACAAAGATCTGAAGATAGAAAGCCAAAAGGGAAGAATGCGCTCAGCATTTTGCAAGTTGAAATAACTTAAAAGAAAATTCAAGCCTTGAGTTGCAATAGTGAAGGATTCTATGGGGAAAATATTAAACAACGCAGGAAGCATCAAAAGATTGAAGGAATACACAGAGTCACTATACCAAAAAGAATTGGTCAGTGTTCAACCATTTCAGGAAGTAGCATATGATCAGAAACCAATGATACTGAAAGAAGTCCAAGCTGCACTGAAGGCATTGGCAAAAAACAAGGCTCCAGAAATTGACAGAATATCAATTGAGATGTTTCAACAAACAAATGCAGTACTGGAAGTGCACACTTGTCTATGCCAAGAAATTGGAAGATAGCTGCCTGGCCAGCCAACTGGAAGAGATCCATATTTATGCCTATTCCAGAGAAAGGTGATCCAACTCAAGTTCAGAAATTATGGAACAATATCATTAATATCATATGCAAGTAAAATTTTGCTGAAGATTTTTCAAAAGTAGCTGCAGCAGTATGTCAACAGGAAACTGCCAGAAATTCAGGCCAGATTCAGAAGAGGACGTGGAATGAAGGATACCATTGCTGATGTCAGAAGGATACTGGCTGAAAGCAGAGAATAACAGAAAGATGTTTACCTGTGTTTTATTGACTACGCAAAGGCATTTGACTGTGTGGATCATAACAAATTATGGATAACATTGCAAAGAATGGGAATTTCAGAACCCTTAATTGTGCTCATGAGGTACCTGTACATAGATCAAGAGGCAGTTTTTCGAACAAAACAAGGAGATACTTCGTGGTTTAAAGTCAGAAAAGGTGTGCATCAAGGTTGTATCCTTTCACCATACCTATTCAATCTGTATGCTGAACAAATAATCCAATAGTCTAGAATACATGAAGAAGAATGGGACATCAGGATTGGGGGAAGATTTATTAACAACCTGTGATATGCAGAGGACACAACTTTGCTTGCAGAAAAGGAAGTGCACTTGAAGCACTTACTGATGAAGATCAAAGACTACAGTCTTCAGTACGGACTACACCTCAACATAAACAAAAAAATTCTCACAACTGGACCAGTAAGCAACATCATGATAAATGGAGAAAATACTGAAGTTGTCAAGGATTTCATTTTACTGGGATCCACAATCAACATCCATGGAAGCCGCAGTCAAGAAATCAAAAGACACATTGCACTGGGCAAATCTACTGCAAAAGACCTCTTTAAAGTGTTGAAAAGCAAGACGTCATCTTGAAGACTAAGGTGCGCCGGATCCAAGTCATGGTGTTTTCAATAGCCTCATATGCATGCGAAAGATAGATGGTGAACAAGGAAGACAGAAGAATTGACACCTTTGAATTGTGGTGTTGGCCAAGAATACTGAACATACCATAGACTACCAAAAGAATGAACAAATGTGTCTTGGAAGAAGTACAACCAGAATGCTCCTTAGAAGCAAAGATGGCAAGACTACATCTCACATACTTTGGACATGTTATCAGGAGGGATCAGTCCCTGGAGAAAGATATTATGCTTGGTAAAGTAGAGGGTCACAAAAAATAGGAAGATCTTCAATCAGATGGATTGACAAAGTTGCTACAACAATGGGCTCAAGCATAACAAAGATTGTCAGGATGGCATAGGACCAGACAGTGTTTCATTCTGTTGTACACAGGGTGGCTATGAGTCAGAACTGAGTCAATGGCACCTAACAGCAACAATCTTTGTCTGAAGGGCGGACTTCAGGAATGGTTTCAGTTCTGGGTTAACAGAGCATCCAGGGGCCATAGTTTTATTCCAGGGTTCCTCCATTAAGTCTTGTATTTTTACATGTATTTGAATCTGTTCTGCATTTTTCTCCTGCTCTGTCCAGGACACTCTGTTGTGTTCCCTGTCAGAGCGGTCACTGATGATAGCTGGGCACCATCTAGGTTTCAGCCTGGTAAAGTCTCAGGTTCATTTGGTCCTTTAGTCCTTTGGGCTAGTATTTTCCTTCTGTCTTTGGTTTTCTTCATTATTCTTTGCTCCAATTGGGATGGGACCAAGAGATGTGTCTTAGATGACCGCTCAAAAGCTTTTAAGACCCCAGACGCTACTCTCCAAAGCAGAATGTAGGGATTTCCGGCAACATGCTGCTCTAGGCATAAACACCACGCCATCCCTCCACAGCAAAGATCCAAAAAACTAAGCCAAACAGAGAAAATAGCAATCCTGAAATCCTAAACATCAAATGAAGAGATAAGGAACTCAGCCAAGCACCAAATGGAGTACGAAACTGACAGAGAACAGAGAGTGAGGAGACATACATGGAAAGGTCCTCTATCAGCTAATGAAGCACGGATCCACCATCTTGGACTCCTATCAGAGACCGGCAAATAGGGGGTATGAGAAAGCAGCTTCACGGAGCTTCCAGCAGGAGACAGAACAACTGGTAAACAGCAATATATGCTTTCCCTCCCCCCACCATTCTTCACCCCTTCTAGGCATCCTCTGCTTCCTGCAACCCCAGTCTCTTGGCTGGGAAGCTCCGGCTGCTTGGATTCCACCCGCCCACACTGGCCAACTCCCTGAGTGCCATTTGTTGGCTGCTGGTGTTGCTTTTTTCTTCTTCTTTTGATTTCTTCCTTACCTCTCACCACCTCCCCCTCCTTTGCTAAAATACCTGTCTCCGTGCACCATCTTTGCTTCTTCCTGAGGGGCTGTGGAGCTCCTTTCAAGTGTGGAACTGCTTCCTGGTCCATGCTGCCACACTGGTAGGATCCTGGGGCTTTTTGTTTGTTTGTTTTCAGCTGTTTGTTTGTTTTCTTTTTCTTTTCTGAAGTTGGGAGCCCATTCCGGCTGGGCGGTGCTGTGTGGCTTGAGACCTACCCCCTCAGCTTGTGCAGATGCACAGAGGGATCCCTGAGGACATTTCTTTTTTGGTGGGGTTTTTTTTTTCTGTTTTTTTGGGGGGGGTTTCTTGTTCTTTCTTTTTTAAATTTGTTCTGTTTTCTTTTCCCTTTCTTCATTACTCAGTTTCTAATCTCTCTATACCTTCCTTCTCTTCCTGTCCTCTGGATACCTGGTGCCTCCTAGCCATGCTGTACTTCAACACCTAGGAACAACATCCACAGACCTCGTAGATGCACCGGTGGGATCCCTGGGAGCTTTGCTGTTCTTTTTTCGTTCTGATTTTTATTTATTCATTCTTTTCTATTCTTTTTTTTCTTCTTCTTCCCCTTTTTGTTTTTCTCCATTTCATAGTCTCTCATCTCTCCACTCCAACGGCAAGCTCCCCTAGCACTCTTTTTTGTTTGTATGTTTGTAGCTCCTGTTCCTCTCTCCTCTCTCCCATACCCATCTTAGCTCCACACATCACAATCTCCCCACTCCATCC